>NC_090701.1:617000-925500 GCF_040954835.1 Lepisosteus oculatus | reverse complement strand
AGCTGTGTTCTGCACTGCTGTGTATCACAGGTTCTGCGATGTCCATCCAGGCCTGGCATGTCATCTGACATCCAGGACTATCTTTAAATAACGTAGCCTTGCTTTGTGAGCACCAGGGACAGGATGTGACAGGAACAACCTATAGAGGAACCTCTGACTGAGATGCTGAGTGAAAGAGAGGTTGTAATGTTGCCAAGTCTAAAAGAAGACAGAAAAAGATTTGGGTGCGTGTATCCTACTTGTTTGTTTGTAAGAATAATCAAACAGTTTAAGTAAAAGGCAGATTAATAGGAGGTTGCAGTAAAATAGTGTTAAAACAGCTATGGTTACAATGATCTACGTAGTGTGTGTCTATATACTATGTTAAGTACTGTAGGACATTAGCCATTAAAGTAACTTACTCCAGCTCCTTGTTAATTTAGAAAAAAAAAATAGAAGTAAAAATGTTTCTAATCAAATAATTTGCCATTGTAATTTGTAATGTTCCTCGACACTGGTGTTAACTATATACACATTAAAACTTACTCTATTTTTAAACAGAACAGAACATTTTTCTGTGTTCTAAATTAAAAAAGGAAGAAACAGGTACAAATTTCTTTATATGCTTACCATAGGTTGATTTGCCTATGGATTCAGATATTGTCATTGATTAGAAAAGGCACCCGAATGAAGGTAACTCACATCGACATGGCGTTATTATCCCAAACCATGTTCTTAGCTAAAAATAATCTATTTTTTTGCTAACAACGATATCAGTAGTCTTGCCCTGATTCGGTTTTGAGTGAATGATTTTCGACTGCTGACATTGTTCGCGATGCAGATTAGTTTTGACGGGAGCTGCCGTCTTTTTTCTTCTCGCTCGTCCTCTTGATGAAACTGAAATATCCTCTGAATGACGTCTCAAGGAAAAAGGGGGCTTGAACGTTTATTATCATGGATGAAAGACCAGCTTAAGGAATCAGTCTTTGCTCCTCACGTCATTGTGTTCTTTCATATAGTTAGTCATATTTTTCATTCTCAATTAATCCATTCAATTGACCACGGCTAACATACTTAAGCTTAGCCTTTTGAAGAAATATTGAGAACTGACAGCCTGGCTCACAAGGCATATTTGTACAGAAGAGTCTAGTTAAGTACCCGGAGCAAGGACTCACCGAATTGAGGCTGTGCAGTACTTTTGAATTGAATTAGAAAGTGGAAATATCCATCAAAACTGTGATTACATACTTGGCAACAATGAAACCTGCATATCATATAAGTAACTTTTATAACAGTAGCTTGCTGCCATTGTTAATCCAGTTAAATGCTCATCTTGTCCTTTGTATGACATGATTTTCATGAGGAGAAAACTGGCTTCTTATTTGTTCCCCAGACCATGCTGTCCAATCTCCCATCACCACAGGCTCCTCCCACCTAAATAATGAGATACATTAGAGCTGATTTTATTCTCAACAGCCTGTGGTAGACTGGAATGTGAAATTAGGTTCAAACAGTATCAGCACACATACTGTACACTTGTGGATTCACAAAGCAAAAGAGTATAGCTGATATATTCCTGGGTGAAATACAACATCAGCAAAATGGCATTCTGCCAGTATTCTGAAATGAATGTGGAATATGAAATGAAAAGAGGAAGCTAACAGCTACTGTATGTCTTTGCCACAAAGTAAATAATTAATAAATAAAAAAATGTGTTCAACAGCACAAGTACACAGAGGCTGCAGTACTCCAGAGAAAGCTGTGCTTTAAGAGGTAGTCTGGTCAAATCATTTTTAATTCATCGTGTGTCTTCTAACTTTCGCAGTTTTTGCTTCAGCCCACTCATTTGATCTTATGATTAGGGGCCTGTTCATGGGTAAATTAGAATGACCTGACTAATCTGCAGTCCAGGGCAAAGCCTCCAGATGCTGGTCTAGACACTCCAGTGAAGCTGATGTAAAGATTAATTAAGTCATTGGAATGTCAGCTGCTGGCTAATTTTAAATTACCCCCAGGTGAGGGGCCATTGACGCCACTTATAAGTTTGAGAATGAATGGATAAACATTAACATTTCGCCTAGAAAAACCTTATGTTCTAAATTGGTGTTTTTTAAACAGAGGCATAAATAGATAGCCTGGAGAGATGGGGCAGCATGGCAGTGCAGTGGCTAGTGTTGCTGCTTCACAGCGCTGGGCCTGGTGTGAGGGTGCCTGTCCGTGTCTGGGCCCCATCCTGCACCCAGGGTGCTGTCTGTGTGGACTTTATGTGTTCTTCCCATGTGTGCATAGGTTTCCTCCCACAGTCCAAAGGCATACTGGAAGGCCAATTGGCTTCTGGGAAAATCGGCCCTGGGTGTGAGTGTGTGTGTGTTTGTGTCTGTGTGCGGCGTGCGATGGTGCCAGACACTTTCTGGGACTCTGCATTCGATTAAGCGTTTAGAAAATGGATGGGTGGATAAAATGGAGAGGACAACTGGAAGCTGAATCGCACGATCAGGATATTGGAAAATGTGTAAACCTGAGGAAGAAGGAGTCACTGTGTAGCCACACACATTACACTAGGTTACGCTACTGAAGACCTCCACACATGCTGCCGAAGGTGGTGCATTTGATTTGCTGAGCAAACAGATTGGCTCTGCTGGACCTGGCTGTGTGGAGCCGAGCGTGCAAGTCACCGTTTTTTTTTTACTAGTACTAAAACATTTTCAGCACAATTCAAAGCAATCAATAAAACCCACTTTGCATGTCATTGGGAGGTGTAATGAAACCAGCACAGCCCACCACAATAACATGCCTCCCCGTCAGACACTGTACTGTACTGTATATACAATCTGCCAAGACAGACAGGAATACCCAGGTCATTCACTCTCTATTGCTGCAGCTAACATTTTAACCTTTGGGATGAATTGATGGAATGATGACTGGATTTCTGAAACAGTCTACTGACTCTGGCTAGTTCAGTTTCTGAAATCTGGCTGTAGCTTTTAGACTGGAAAAAAAAAACGCTACAAGAGTCAAAGAGGTAAAAGTCAATGAAATGTGTCCTCGATTTCATTTACCTTTTCAGTTGATGAATAAGCTAGTGGTTTATGTGCAGCTTCTTAATAGGATTTCACTGAGATTTATATGAGTCTGCCTGATGTCGATTGCCAATGCAAGCAGGCAGTAGCTACAAAAGCGAATCAGTTGTTGTAAACTTAAACACTCAAATCAGACCAAATATCACATCACAGAGCGATATCATAAATATCAACATCATAAATTAACAGACTAGAAGAATAAACTTGTTGAGTGCAGATTTCGAAATGTGCTTTAGAAAACTGGTTGTGAGACTTCCTACACACGATAACCTTTCTTATCATTTGCCACAGAATGTCATTATGACCAATGCACCCGATTTTCTCTGAGGATAAACAGAACGTGTGAAAGCAAAATACGTTTGACCTTAATGGCTAGTTTTTTTTTCCTTTTAGTATTTTTCAATCTCTTTTCTTAAAGCTCCCAGCAAAGTGGACCGGCCCGAGCGTGTTTTATCTTATTCTCCGATTCTCGCGTGGCACTGATAAGTAGAATTGTGTTCTGTAGACATCAATCAAGGCAGGGGAGGTGGAGGTAGTGGAGCAGTGGAGCAATCTATTCCAAGCCTTGACCTTTGGATGGGCTTCAAGGTTATCACCCTTGTCTGACATAAACCTCACCATCTTCATCTGAAATACAGTAGTTGGGGAGCTGGTGTTTTCCACCCTCTAAATGGGTCGTTGTCCTGTGCAGACAGCACCTTTCATGTTCTTAGTGATTCAGGGATGGTAATTGGGTGCCATGTGTCTGGAGGTGATACTGAGTGCTACGGCTCCTGGGTTCTGTAGTGACAGAATTAGTGACAGCACAGGCACAGGGTACACTTTCTCACGTTTCATCACGTCCCTCTGGGACATTTTCACACTTAGGGGCCCCAGGAGCCGCTTTGTCAACAGTAACAAGTGTAAGAATGTGTTCTTTTCAATATTTTTCATGACACACTACAGTACCTATGATTTTTATTTTCTTTACATTTAAGCTGTTCCTGGGTTCATACGGATTTAATGTACTGTACAGTAAACACATCCCTTTACTAGCCTCTGAAAAAGTGTGTTTCAGTCCCTTCTGTCTTATGGCAGTAAATTTCCTTATGATGTTTTAATGATTTTGTCATGAGGATTTATAGTATGCAGGCTTGAAACACTGTGGCGGGCACACGGAAGATAGTTAAGATTTCCCTCTTTTCACCTGTGAAATGCAAGACATTTGAGATGCAGCTCAATTTCGATAGGCCGCCCAGTCTTTGTGGATCCCTCTCTGCTCTCAGGACAGTGAAGGATATGGATTTCCTCTCTGGACTCTTGCACAATTAAACCGCTGGTCCTTCTTTCCCACAGCAGAAGCCTCACATGCACAGTGGTGCACAAAGTGTATGTAGCTGTTTCCATGAGCTGAAGAAACTACCTGAAGCTCATATCTATTTACCACCATATGGTATCTCCACAGCCTGGGTGCATTGTGCTTAGTATGAAAAATTTAAGAACACATCAATGGTAGAGGCATCTAATATTACAAAGAGATTTTAGTATTATGTACAATACCTGTTTTCTAGCTTTATTTTTGGAGCTGTTGAATTGGAGGCAGAGCTAGCCCCTACAGGGGGTGGTGAGGACAGAGGTGGCCCAAAAGAAACATTAAATCTCTGCTGTCCAGGGAGACGGGGGTAATCTTATCTTCCTTTTTATGTTTACGTTGATACTTAGCAGCTGGGTACAACTAAAATGAATGAAAAAGCACAGCACAAGAGGAAAAAAATGGATATCATCATGCAAAAATTACTTTAAAACAACCTTACAGTGTTAAAAACATAAACATATTTTAAGTACAGTAGGTAGCTGCATCAGTATGCGTAGGCTGCAGAGGAACAAGTTAAGATTTATTCCATGCTGACAAGAGAAAGTGTTTCTTTATTTCTCTTTTCAGCATGGAATAAACCTTCACTTCTTCCTAAACATATTTTATTCCACTTCTTAAATAATTCTGCAGGAAAGGAAATAAGAAAAACCTCAGTAGTGTTTTGTTGTCATGCTCAGTAGATTCAAAACTCCAAATAGTCAAATGACTTTGTAAATCTTTATTAAAATGATCACCTGAGGTCAGCTGATTGGTGTGACTGCAGAAGAGTTTATTTAAAAGTCATACAGAATAAATGAACAGTACTAGTTGTCACTGCATGAGGACTCAGGGTGCAGTGCCAGAACATTTTAGTTTCTCTCACTATTTAAAATGCAAATTAGTTTGTCTTCCATTTTACTGCAGTGATGCTTCTGATGTGAAAGCCAGTATCAGCATGTCAGTAGTAATAAGTGAGATATGCCACACTTTTAGTATATAGATAAGACCGTGGATATATATCAATGAGGCAACATACCTCTAAGATGCCATGTTCTGTGATTTCTCCTGAATATATTTTACAATTTACAGTACAAAGACCAAACAAGTCTTCTACAGTGTATAAGTGATGATAGACAAAATCCACCATGTAAAAATGTTTCGATACAAGAGCAATTTGCAGTACTATCATCTAGTGTGACGCATCTGACGCATCATGGGGTTAATCAGAATACAGCATGGGCCTTTGTAATTCCTGAGGCTAGAAATTCTCACTTGCCTATTCATAAAAGTTAGTGCAGTAAGCATACAATTCAGACAATAAGGACTGTCAATAGGCAAGGCAGCATTCGCACTGACCTTTCACAAGTGCTTCCAGAGAGTCCTGGCAGGTGTTTAGACAGGCATGTGGATTCTGAAAGTATGACTTGGAGCCAATTTTTATCGATAATCATACTCCACTGGAAACACAGAGCCATTTGAATTTTAGACCAGCCATGTGCAGAGCAAGTGCTGTCTTGATTCAGGCACTGTTCCTTAACAACAGTAACAGGTCTAGGAACTGTACTGTACCTTTCCATTTTTATTCTGACTGTGGTTTCAATGTAACACAAAGGCTTGACAATGTATCCTAAGAATCTTAGTTTCAACTCAGACTAACAGAGTTTTTCTGGCTCGGTGTGATCAGTGATTAAAACCCTTGTTTTAATCCTCTTGATCTTGGTCACCCTGATGACTTTCAGACTCTGAATAGAAATGTGACTACCCGGCAGCAACCCCTGGGAGAATTTCAGCAACCAGCCTGCCTCCTTGCCTCCTGCCTGTTTCTCTGGGGATGCTAAGCATGATTTGATACTTCAGCGTAGGAGCTGGAGTGCTGATATTAACCTATTTCAACTCTCTGGTGAACAGAGTCTCCTTCCAATCTAGAACTTCAAAGGAATGTGGCTGCATTCTGCTGAAAGACACCCTTTATAGCTGTGGCATTTGCAAAATCTCAAACATGGCATGTAACTGAAATCTGGGCAAAACACAGAAAATTGCATTGCTTTTATTGCACATGGATTCCCCCCAGGAAGCAATTACGTTTAATTTACAGTAGCAACCATGTTTTGGTATTTTAAAGAAACACTTAAAGCTAACTTCAGATTCTTTTAATGATTTCCACAAACATGGGATTTTTTAATGTAACGTTCAGTTGCTTACAGCAAAATAATTTTCCTTAACAGGGCATGAATTAAAAAATGACAGAATGAGGATATTTTTCTCTTCTGCAGTGAGAGGCAAGGAGCTCACAGAAAACTGGCTCAGCTGTTTGAAATCGGTGCTCGTTTGTACAACTTTGCTGCTGATGGTTAGTCAGTAGTCTCAGCACCTGGCTGAACCTAAAGCCCATTAGAATGATGCAGTCAAAAAAAAAACATGAACCACCTTCTTCAAATGTTCTCCAAAATAAGGAACATGTAGCGTAAAAATGCCAAAGTCTCATATACTGTATGCCTTGAGTGTAAAGGCTTCCTAAGCATCATAACAGGTTTTCCAGGTGTGAAGGTGAGCACTGTGTTCAAGAGGAACTTTGGCTGGGCTGAAGGTGGCACATACAGTAGCTGCAGATAGTTACTGGAGCAGTCTTGGGGCTCATAGCTGGAAAGTTGTGGGTTCACCTCCTTGCTGAAGTGCTGCTGTTGTACCCTTGAATAATTCAAGTTGCCAGCCATGTACTGTACCCACATACCCAGCTGTATAAATGGGTCTGAAGGTAGGTACAGTAGCTTTGCATAAATTGAAATATCCCAATGAAGAACACATTTAGGTAGGAGAAGCATGAAAGATAAAAGATGAGGCAGTCCCATTCACACAGCAAATAAAAGATGACATCACCCAACTGCACGCTTTTGACTGTGATTGTAATCAGGAGAAAAATGACTTCTGGGGGTTTTGAATTAAGTGAGAAGTGTGCTGCAAATTTCAGTGTGAAAGGCTTTGAAGGTCATCTTTGTCAATGCGGAAGGTTATTTTTTTTTTAATTGGTTCATCTCCTGGAGTCTCGCTTAGCTGAACTTGCATACAGCTGAACCTGTGTGCTTTTGGCTTTGATTGTCAGACACTATATGTTCATTTAATCCTGCAATTGAATGCAGTGTCCTGAAGGTGACACGCAAGTCCAGTCCTTTTAATTGGCTACAGACCAAAGGCCACTGCTCAGATGCCCAAAGCTCAGTCATGGCATACATTTAATCAATGCTCTCTTGTGGTTCTGTCTTCCCTAACACAGAGATATGCATTGTGCTTGACTGGAATTACTTAATTATACAGTGTGTGATGGTGGAAGAGGGGACTGACTTACACTATATTACTAAATGAGAAGACATTGAGCATGATAATTGAAATTTTACAGATAAAACCAGACCAAATAGGATCTTCAAAAGCATTGCAGTGGGGGTCACTGAAGGGTTGCTACCTTTCCAGTCTATTACTCTGTGTTTGGTTTTGTAGATTTGCATAATCTTCAGCCTTTCTCAGGCTTTGTTGAAACCATGAACTGCAATATCTAATCAAGTTAAGTGCCATATTCATTTTCTCTCACTGTCCCAGGCTTTCTAAAACGACTTCTGATTTAAAATAGAATTAAAGTAATCCAAACTTTTGTTTTCTACGGATGAGCAGGAGACATTAGCTGGTTTATCTGGAATCACTGTGAATGTTTTCACAGTGACTGCACAGATAATCGCAACCTTGTATTGAGGGTGAATTTATTATGCTGTAGCAGAAAGTGAATGATGTTCAAGGATAAGCCTCTAATGTGCCTTATTTAGTATTATAATGCTAAAATCGCATTAAACTTAAACAGATTCTAAAACACTGAGGGTTCATAGTGATTATGCTCATTATTTTTCCTTTTTTCATTTGAGGGGAAATGCCCCACAGTTATAAAACTGCTGAATGATCCATTATCTAATGAAACACATTAAGAGCTTATAAAGAACATGCTGATAAGCATGCAAGAGAAAAATACAAATAAAAAATAACCGCAAAGGATTAGATTTAAAAAGCGTGTGTGCAGAGGAATGATGTGGCAGAAGCGGCTGAGGTAAAGATGAATTCGCAGTGCAGTGCTCTCTTGACTTCAGTCACTTCTGAAGTATTGAAGAGCCCACAGGACACAGTGTCTTGGGCATGACTCCTGCATTAACGTTTACACACAGGGAAGAGTTATAATGTACTGCAGAGCCCGGTTACTACAAAGGGTACCATTATATAAATCTTTATTAAATCATTATAAAGACTTTAATAGCAAATACAGTATATTAATCTCATATCAAAATGCACAATTCTGTGTAAATTTCCATTGAGAATATTCTGCTGTGTGGTGTTTTTTAGAATGCCTCATCCATTTTACAGTATGTGCTCCAGTCATTGTCTTTTTAGCTTGTCAACAGCTACATTAACCAAATTGTGTGGCTTTTCTTAAGTAGATGTGTTTTGTTTTATGAACTGTGTTTTAACAGTTACCATTCACCTGCAAAAAAGGAACAAAATTGCTACAAAAGGCACAGTGCTCACATCTGCGCATCCTTTTCTTCTACTCTGCATGGCTTCCCTTGTTTATCCTGTTCTAAACAAGATGCACTCTATACTCCTAAAACACCCAAAAAAGTCTTTGATGCCTCTACAGAGATTGTTGTTGAGATGTGCCTTATTCCTTTAAAAAAGATGTTTGGAAAATAATCTACTCTGCTTACCTTCCCGGAAACTCTTTTTTTTTTCTTTTTATTTGCTGTAGAATGTTCTTTGTCAGCAGTTTTACCGATTACTATTTATATAAATCCAAGCAGCTACCACTCCTATTGTGACACAACATGATTTATCTATCTCTTTTCACTCACTGCCAGGAAGTTTACTTTTGGAATTTAAAATGTTGCTACTCAGATCTACGTGTGTAGCAGATCCCAGGCTCTTTGCCCTGCTAGTGGTCAAGGTTCCTCTCTCAGAATCTGTTCTTTCAGTGAGCTTGATTTATTGGAGACTTTTTACATTAAAAAATGTTTTTCTTAATTGTTTTTTATCTCAGCACTGTCTCTGGTTTTCTTTTTACGGATGGTTATGATTAGGTGTTGAAAAAACTGTTAAGTTACATAGCTATGTTGAACAACACATTGCTGTTCAGTACAAGCGCAGTATTATACAGTACTCCTCCGGTGCTCATCCAATCAATGTGTTATTCAGCCTATAATTATGAACCCAAAACTTAGATACAGTGAGCAAAGTATTTAATCTAATAGTAATTTTAATAAAAAATATAAATTGAAAAGGCTATAAATTTAGCGCATTGAATGGAATGGAGAACCTTTCAATCTTGAGCTCTATATGCACAGATTTACAGTATGTAGAGTATAAAAATCTGGATTTAAAGCCAGTTGAACTTCATAAAATAATGATTAGTAAAATAATTATTTAGCACAAGAGCAAAGTGTATAAGTGTTTAAAGGGTTAGGACTTCCACCAAAGATGGAACATCTGACCTCCCACGTATCTATAAAGGGCAGGACCTTTCAGGTGTTACAGTGATTTGTGTAGGACAACCAGCAGAAGGATTTTGAGTAAATAAGATACCAGCTGAAACTCTTGCCACCGATTGAGAAAAGACATCTGCCCAGCCAGCTGGCTGGAGTGACCGCCACAAAGGCCTAGGGCGGCTGCAGGTTCATCTGCACGGTGCAGAGGAGAAGCAACAGCCTGCCCCAGCCTTGTTCTCCAGCTCGTTTGTTGCCATAATCTTTCATCTTCAGCCCTCTGCACCCATCCTGATCCTGGTGCAGCCTTCTTGCACCCTATTCCCTCCTTACATTGGGAGAAATCGGCACACAACTCGGGCAAGGCTCAGCCAGAACTCTCTTTTCCATCCGTTGTTACGCGTTTATCTGCCTGGTGCTTGTGTGTAGAGAAACTCACATCTGTATCCGCAGTTGGGCTCAAGCACTCTGAGTGAATTACCTTGCTCAAGGGTGACACAGCAGCAACCCCAAATCCACAGCCCTCCATTTCAGAGCCCAGAGCCCTGAGCAGAGCTCCTCTTGGTTGGCTTAGTGAGTGAGCAATCTCCTACGATATGCTGTATACAGTAACTTAGCCATCAGCTTGTTTCTCTCTATTCAGAATGTCTTATTGAGAAAAGCAGAGCCTTTCCATCCCATTTCAGATTCCCCTGCTATTGTTTTTGCCTCGTGCAGGTGAAATCCAGAGCCTTGCAAATTGAATTTTTTCAGCTAGTACAAATGCTAGAGCGCAAGCAAGCCTCAAATTATGACTGCAGCAGCTGTTGATTACGATCATAAAGAAGCACAGGAAATTGGTCGAGTAACACCTAAGTGCACATTGATTGTGCATGGCAAGGAAATGCAATCTACTGAGTGATTCAATAAAAATGATTTTAACTTGCAGAAATGAGACACTACATTACTAAAAACTAAAATCAGAAAATAAACTGCTTTAGCCTCAACAAAGTAAATGGTGTGACTGCCTTGGAGTATTAGTTAATATGGTCTTTTAAAGTGACACCCTTTCTTGACATCACAAAATATACAGTAAAAGGAAATGTGAACAGTAGTGTATTTTCAGGATGAAAAGAATGCAGACATTACAAAAGCATTATTTATTACTCCAGCAGGGAATAGTCAAATCTTCATCAACATTTTTTCTTTCATTTTAACTGAACTCAAATGCAACAATGAGCATCTGTCATGTGTCATTTTTTTAACTAGATGACCTGTGTATATTGTAAATGCAAGCGAACAATACTCTCCATTCTGTGGAAAAAAAACACTACAAAAACAAACAACAATCCTGTATGCTCACTAATTCAGTTGTAAATGACATTTTAGTGTGAGATTCTTGAAACGTCCCCAGAAATTTCACTATTGTGATGAAGATGATGTTGATGTTGTTTTTCCCCAGTGAGATATTGATGTGAAACACAGACCGTTCCCTTTTTCTTGTGCATCAGCGTGTAACTGTAGTTAATCACAGCACACAGCAATCGATGACAGACGTGTGTACTGCACAGGGTGTTTTTTCTGCTTGGCAGTGAGATGTACCAAGGTGAAAATGAGTTTCCTATCTGAATGGTCTGATAAATATGTTAGAGAGCCTAAAATCCAACATTTATGGCAAACTAGTTGACCACTAACGGGTGGTACATACTGTACAGGAGATGCTTTCCTCTGACAACATCTTCATTGCAGTTATATCTGCGATTGGCTGCCTTAGAGTCCAGGAATTATCACCTTTAGTGCGGGCAGGGTGGGGCATCTCTCCGGACCGGACCAGACTTTGCAGAGTTCTCTGTAGGCCGGTCAGGCCCAGGCTGGGCTACGCCCCGCGCGGACTGAGACTAGGATCCCCCCCCGGGGCTGGTGGGGCCGAGCCCCCTCAGCTGACTAGAGCGCTTGCGTGCCGGGGTGAGGCAGCGAGTGCCTGCGGGACCACAGTGGTGTCGGGGAGAGCTGCACCTCTCCTCCAGCAGATACGCAGCGCTGCGGGACTCGAGCTGAGAAAGTGACATCGGGACAAGAGCCCACACTTCATGAAGATCTGAGCAAATGATGATTCTAGTCTGGCAGGTATGATACGGACAGTTGCATTACAAAATAAGCAGACAAGTGGGTTTATGTAGTATATTTGATATAGTGATCTGTTTTTGTTTCTACCTATGACTGATTAATTGCAAAGAAGTGTATCTATAGCTGTTAATCATGGCTTTAATGAAATCTGTATTATCTGGTAAAACCAATTTTGGAGGGAGATTCCTGGATGTCTAGAAAATTCTGTGCCAGCTGTTGTTGTTAAACTTGAAAATATCACCTACAGTTTACATACCGCATGTGATCCCCTTCTCTCCCTCACACACCTTCCTTCTCATAATAAACATCTTTATTTGCTTTTAATTTGAAGGTGTGAGACTGCTCTTAAAATACATCTTTTAGGATTTCTTGACTTAGATAACATTTTTCTATCTCCCATTAAGCAACCCATCTTGATTCAAACTTTCCATTGGATAGACTAAATATTTATTTACATAAAGATGGGTAATAATGAATGAAGTATACCAAGCACAGTTAAGTTTCAAGTATGCATATGACCCCAAGATCTTGTCCAGCTGTTTCTTGAAAGAAGCAAGGGTATCAGCTTCAACATACTCCTGAGTCTCAAAACCCTCTGTGTAAAGTGTCTCCTCTTTCACTGACCTGAAGCAGTCAGCTGGTATTACTAAAACATTTACGATAAAGCTATTACTTTTCTCCCAAAATAGTTTGCTCCAGACTTCCATAGCACTTTCTATAAAGTAGTGCCTCCTGTGCTCAATTTCCACGTCTGTCCCCTGATTTATGTTTCACTATCGATCCTGAAGAAGTCCGACGGGCTGTCTTTATTAATAGAGTACCCTTGAGGATTTTTAATGCTTGAATTAGATCCCCTTAGCAGTCTTGTCTAAGATTTAGATTAGATCTGTTAGCCTGTCAGTGTAGGACAGACCTTTAAGTCTGGGAATGTATCAGATTGCTTTTCTCTGGATTGAATCCAGAACAGCCATATTTTTTTAAGCTGGTGACCTTAAAAAAACTGTACACAATATTCTAATTCAGTCCTTTCTAGTGCATTGTGTAATTTTAAGATATCACCACATGATTTAAATTCTACAATTTTAACTGCAGCATACAGTATATCCTAACATTCTGGAGATATTCCTTCACAACATACTAATAAGGAATTTTTAACTTATTAAGTCGGTACCTGCATACAATTATTAAGATGTTCAGGTAGAAAATAATATTGTAAAGCACATATCACAGGTGCAGGTGTGCTGTGGAACCTGTCCTCATGGGCTCAGTGCTCTGTGCTCTGTCTGTGTGCTCTTGCAGGTGTGCTGTGGAACCTGTCCTCATGAGCTCAGTCTGTGTTCTCTTGCAGATGTGCTGTGGAACCTGTCTTCATGAGCTCTGTCTGTGTTCTCTTGCAGGTGTGCTGTGGAACCTGTCCTCATGAGCTCAGTCTGTGTGCTCTTGCAGGTGTGCTGTGGAACCTGTCCTCATGAGCTCAGTCTGTGTGCTCTTGCAGGTGTGCTGTGGAACCTGTCCTCATGAGCTCTGTCTGTGTGCTCTTGCAGGTGTGCTGTGGAACCTGTCCTCATGAGCTCTGTCTGTGTTCTCTTGCAGGTGTGCTGTGGAACCTGTCCTCATGAGCTCAGTCTGTGTTCTCTTGCAGGTGTGCTGTGGAACCTGTCCTCATGAGCTCTGTCTGTGTGCTCTTGCAGGTGTGCTGTGGAACCTGTCCTCCTGCGACGCGCTGAAGATGCCGATCATCCAGGACGCGCTGGCCGTGCTGACCAACGCGGTGATCATCCCCCACTCCGGCCTGGATAGCTCCCCCCACCAGGAGGACCGCAAGCTGCAGCTCCACTCCTCACAGGTGCTGCGCAATGCCACCGGCTGCCTGAGGTCAGTGACGCCGTCGCCAGACACTCCTCCGCAGCGAGGCGCTGTGCTGCTGCTCGAGAAGCCTGACAGTCACAGCTGTGCCTCTGGGGTTCCTATGAACCAATTTTCCAGGCTCGACTTTACTGTTCTATAGAAGAGAGCTGCATTTCTAGACGTTTCCATGTTGTTTCCTGGTGCAGTGCTCAAGTGTAATGAACTGTACCTGTATGTTACAAACATATTCACTCATGTTTTTCTGCCGATGCTTTTGGATCTATTAGGCAGTGATTTTGCTTCCATGTGCTTTCAAACATAGTATTTTTTGTATGTGAACAGTGTAAAAAAGATTATTTTTACTTATTGTTCTTACTGTTCATGTTTTTTAAACATTTTCTAAGAGTGTTTTCTTATATAATGAATCTTCTGTACATACAAAAAAAACTACAGACATCTCTGTAGGGTTATTCATGTTCGGTATAATAACCTGTACATAGTCTTTTTCAGAATGTAGGATTGGTGGCTTTTTGCACGTCTGAGCCTATGAAAAATAAGTATTTAAAATAATAAAAAAACACTAGGATATTTTAGAAAGCCTTGAAAACGAGTATATTGTTTTTTTCGGAAGGCCATCACTGGACTTTCTGTGAAGCTGAAGAAATAGACAGAAAGGCAATAAACTTTAATATAAAAAGATATGTCAGACTTAGTAAGATATTTTATTGGCTCTATATCTTTCCTGTCTATATAGTGCATCATCTACATGATTGATTATACAATTCCACATTCATTCATTGTCTCTTCAACTACTCATGTCTTAAGAAAGAAAAACTATTAAAACTGACTTTACAGAGACCCCTTAGAGCAGCTCTCATAATGTGTAGTCTGCATTTTCATGGCTCATTTCAAATCACCGTTGTGTTGTTAGTCACAATCCCTGCACTGGAGAATTGGCGTTACGCTGAATGGCATCCATTAAAGAAATAGTCCAAACAGACAATATTTCACACAATACAAGCAAGACTAACAGTTAGTTAGCTTTACAAATTGGAAAAGCAATCATTGGCTAAAAGAAAATGCAATAGGGTAATGAAACACTGAACTCCTTTTGTTCCTCTGGCACTATCTATAGCACTGCTCTCATAGGACTAGCTGCTACTTATTCAAATGTGTATGTTTGTGCATTTTAATTTGGCAGCCTATCTTCCCCACCCTGAACAAAGTTTTATGCAACACACACTGATGAATACCTCTTCTCTCATTGTTGACTTTTCTTCAACACTTCATGTAAAATGCTTTCTCCTGTTTGTGTTTCACTGTTCATTCTGAAGAAACCTGCCAGGTTAACTTTGGCTTTTGAGCATTTTGAATTCTGGTATCATTAACTCTTGTAGTCTTCTCTGTTCAAGACCAAGCAGATTCTTTTCTTCAACCTCTCAGTGTTGGACTTTTCTTTTAAGCCCCAGGAGGAACCTGGTTCCTCTTCTCTGAGCTGATTATGAGAATCTGTGACCAAAACTGTTCATAAAGTTCAAAGTTAAAACAGAAAAGTGTACTTCTTCAGCTTCTCTGAATGTGTGGAAAAGGCTCTACATGTAGCTCAGAAAGCCATCTGGAGAAGTATAATTTTAGCCTCATGGATAAAGTTCAATTTATAAAAGGTTGTAATCCTCTGATTGGAAATCGATAGTTCTTAGTCAGCTTGTGAGTTTTAAGGGACATTTTGCCAGTCTGATAACAACTGAAAAATTTAACAAAATGTATTTTCTTCATTTTTATACTTAACAGTATAGTTCATATCTCAGAAGGTACTAAAAGCTTCAGAGAAAGAAAGTTTACCTTACCTTTGGTATGGTCTGAGACATTTCTTTCATGTTAAAAATGTCAGTATGTTATTCATGCGTGCAGTGCAGTGAACATTTTGATAACGATCTCATCAGCTCAGGTGTCCCAGTGATAATGATAACTGAACAGGGTGGCTATTTGCCACTTTGACAGAACCAAAGAAGATGGTGGTGTAACAAACCGAGAAGCTGCTTTGACTGCAGCCCCTTTCTGTATCCTGCTAAGACGCGTCAATGTAATGTGCTCTGTTTCTATGTTTTAATATTTTTAACCCTCATGGTAATTACATTAATTAATGAAGAGCAAAGATATCTAATTGCGATCAGCTAATGATCCGTTTCCTACGGCATAGAAATTAATGCTTGAAGTTAAGAAAGATGGGTACCATAATAACATTTACCATAAAACCATTTTAGAGGAATGTTTCAAAATCGCCAGTGTGGTTGTCTGACAAGAACACATAGTAAAAGAGAAATGGTTGACTCTCATGGGCCTGCTACCAGTATCACTTTAGCTTTATCCTGGTTACTGTTTCCATAGCAACTCTGCAATTTCAATTAACATGTAAACGTTTGAATACTTTGTTGTATCTTTGCTATTTAAGGTTTTGTTGATTAGTTCCTTTTTCAGTAATTTTTGCATCCTAGCTGCCAATGACAAGCTGGATATTGTTGGAGGTGCTTGAGAATCTCATCGTACTTCGTCTCCGTTCATTACGTAGAAATGAGGGCAGACAGTCATGTCTGTAAGATATTGCCTCCCTCCTCTTTGCATTTGCTTTGTGGCAGAAGATGCCCGTGACTGTGAGGAGGGATGTAAGTTTATAATGAAAGTTCAGGAGGAATGACGATAGCCAAGTTCAATCGGTCTCATCGGTCCGTAATTTGTAATCACTTCTGATGTCATTTTCTCACCTACAGTTTACATACCGCATGTGATCCCCTTCTCTCCCTCACACACGTCTCCTGCATCCCTCTGCAGCTGCCCCTTGGTCACTCCTCTCTTTGCTGGGGGTACCGGCCTCCTCATCCTCTGGCCAAGAGGTCGGCCCTCATTCAGGCGGGTTCAGCCTAAACATGCAAACCTCTCAAAACACTTAATTCTTGGGTTTTGTTATTCCAGGTGAAATAAGGTTCTACCAAACATTATATTCTGTTTGATGTTGATATTTTTCCTCATAAACAACTATTTAACTCAAACTTGACGTGCAGATTTAGGTTTAGAGGTCTAGTGATGAATCTTGGGGCTATCTGTGTTATTTCTGTGCTCTACCTAAGACAGATTCATGTCACACAGCGTCAGGGCCAATATTAGTGAACTCTTTTACGCTTTTTAAATGTTTGAGATTGCGCCTCGAACCCTGACTTTAAACAAAGGTGCTTAAGCATTTTTCACAGGCTGGGGCTGTTTTAAGCAGTGTTGGAGGCTTTCTTAATTTAGACTCTTCTCAGTTGGCCTATACACATAGACACTCAGACTTATTTCTGTTATAGAAATTTATTAATGATTTAATGCTTTCATTTCAACGGCATTCAGTATTTTTCAGTATTTTTCACTTATTCCTTCAATTCAGAACATATTGAAGACCTAGTGAAAATCAGGGAGGCAGGATTGCTGAGACTGACATACCCCCAGTACTGCCTTCTTAAATTGGTTCAGAGTTAAAAATCCAAGTCAAGAGGCAAAACAAAATATACTGTATCTTAACACAAATTTTTGGTTTCACTTCAGGAGCCTTGAACAGTATTGGTTTACTTTTTGGTTCAGTTTTAGTCCCTAAAAGGCTGTTAGTGTCCACTCTATGTAAGCAGCTGAGGAGTGTCGTGAGACAAAACAGTTTTGTGACACATCAAAGTGTCATGAAGACAAATATACTGTTCACAAGAGTCTGGAGAATTTCAACATTTCATCTATATGTGGTCTCCAAGGACTCAGCACTTGATTACAGAATAGCCCTGGAAAGTGCAGTGCACAGTCTTAAAACACAACTGGCGACAGCACTGGAGAGATAGGAGCACAGAACAGAAGGGGCTGATAAATGGCACCTTCATTCCTTCACTGGGGAAGAAACAAGGCCTAAAGAGATGTTAAAAACTTATCAGCAGGCTAAATGTGTGGATGCCAGTATCGGACCACAAAGAGGTACTTCAGTTATCCATTACTGGATGGATCCCACAGTGCTATTATTCAAGATAATTTCTCTCCACAAACACCTATGCCATTGTGCAGATAAAGTGGGATGTTTGGAAATCTCTGAAAAGACACTGACATTACTTCAAGAGATGGTACTGAAGGAGCCATGCAGGAGGGATTAGCAGTTCTGCTCTGGCGGGGAGTAGAGGAAGCACAGGCAGGAAGCTTCAAGATACCCCCAGAACACCTGTAAACAAATGTCAGAGACACCAAAAAAGGACAGTGGCCATTCAGCTGTGCCATTATTAACTGTAAAAATCTAAATACATAACCTAACACATTTCTTTTACAATTCTTTGGAGACAGTAAATGACGGATCATTTCTAACTCTCAGTTCTCAAGAACACAGGTTCTCTCCTTGTATGTGGGCCGGGGTGAAGAGTGGAAGTGTAATTCTGTTTCGAAACGGGGAGGGTGAAAAGATCCCATTCAGAAGCTGAGATTCCCTGGAGGTCAAGTATCAGAATACAAATCTGATGCACTGCAGATGGAATAAAATAGAGACTTCTGTGGAAACCTGGCTCAAATGCTGGAGGCACGTAGGATGTAGGATGTGTAAGAAACTAAACTTAAATTGTTCAGGTAACTTTAAAATACCCGTTGCAAACTGTCCTGTAATAATGCTAATTATGACATGACATTTCCGGATCTATCACTAAAATCGTCTCGTATTTGCTCTTACTGTGCCGTTTGTTTAAAGGAATCTCAGCATCCAACTCTAGGTTATGACTGCCTTAGTATCTCTTAACTTTAACTTTCTTGTTATTGTGTATTATAGATAGTTAAGATGTTGAAGTGTGTTATAAAAAAAGGACAATAGTTTTTAAAAGAGCAGTGAAAAATCCCATTTTCACATCACATTTTTTATTTACTTTGATGAATCTCAGATCTGCACCCAGACTCAGAAAATTCAAATACGTCCTTTTCTGTGTATTCCCTCTCCCTCAGCGTCTTCAAATGCTACATAAACACGTTCTTTCTGAAATCCCAGAGATCCGCATATCGTTCACATTAAGAGGGTCTGATGATTATTCAAACAATAATTAATCCAAAACTGGATCCTGAAGCGCAAGACACTTTTTCAGTCATGATGTTTTATAAATTCATAATTTATGCTTCACAGTTTTGCATAAATAATCAGAGTGAGAGATAACAGTTTATCATATCAGATTAATTGTGTTGGTGCTTGAATATACTGAATAGTAAGATCTGTAGCACTGATTGAAAACCATGGGCTGCAGAAAACCTGAAACTGATGCACTGTGGCCTTCAGTGGCAGGAGAACCACATAATAACCATTTCCTGCACAAAGGCAACACTGGCACAAACCTTGTGCAGCTTTTGCTTTGTCACAAAATTAGTTATTGTAAACATTTTTCTCAATATGTTAATAATATTTCAAAATATTACCTAAAAGCTGTTTGCATAATGTTTGCTTAATAAGATCTGTAAAAAATGTATCACTGCATTTGGTGTGTCGGACTCCTGGCAGATGAACCAGGGCATTCATTACACTCAAATCCAAACAAAAACATACTGGGCATCTCTGAAACACTACAAAACACAGAGCAATAACACATTCACTTGCACACTTCTAGGGAAGAAAATCACCCAGACTGTCGTCACTTAAACGTTATGCTTGATTTAATCTTGTGTTAATTGTGTTCAATAAGTAATTACCTAACCAAGTACGTTAATTGATTTGATCAAATTTATTGAGAGTGACAGAAAATAAATGAGTCACATATGTAATAAAGAAGCACGAGGCTCATTAACTATTCAAGGTTAGCTGTAACCTGCCTGCAAATTAAAAGCTAAACAGCTGGATTTATGTTGTGTCTTACTCCCATCGTTTGATGTGAAAAACTAAGCATTGGTTCTACAATAAATCATGTTACAGGCCACAGATTACGCAAGAGCCATGGTGAGACAAGCACATAGAACATCCCTACAGACAGCTTTTTCGTGAAGGAGTTGGAAAGATGTATAAGCAAAGCCTGCAGCATGTTGGTGACCTTCATCAGGTGACTCAAAATTCCTCTGTTGCTTCAGCACCATATACTGTACAAGCTTAAACCCCTCATGAAGAGTGCCAAGCATAAGTAGTCCACAACGCTTTGGCTATGTCAGCATAAGATTACTGTTCAGACCTTCTACTGGGTAAATTAAATAGTTTTTAGAGCTTTGGAATTCTGACAAAATCTTTGGTTATTGATCAGGTGCTGCCAGCAAATTGGCGCACCATCAAAATTAATCTGGGGCTCCAATATTTCAGTCGCAGCACAGGTTCTTGTTCCACCATCTGAGCAGCTCTGTGCACAAGGAGAAAAACTTTCAGAGAAAATTAATGGAATCTTAACTATCACATGCTTGAATGTCGGAGGTTCGATGATGCATTTTACAGGACTCATGAAGGAGGATGCAGTTCCATCCTCTGATGTATGTTCTGTACTTAGGAATTCAATGACTTCACTTTATTAAATAATGAGCTTCGTGTTCTTTCAATTTGCGCCCATTTGACCTGCCTTGAGAAACACGAATAATGAATTAACCATGTGATTTGCAAAGTTCTGCTTTTTTTGCAACAGCTGCACATTTTTAAAAAATAAAAAAACAACACAAGAGAAAACAAGAGCTTTTAATTGGATTCTCATAAAAGCCCTGTCTGTTGTAAGGATGAACAAGAAAATCTTGAGCTATAAAAGGACCCATTAATGAAAGAGCCCTTGGAATCCCTCGCCTTAGCATGCCTTTCGCACATTTCATGGATCATTAAATAGTTGTATTGAATACTAGCCTGAAAACCCCCTGCTATCGTGTGCTCCTCTGCATGTAGGCCTGCCTCTCGGCCGCGTCGCACTGGGCGTGTCGTACGACACTGAGGGGGAACTGCCAAGGGACCTTTTTTAAGAAGAAAGAATCTTACTCGGCTGCTTTTTCTCTCCTTAAGTCTTCCTCTTGGGGGCATTGCATTTTAAAGCAAAGACACATTTCTGTAAGAAGAAAAAATTATCCTGAAAGCAGTATAGATCCACATACTGAATTTGCTCTTATCTGCAACTTTTTTTTCCTGAGACTTTTGTCCGCCCATGTTGTATATTGCAGGTCTCAGGAATTGTATTCCTAAACTACGTCAGAACAAAAGTTGTAATCAAATCTGTTCTGCTGGTTAAACCCTCTTAATTTTGACTTAACTTACAACTAGATGTACTGTATAACAGGAGTCAACATTGAATGATTCTTGTAACCAAAACCCTACACAGGCCTGAAATGCCTGCTTGTTTCAATACCTACTTACAGCATTTTTCAGCTGATTGAAAATTTCCCTAAATAGGGTGCATTATTGAATACCATCAGTTTCCAACAGCATTTCTCCACTGTTTCAGACTCATACTTTTTTCTTTCAGGACCATTTTCAAATCTGATGACAGACTGCAGGATAGCTCTGTTGACACCCCAGCTAGGGTTAGGGTTAACATTCCCACACAAGTTTTACACTCTGTGCTGGATTTTGGGTCCCAAGGGAAGGTTAGGATGAGTGGTAATTTGCTCCCATCTGCAACCTTTTTTTCGGAGGCTTTTGGTTGGTCATATTGTTTAAGGCACCATTGATTGATTGACAAAATTGAGAGAAAAAATTAGCAAGGAAACGTATTCTACAGGGCCAACTCACTTAACTTTGTCATTTAATGAGCAACCACATGTACTGTATAACTGCAGTCATTACAAGCTAAGTCCCTAAAAGAGTTTCAGCACTGGACCCCCTGCACATTCATCAGATACAGCAAGGCCTCCTGGTCTTCCATGTTTATTTTACAGCTGCAGACATGCTTTGAAAACCATAATGAATGCTCTCTTAACTAAGGCAAAACATACTCAGCCTTGCTTGGGATTTGGGTGCTTCTGGTGAATCTGTAAAGTTTCTAATGCTGTAATGTTTTTTCAGACACAGTGCGCAGGTTTCTCATTGCAGAAATAACATTTGGCAGCAGATCTCAAGCAGGCTTAGAGGCCTATCCCATGATCAAGAATAAAAAATGAACTCTGAAATATAGCCTAGCTACTGAAAATGTCCACAAGGTCAATATATTATTGTACCAATACAGAATGTGTCTGGTGTCTTTATTTTTATTACCTCCAATACAATACTGCATCTGATTTTCCAAATTTCCATGAACTGGTGTCTTATTCAGTTCTATTTGAATTACTTATAAAATGTTTTTTTTCTGAAATTATTAAAAGAAAAGGTCATTCTGAATGTTTCAATTCCTCTTTAGGCGTGGTCTTTTAATTTGTAACACTTGTTTCTGGGCTGTATGTGAGCTAGTAAGCACAGATTTAATAAAACCTATATTAAGGAACTTTGTTCATCCAAACAGAAAATTTGAATCTCAACGTGAAAAACTGCTCTATTTAGATGAAAAAAAATAATTTTGCTTTTGTAGGGTTAAGGTCCTTTATGGGTAAATTATGCTTTAATCAATCTTATTTTTGTTAATATTCATTCAAAGCAAATGTTTCAACCTTGCTAAAACCAGTGGAGTTTGTAGATAAGATGATTGCAGTTACGTGACCCTTTCTTCAAGACATGAAAGGATGCCAGGTGTTTCAAAATCTGCATGTCTGTAAATTTGCATAACTTTGTTATAGTGCGTATTCAGAAGGCTGAGTTTCTAATGCGCGGTTTTAATTCTTTTTACAAGAGCAGCAAATGAGGCTGCCACTTATTCAAAAATGTTTATTTTATTAATTAGAAGCTATTATGGAAGACACAACAATGCTACAAAGCACAATTGGCAAAACTATATTAATATGGATTAGTCTGTTGATTATTATATTTATTCATTTCAGTACTTTGTTTGTGTAAATGGGCAGGTTGAATTGGGGATGTGTCAATTCTAATTACTTCCAAGTTTACCATATAAAGGTTAAGTATGCAGATCCCTTTTCTGTTATTGTGCTTATATGCAGAACAGCGTCATTAAGAATTTTCCAGCAGGCCAAACACGAAATAGAAAGAATCAATTTAACACCATATACTGAGCCTGATTGCCTCTTGAAATGGAACACATTTCTTTTTAACCTTTTTAAGTATAAAATGAGCCTTCTGCTCGTATCAAAACAGTGGTCTTTCTAATTCTACAAATCTTGCAGATTTGTCCAATATGACCACTGCTCTGCTGTTGAGCTTCTTGTATAAAGTCAGGGACTTCAGAGGATACAGATAAATTGTGACTGTTGCAATGCAATTAAAAGAAAGTAATCTTTTTTTGTATTGAAGGATAAATGCACTTCAATCAAATGAGATATTTTTATCCAATTTCAAAGAGGAAATTGCATATTTGTTAAGTGAATTTTGGGAGCTGTGCATTGAATATATATTAGGATTTGGGCTGGTATAAGCATTAAAATGAAGATGAAGGCTGGGATTAATTGCAGGTGACATATGGAGCCGAGTCAAGGAAGAACCAGGGTAAGATGTGGATTTCGTCTGGCTCCAAACATAGGATGGGATGGGGATGCGGGATTTAAAACAAGGATGTGCTGAAGTTTCAGGCTGAGATTAATGGAGGGGACAGGCTTTTTGCTTAAGTAGTTACCTACTCAGGCAGAAATTACAATTTGCTGAAAGAAAAGGCTGAAAGCCATTTTGTGTAACCACGAAGCAAGAAAATCAAAGTTAAATCTTCCCCCAGTTGTGCAAAATACACAATAATTGATAAAAAGCAGTTGGGCAGCAAGGTCAGTTCTCATACCCTTTCGGCCACACTAGTGCAGGAACAATCTGTGCAACGTTGTGTTTAGATTCTTATGTGTTAAAGACTGAAGTTAATGCCCAACACTGGTGCCAGTGAATATTCTGCCCTTGATTTCTGTGAGGCCGCTGGAGAAAACACGCCACCTCCTCCTCTTCGATATCCTCTCAGGGGACAAATCCATTGTCAAGTGTTTTCTTCGTGACATTTTGATACCAGTATATAAACCTGCCCTCACTACAGGCCCGCAAGCTGCACTTTACATCAAAGGCGAAGGGGCGAAGATTGATCCACGCTTTGTTTACAGAGACATTATAAGCTGCTCTAAGTGCAACACAAAAATTGAATATCAATAATTTCACCATCCCAGAAACACAAACTCAAGGAGAGACAGAAAATACAAATCACAGTAAATCAAGGAAACTGCTGAGGCAGATCTGAGCTTCCACTGTATCTATCAACTTTTTTGTTTTTGCCTTTGTCAATGGTTCGATTCAAGATAACCGCTCTGGTTTTACAAGTGACAGAAAGGGCTTCACATGATACACACATATTGAAGATTGATTTAACGCAGCATTTTATTTTTTTTCCTAAGTAATACTCTCATGTGTCAGTTTCAAACAGGAGGTCTTGGCTGAGAGGTATTGATTTGAAAAGGTGTCCTCTCAATGGAAAAGTTTCACTGCCTCCAATCCATACTCCATTTTTTAAAAATAGACAATCTATGTTTTTTTAGTCTCTGGAGAATCTTGTAAAATTATCTTTCATCAGAGAGGGATGTTAAATAGCCTACTTGCGGACATTATCTGATATGGCACTTGACAGTGTCACAAAAGTGTTAAAGTGAATTGAGTCAACGTTCAACAACCCGCTACCCCATGGCTGAAGTGATAGTCGTGCTATAAACAGGGTTCCCTGAAATGTCTTGTGAAGTTCCGTATGACGATGTAACACTGATTTTTAGATGGTATCCACATTGGTTCCACTACAGATAAGGAAAGCCCTTCTGTGTTTCTGTCACTGGAGGACATGTGGAGTAACTTCCCTGAAAATACTGCACTTCATCACAGCCCTCTTAAAAGTCAGATTTGGAATCGCATGAAAGATTTAGATAGATGTTGTCAGTTGTTGTGCTCCAAAGCGCTTATGACAGGAAAGCTATGCTCAACCAGAACGATAGTTTCTGTATGCAGTATACATGTGTACTGTGAATAAAAGTTGAAAAAATAATCCTTCTTTTTAGATAAATCTGCAGTTGTTACACAGGTTAACTTTGCACTTGGTAATGTAAGACAGAGGTGAGTCACTCTTAACTGAGGACACTGCAGAGCAGCTTTTAATTTAAGACTTTGTACAATACCAGAAGAAAGAGGAGGAGGAGAAGGGCTGAAACAGACAAGGAATATTTACAAGGGAGGTCATGTCTTGTACCTGATCCTACAGCAGAACAAAAGAAATCAGAAAGTAACCCAAACAGCCCATGTTTTTCTGCAAATTTCTGAAATCTCTGAGCAGTGGAAGGAGCATTGTTCAGGAGAATAAACCGATTTTTAATACAGTACCTAGATAAATTCAGAATGATCACGCCCAAGAAAGGCATATCCAACTAAGCGTGTGTATTTGCTTCCAATGCTACATTTTTCATTACCAAAAATAATATTTTTAATCGGTTCTCAAAATATTGCAAATACAATTGATCTCCAATATCCTTCAAACACAACCATTAAGTTTGTTTTCACTGCATTGAAACTAATTTGTAATACACAAACAAATGAATAGTGTAAGGCAGACAATTGCACTTTAGACAAAAGCTGTACAACAGTTGAATAATATATATTTTTACCAGCAAAACCAAAACACAACATCACATACTATACATTACAAAACCTAGGGTTTTCAGGGCTCTGTTTCATACCTAGATACATCAGCATGAAGAAAATTAACCTTTTTTCAAAAATAATCATCTTGCATTTCAGTAAAGAAAAGCAGGAAAATGTATCTACAGTGTAATTTATAGTTTTTCTACATTAAAATACAAGGGCAAAAGCAAACATCCACTAAAATACATAAAGAACATTTTATCTTACCTTGAAAAAGTGCATTCATTTTACTATTTTGCCATAAAAATTCATGAGTTTACAAACACATTGTGCAATAAAGATGTCTGCTGAAGGCCTATACATTCAAATCGACTGGCTCTAGAAAAGGCTCATCTGATAGGTTAAAATAGCTGTCATTCAAGGTATCCTGACCATTCAGGCACTTAAACCCTTCTCTCTATACCATGCATGCCTAGTTTTTTTTTATTTTACTAATGATAATGTTTCTTTATTAGCCCTATACAATTTCTTGCATTAGAAATTCATCTTTTCACATACCCCAGCTTTTCTCCATGGAGACACAGACACACAGACAGGGAGAGAAGCTTGGGGTCAAAGCGCAGGGTCTGCCATTGTAAGGCGCCCCTGGAGCAGTTGGGGTTAAGGGCCTTGCTCAGGGGCCCAACGGAGTAGGATTCCTCTGCCAGCCACGGGTCTTGAACCAGCAACCTTCCAGTCACAGGCGCAGATCCTTAGCCACAGAGCCACCGTTCCGCCCTAAAACATGTTTATTATGAGTAAAAAAACTGTATACTGTATATAGTACTGTATAATACTATATACTGTCTAATACTAAAACAGTTCAAAAAAGTTAAAAATTAGAATGCTACAGTAAAATTTTTTCTTTTTGTAATTTTTATTTATTTTACATTTTTTGGAAGGCTAAAAAAATCCTGCACTTTCAAACTTTTATTTTCATGGTAGTAGATATTTTTAGAGAAGACCTAAAAAAAGAAATTTACATCCCAAGTCTCCTACAACTTGCAAAATTGCCTTTTGAAGACTTGAAGACAGACAATAACATGTGTCTGTTTTTTTCCCTGTTTTTGTTCTGGATATTTCTTTCTAAAGTGTGTCCTGAGAAAGACAAAAAAAATTAAATGTTCAGGCAGGATGTCCAAGGAGGTCTCTTTAATTCGAGCCCCTCACCAGGTCTGTAGTGTGTGCAGTTTCTAAGATAATTCAAGATACTGAAAGGCAAATCCATCCCAGGAGGACATTGACCTTGACTTCCATTCTGGGGGAGGGGATGTTAATAAATACAAAAGGTAATACAAATAATCAATGCATTACACACAGTTCATGATATATGATTAAGCCTTCAGATTAACTCAGTTACTAGAAGTGAGGCTATATATAATGGTTCCCCACCTCATATAGTTTGGAGTCACCATTTTCTTCTCTGTAGCTCAGCTCACAGCAGCGACTCCTGTACAGCACAGGGAGAATGAGGGGGGGCAGGCACCCAGCACTTTAGGCTTTGACAATCTGCAATCTCTGTGGCACCTAATAGGTGAGTGAGGAGAGGGAGTATCTTCTTCATGTGTTCACATGGATTTCCTCCAGGCGCCACAGTTTCTGCCCACAGCCCAGTGACTCTAGTTGGTTAATTGGCTTCTGTAAGAATTGCCCCTGGCTTGAGTGTGTATGTCTTTATGTCTGTGTGGCCTGTGGTGGTATCATGAAGTGTGCCTATTGCTTGCCAGGATAGGCTCTGGCAACCCTGTATTGGATAAAGCAGCGAAAATGGATGGATGGATTTATTTTTATGTGAACAGCAAAGTTCAGTATTGAAGTCTGGAGTACAAAACCTTGTGTGATTGGTAATGAATGGAATGTAACAATTGATTTTTGTGTACAGCTCTGAAAGTAAATTGATGTTAGATTCAATATAATTTCATGCCAGTTCATGAAAAGGGTATTTGTACCCATAGCACCGAGGCAAACACAAACAGGTATAGAAGTAGATTGTATTGTGAAGACATTCCATACAACATTTTCTCAGTTTTCAGTCATCTAATAGACAAAGACTGTCAATTTTCTGCTAAATATATTATGATTTAATATTTTACAGTCTGGTCATCATTACTTAAAATAGGGCTGTTTTTTCTAAAGTTTTTTTCAGCAAAGTAAATAAAATCAACAGGAACATACAGCGGATCTACAAACTTTTTGATAAGTTCTACTTTATGCATTCTAGATCATAAGATGATGGAATATAATTTGATTTCATGACTATGCTGGAGGATAGTGGTGAATGTTTTAAAGCAGAAAACAAAACAAATGAGCAATGTCAGATAACCCTGTCCATGGTGCTGAATTTTTTTTAAATGATCAAAGAACTGCAGTTCATTACAAAAATAGTAAATAACAGTGTGATACCAGAATACATCTTCATATTATATTATTGAAAAGAAAAACCATCATAATCTGTTAAACTTTTTTCTTACAATATCATACAGTATAAACACGTGACTTTACTGGGAAAGGAAAAGTCAGGCAGCACACTCTGAAGACTGGAGCATTGATAACGACACAATATTCTGAAAGGTGACAACGATATCTTTACACCAGCTTCATAATGCAGCAGGCTGGTCGAAACAGCAGATGGGTGAGATGAGCTCTCCGGCCCCGATGTACTTTCGGAAGGAGGGGTCTGTCTGATCTGGCTCCATTCAGGCTGCTCACCCCTCCTGGCTCGGGGGGCAGGGACGGCTCCCGGTTCGAGGCTGTGACCCTGGCGTTGGTTGTGTTGCAGGAATGTCAGCTCTGCCGGAGAGGAAGCACGCAGGAGGATGAGGGAGTGCGAAGGGCTCACTGATGCGTTGCTCTACGTGATCCAGACCGCTCTGGGGAGCAGCGAGATTGATAGCAAGGTTTGACTTTATATTTCCTTCCTCTTCTCCTATTAAAGCCTTGCTGTAAACCAACAGAGAGTGTGGGGCCTAAAAAACAAATAAACAGCTTTGCGGTTGGCTGCACATTCAAGGTTGCTGTAGCCTTGTCCTCTGTAATGGCACTGTTTAATCATGATTTAACGGCTACCACCCCCTTGGCAACGCACACTCTGAAATAAGAACGCTGTGATATTTTCATAATAATGAGAATTGAGTGCGTTGCTGTGTGCTTGCAAAGGACTCCACAGGCATGGTGCCAGTGGTCATTTTCCAAAAGCCATGAACAGAGTTTCCAGCGAGTGCAATCCTTCATAATCTCACCACTATCTAGGAGCAAATGTCCTCCACGCTGGGACCCCCGACACGCCGCTGTTTGTGCCGTTAGAAGAGTCTGTTTCTGTCTGCCGTGCTACAGAAACCATTAAGGGATAAAAATGAGAGAGATGTAGAGAGGAAGGTAACATTAATTGTGAATCACTGCGTTGACAAATCAAGAATGCTGAAGTCCTTTATAAGGCAGAGGCTTGTTTTTATATAAGAATTATTCCGCCACCTGATGGCTACATGCAAAACAAAAATAAATGCCTAAATGCCTGTCTGCAGCTGTTTAGGCAAATCACCTGGATGGATTCAGCCTGACAAGCAATCCTACATGCTGTAGGTAAAATTAAAACTTTTTTTCTCATTATAGAAGAATATTAGAACTCGATTTTGAAACATTTGCTCTAAAAAAATCTTTCATATTTTTAGATGATTTTGGCAGTAGATGATGTTAATTATGCTGAGGCACAATGAAAGCTCAGCAGTCTAAGATTTACATCAATATCTCATTGGGCGCATGCTGAATGCATTTCCATTTTAAATAGTGAATAGACAGGATTGTTGATTGTTCAAGTAGCTCTGTTCCTTGGGATAGCAAAATACCTAAACGCCAGTCATGTGATACAATAAAAATGCCAGGTGCACAGATATTTAAGTTCAGTTAAACTTGCCAAAATGAGCTCATTAAGCATCCGTATAAATAGCCATTCAAATAGACATGATT
The DNA here is from genome assembly GCF_040954835.1 of Lepisosteus oculatus. Classification (NCBI taxonomy): domain Eukaryota; kingdom Metazoa; phylum Chordata; class Actinopteri; order Semionotiformes; family Lepisosteidae; genus Lepisosteus; species Lepisosteus oculatus. The sequence goes on along the minus strand of NC_090701.1, from coordinate 896,025 downwards.
TTAATTAACACAAGAGCTGTGAAAGCTGAGTAATGGTAATTGAATGAGTAATGAAGATCATCTGGTTGCTACTGGCATGATTGAAGGCAGCCTGACTGGGAGAGAAGTTGCCCAGAGAACGAGATGTTCTGCTTCATCAATTTGCAGACTAGTGCAGAGAAGCCGAACTGGCAGCGTGAGTCAGGCCAAGTCCTGGAAAGCAGAAAGCCACCACACTGGTACTGAACCTTCTGATCCATCTGAGTAATGATTTCAGACTGCAGTGCCTACAGCATGGGAAATTCCATTTCCCATGAAGATATAACCAGCACATCAGCAGAACAAATACATATCACTATTGTAATTAAATAATCTGTCTGCTCAGAGGCTATTTTGGAGTAACACACACCATACAACTGAGAAAAATGTTGACAAAGTTCAAGTGCAAGACAAAGTAGCCTAAACGCATAACCACACAGTGCTAGGATAAAATGGAACATTCAAAATGTTCTTATCTTTGTGGAAAATAAAACATTAGACACATTCAGCTTCCTGACCTCTTTTTTATTTTTTTAACATTCTTTTAAGTTTTCCACATTTCACAATTATGAGTGATTTACAAATGAGTCTGTCTAAACAGTTACGCTACAGAGCAGCACAGCCTCACGAAACTGCAAGGCATCGTGGATCTTGATTTCGGGCACTGTCTCAAGAGAGAATGATATTTTCAATAAAAATGCAAGTAAAGATATGATCTCAATAAAGAAAAATGGCTATTTCAGTGCAGCGTACTGCATACATAACAAGATGGACTGTAATAAAGAAATTTATCTTCTTTTTCTTGCTCTAACGCTGAATGGAAATCATGGAAATGTAATTCAATACCAGGCCAGGGGGTGCAGAACATATCAGATGGGAGAAGTGATGAAGACTAGGATCAGTGATGGCAGCAGACCTCTGCTGTTTTAGTTGTTGAGCTGTTATGGAAAGAAACATTTGGATATTTTAAAATGAGTAAATCATTAAATATTGTATGTGTTATTTAAAAAAACAAGCAAACTGCAATGCACAGCAAGCATGAGGTGCTTAAATGGGAGGCATTAGCAGTAAGTTGGATGGAAAAGAAATAGGGTCTTTGTTTCTGTTTGGACTCCTTTCCGTAGAATGTAATGGATGAAAAGAGGTCATATGGTACTGAAAATTTTTGAGAGAAAACAGGAAATTGCTCATTCATTTCTGATCCATTCATTTACTAAACTCAAAATGATCAGAATAGAAGCATGTGAAGGTTCCTGAACAATAGTTCTTCGAGTATGTTTTTGTATCAGTCAGTGGCTATGCATAACCTCACTCTCTGAAAGTGGAAGGACTCCAAAAGTGAACTCATTTAAAGAAATGATGGTTAAACTTGTGTGAAGGGCAGAGAAATCTTGAAGCAGCTATGCATTGCATTCCAGGTCCTTCTTATTTTTGTAAGCACATTATTCAGAAAGACATCAGGTATTTTTCTGATTCATGCCTCTAAAATTAAACTAGTCTTCCAATAGCAGTAAAATACACAGTTCTGCAATGTTGGAAAAAGATGTGTATTTTCATACTCCAGTCTGAGCATTTTTGGATCGCGTCTCCTTGTAGATATGTACAGTAGATACAGTATGTGAGGGCGCACACACGTTCATATCATTCTGTATGGCTTGCTCTTCAGAAGTGATTGGGAATCCCTCTACATGAACGTCTGCCACCCACATTGTTAAGATTTAGCAATTTGACTTTTTCTTACGTGTCAGTCAAGGAGTCACTTTGACAGATTTTCCTTTACTCGTATTTCAGATCGTTCCCTCCCTAAACTCTTCCCGCAAGAGCGCACCGGCGTCTCGGGAAGCGTGAGTTGGCATCCGGGAGTCCGGGAAGGCGAGAGGCCTGCAGCCGGTGCTGAGATGTGTTCTGTGCTTCTCCTTCCAGACCATCGAAAACTGTGTGTGCATCTTGAGGAACCTGTCGTATCGGCTCGCAGCAGAGACTTCTCAGGGACAGCAGATGGGCACGGACGAGCTTGACGGATTGCTCTGTGGCGATGCCAACGGCAAGGACGCGGAGAGCTCCGGGTGCTGGGGGAAGAAGAAGAAGAAAAAGAAGTCACAGGATCAGGTGGGACATGTGGCTGCAGCTGTTCGCAATTACTGGTGTTTTGTCGTTCTTGTACAGAGTGCAGAAAGGTCCCCCTCCGTGGATAATTAGGTATTTTACAAGGTTGATTTCTTGTCATTACAGGAACTAGATGTATCTACTGTAGGAAACAACAGAGAATCAAAATGACTCTTGTATGCAGTCAAGGGATCATACTGACAAAAGCCTCCATCTAATATTCATCTAAGACTGGCTTCTTAACAAAAAGTAATCACTTTGGGTTAGACAGCATGTCTCATTAACACATTAAATCCCTCTTTGGTCTTTTTCCGAGACATTTACCAAATTTATTTCTGAATCCAGTAACCTCAACTGTGATTCTCAAAGTGGATTGCATGTCTTCTGGTAGCTTTTGTTAAATTTTCTGTTCATACAAAGTGTTTATTGCAATGGAATGGCAAATCAAGTTCACATCTAAGAAACTTCTCATTTTTTTATTTAATTAGGTTTGTATGTATTTTTTGTGTTGCATTCTTAAAGAACTACTGCCATCTCATCTGCATTTTTTAATTTCCATGTGCTGAGGTACCATTAACCTAGAACTACCATGTGGAAAAACAGTATTTTCTGTTTGTGCAGAGCAGGGGAGGGGCTACATTGTTAGAAATGGCCAAGACTATTAGTATACTAGCAGCAATGTAGAAAGGAAACAGCAATGTGAGATCGTGAAAGTTATAAAAATAACGGGGAAATAAGCAGGACTACCTTTCTAAGCAAGACACAGCCAGGGTAACTGCAGAAAGGAAACACTCCTTAAAAAGAGAGGAATATGAATAATTCTGATAAATGTGTTTTTTTGACCCACAATAAAGTTTGTTTATGGTGGTTCATCTGGTGCCGGCATGGAACGTGGTGTTTGTTTTTGTGTATTCCACTCTGAAATTTGTAAATGCTCCTCAGCGCTGAGAGGCTCTCTGGGGAAATGTTATAAACGAACTCTGCAAGTGATATCATTTAAATAAAACAACACTGAGAGGGATGGCAAAGTGTTACACAGATAGAAACATTTTAGAAAAAATAATAAAATGAATTAATAACTTTCAATTCAAAATTGAACTTCAAAAAGGAATGCATTGCCTTAATGACTGTGGTCAAATACTTGTTCTCTCCCATGTTGAAATGACAGTATTCATTAAGTTAAAATCAGTCAAAGTACAAAATATGACGTGAAAGTTTGGTTATATGAAATATGAAAAGGTTTTATTGGTCACAGTAGCAAAAGGTAAGTTTTTCAATAGTCGAGCTTGAGAATACTTTTTCAGTCTTCTCAAGTTTTGAAGGACACAGTACAATATTGGAGTACTGTGTGCCCATTATCCATGATAAGAATATTTTAAAAACATCTAGTAATTTCCATAAAATTGATTACATTTCTATTTAGTTAGTGACCACACATACAGTATGACTCAGAATTCCCAACCACCCACATGAATGCTACATTTTAATTAGTTTGTGTCTCTGAAGCATTTCTACTGTACAGCAGCATCAAGTATACTTGACTTATTTTACAACATATACGTACATCAAGTATTTTCAGAAATATTTTCTTTGAGTTACTTTATCAGTTCAAACCCCAAAGTTGCTAAATTAGAGTGTTCATAAGCTAATAGATTCTGCACTTATTTTCTTGGAAATTTCAAAAACAAATTGTGGACATCCATTTTTGGTGGAAAGTGTGCTTGGATTTGTTTGTTTGAGAAATTAAAGCAAGTTGATGATTTGCTTCCTGTTTTATTAAAGGAAAACTTGAATACCCAGTATGCTTTGGTGATAATGGCACTATAGAGAGAGAGAGATTGCTCATTTTGAAAACAAAAATGTAGCACAACTTAATATTAATTACTCACAATGGTAAACAAAACATGTAGACTTGAAAAGGGTTCTTTTTTTCACCTCTGCAGTGTACGACAGTCAATCTCTACAAATGGGAAGGCTTGGAGAGATTTAATTTCATGCTTTCTGGAGATACATTCTTTATTCAGATGGTTACTTTTTATGAAACCTGAAAGAATAGTGAAAGAGGCATTTCCATAAAGGTCAGGCAAACTTGCTCTCGGAGAATGTCACTGGAATGTCTTCTAATCATTAACACACTAGAGAGTTTACCCTCTGCTGCTGCTCAGTTCCTAAGCATTATTCAGTTTTTTTTTATTATTTCAGCTTCTCCAAAGAGCACTCTTCCTTGACTGGTACTTTTAAGTTTGGCACTTTCTAGCTTCTAGTAGCAGCTGTAGAGGAAAAGGTTTTTAATTGTTGCATGGATCACTTCACATTGTCCTGCCTGACTTTGGATTTGATTGTGAACTTTAACTTTAGAGTTTTGCCATTGGTACTCCTTCTGTTAATGACAAAGACGCTCTGAGTGGTGCTCTGCAGCTGATACAAATGCTACCACCTTCAGAATAATTTCAGCACTCAAGAAAGCATACGTAAAGCATAAGAAACCAAAGTCTCCTGGTATTTTTTTGCTGCCATTTATGCCTTTTTCTTTTTGTTTTAATTTTGAATATTGTTATCAGGCCTGCATTGATGATAGCATGTATTTCCTGCACTCTTAATTGTAGTACATTTTGGTACTACACAGAATCCTGTCACTGCTGATGTGCAAGTGATTTCATTCTCTGGTAGGAGCCCCCTGGCCTGGGTGTGTCACGGTAAATATCAGGGGAAGGTGTTTGTTTCAAGGATGTCTGTGTCTTTCCACCAGAGCACGGTACATCGCCTGAATTACTGCAGTGCAGAAAGAGCATCAAAGTCCATTGCACACGTATTCAAAAACAGAGCGAAGCATGACTCTGTGTTTTGTTAATGTCAAAGTCATGCTTTTGGGTTTTATACATTTTACAGTTCAAGTGCTCTGCCAGCCAGCATGTGTCTCCAGCAGCATGCTTAGCTCCTCCTATCCTTACTTTCTGAAGGTAAAATGTGGGCTTTTAAGTGATTAAATCCTCACAGGCTTCACTGACCTGGTCAGATTCCCCTGGAATTCAGATTTAGAGCTTGGCTTCAATTAAAATGATCTCTACTAGGAAGTGTTCGTTTAAAAAAAAAAGTCAGAACGGTACAAAGCATGAATAGATAATTAATTGCATCTTTAACTGGATAATTCAGTTAAATGTCAGAGCCCATTACTGCAATTCTGCTTTGAATATAGGATGTTTGGTAGAGCTCTGATATCACTAACCCAATGGAATGTCTGAACTGCCCCCTTCAATGCCACATAAAGCAATTAGCTCTTCTGAAAGAGGACACCTGGGCCTTGAGGCAGCAACAGGGCCTATTTTCCCTTGAATCATTAATCAATGGAGAAGGGTCGGCTGCTTACCAAACAAGGCTGCAGTTTTTCTTCAGGGGACCTGATGTTTGTCAGCCTTAATTGACTGGAAGGGAATCCCTGCAGGTAGCGAAAGATTTGTCCATTATTTGTCCCTCAGTCCGCTTTTGAGTAGAGGGCATAAATCATTTCATGAGAAAACAAATGATGGCAGGCGTCCCTCAAAAACGGCAGGCTAATATTCATTTACCCTTTGATGAAGAAAAATGTCACGTTTAGCTTCGTTTAACTGTGGTAGAGTGTCGTCGGAGCTGAAATCATCAGTTTATTTCCTTGCTACACCCATGCCGTGAGGTCGAGGAGAGTGAGGCCCGGCAGACATGGACACACCCTGACCCCTGCTGTGGGTCAGGGTTTATATACCATACCTCATGCACACAGATTCCTTTTTACAGTGGCAAACATACTTCTGCAACTTTCCTGAAATTAGAGTAGACAAATCAGTGGAAGTGGTCTCCACTGCATCAAAGCCTCACAGTGAGTCACTGTTTCCTCCTGTGAAGAGAAATATAATTTAACAGTATATTCTGAACCTGGGGACTGGAAGACTAATAGTAAAAGAATTTCAGTTATATCTAAAACAATGCCGTCAGTTTGACGGGCGCGGTGCTATCAAGCCGAGGAGGGTGGCAGGCCTGTGTGGTATTGAAGACAGCCTCTCTGCCTCTGCTCGCTCTGCTCTCTGGGCTTCCAGTTCTGAAGGCATCTGTTTTCACATGTAGAACATAAGAGATGACATCAATTTCAGTAATTACATTTATTACCCGAAGGTAAAGGTAAATGATCCAAAAAGCATCTTCACTGGCAATTTTAAGTTCTTTATGTTGCAAAGCTCCCTGCCTAGAGTGCAAAGGCAGTCAGTACTGTTAATACCCTCGAATGGCTTCAGATGATTTGACTGGAGAGGGAAATGTGTTTTTTCGAAGCCTTTAGGCAGTTTCCATTGACTGCTAACAAAAATATAATACAAGATAGTATAGTTTAAATAGACTGTCAACTGTAGCAGTGTAATTTTGGATGTTTATTTTGAATTCTGCCAACAATTTTCAACTGCTTTGCGAAGCAAACACTTTTTCTCTGGTGCTGCTGAAGAAAGATATGAGATTCTCTGTTTTGTCCAAAACAAACATCATGTTTTATTTTCCCAAAATACCAATTTAGTGTTTTGTTAAATATTTTTGGGGATTGTTTGCTATAACATTGTTTCTGTTCTTAAATGACACTCGTATGGCAGTGGCTTTCTAACGTGACATTCTAACTAAAAGCTTCACAGTGAGTCACTGTTTCTACTGTAAACTGAAATGTAATTTAACAGTAAATTCTTTAGCTTCAGTCTGAATGAATAATAGTGAAGGAATTTCAGTTACATATGATTTGGTATCATCTACAAAGTTGACAAATTTCTTAATTATACAAGTGTCTGGATTATTGCTTTCTGAGGAATAAGGTCCAGAGAAGAGCTGTTGTCTTTTCTGAACCTGCTGCCCTCTTACAATATAAATTAAGGGTGGTCCTAGTACAGTTCCTTGTGGCATTCCTCTAATTACTGTACATCACCCTGATTGGGGCGTTTACCCCTTGAAGGAACCAGCGGTGAGCAGTGCCAGGAGTTCCGAGGCCAGTGAGTGTTGACAGGAGAGCTCACCCACAGAGTCAGGGAGTTCAGGGATTAAGACAGAACAGGGAAACAGCTCGAGTGCCAAGAATTACTGCCTCTGTTGTGTGTTCTGGGTGAAAGCCAAACTGGAGGGAGTCAAGCACCAAGCGCTGCATGGGGAATAATGTATTGATTGTAATTATATAATAAAAACGGTAATGAAATTCACACATCTCAGTAATGTATAAGGAGATGTATTTCAACTCATCTTAGATAATTAAAGATTCAGCCAAACTAGCAGGTTTATTTTTTCTGGACATTTCAGTTTCTGAAAATGCTTTATTCACAGACAAGACTTATTGAATTGGGGCCAGAAGCACTCATTTCCTCTCCAGTATTTAACTGAAGAAAATTGCACATCCTAAGTTCAGAGCAAGTAGCTTTATAGTGACTCATTAAACATTGACAGAAAAATAAAAAGCCTGAACCAGCAAAGGATAAGAGAAAGGGATTGTGCTGTGATATCACACAAGTGAGCTCTTACCTGAGAATGGGTCGCTGAGTGAACACAGTAGCATCACAATTAATTTGGTCTCGTATCAACTGGTATTGTTTCTTCCTGAGTGATTCTATGTTTTAACAATTTGTTTGGAAGTTTAAAGACAACAGTAATCTAGCTTTTGCGCCCAGGGGATGAATGCTACACAGTTTTGAACAATAAGGATCTGGAGTGCAAAATAGTAATGGTAAACAATTTTAAAGGAAAATGTGTAGACACTGGCAGCTGCAGCTTGGTTTGCCTGCCCTTAAATTGATGTGATGTTTTTGCCTCGGTCATTTTAAATAAGACACATTCAATTTTAAACTCAAAATTCCCATCAATTTGCGCAGGTGTGAGCAAGCTGCGTGTCACTTCTCATTCATCTCACATGAACTGTAGATCCCCATGGTAGTACTGCAGCTTCTTTGGGAAGAGTTGGTCTTATCTTTTGTAATGTTTGCTTGGTTTCAAATTGTCTAGGTCATGCACTTATAAGTGTATTTAATTTGCTTTGTTTTTTTATCTGAGTTCCTGCCTGTAATTCCAGTTGCCCCAGAGAAACTATTTCTTCCACTAAAAAGCTGGGTAAAAGAAAATAATCTTTCCTCTTTCGTTCTTTATCATGTAACCAAGCAGAGCTCAGCATTTTTACCTTTGTGTGGTCCGTATCTCGTTCATTTCTCCACTTTTGTAGGATATGAGGTCTAAAGTGGGAAAAGCACAGCGCTCTCATCTGCAGTGTGCGTGTGGTGCTCACAGCTCACGAAGACTGTGGGGCCGCGCCGTCCTGCCTGCCCGTGCTCCAACCCTTCTCTTTCTCTCGCAGTGGGACGGGGTCGGCCCTTTGCCCGAGACGGCGGAGCCCCCGAAAGGCATCCAGATGCTCTGGCACCCGTCCATCGTCAAACCCTACCTCACTCTGCTCTCCGAGTGCTCCAACCCCGACACGCTGGAAGGCGCCGCCGGGGCCCTCCAGAACCTGGCCGCGGGCAGCTGGAAGGTGAGGCCGGCCGTCGGGACCTGCACACACGTCCACCCAGCCCAGCTCAGGCCGGCTGCCCACTGCCGCTCAGAGAGAACTAGGGCTACTGGGGGCTGCACACTAATATTCTCACTTCATTTGTAGGAAAGCGACTGGGGACAAAACAGCCTTTAAAAGAACCACTGTATTGAAAGGATGAGATTGGGGTTTGGTACGAGCCACGTGATGGCAAAAAATCTTTTTTGTCTTTTCTCTGAAAAATGATAATAACCTGTCATTTCTGATTTCTTAACATTTTACAGCTAATTCTTTGCTTTCCAGCCTGTAGTGAACCTCACTGAAATGGAACAAGTGACCAGGGTTAAACAGCTTTGGCTTCCTGTCCTGGTGCAGTAGGCAAGCATGAAGCAGGCGTCTTACAGAGCGACTGCTTTCCCCATCTGTGTTGTGATGCTGCTGTGAACACAAAGCGGGGCATATGGACGTACTGCAGAAATTAAATCTAGACTTTTCAGTTCTTTCAGGCAGCTGATCCATATCCTAATTACCCATCTTCAGATTCCACAGCTGCATAGATTCTCTGGCGAGCAATAGAGCTGTAATTTGTCATTATTGAACGTGAAGGAAAATCATATTGCTGGAGAAATGAATCAAGACTGAAAAAAGAAGCACCAATCAGTGTATTGCAGTGTATTCAAAATCTATGAAAAGAGTTATTGAAAGCTCAGCTGCACAATATTAAGGAAGCCTCTTGATTTGTTAAGTGTCTGCAATGCAATTCCCTTTTACGAACGTTGAACTTTAGTGGTACTTTCAGACATCGCTGTCATCCCCCATGACATCTCCAGTGCTCTGGTGTGCTGCGTGTTTGGGGCTGTGGTACAGTACAGAGTGCTGGAGAACTTGATGTAACTCTGCTTTCTCTTTTTATATGCAGAAAAAGTGTCACAAGAACATCACAAAAATGTAAAGGTTATGTAAAATCACTCCTAAAATAATCTTTATACGTGTTGATGTAAATAATTTGCCATTTAGATGGCACTTAGCCTGTAGGATTATTTATAAATCAGCAGCTGGTTTGGTGTTTCACCCAAGAGATGCACATCAGGAAAGAGCAGTAACTTGCTCAGGGTGAAACACGATGTACTGTATCAATCGTTTGGTGCAGAATGCAAATGTTCAAACCATCATGTACATTATCAGTAAATACCGTGGTGCTTCTGTGCTCTGGCTAAACTGCAACTGAAGCATAATCCTGTGTTATACAGGAGGAGGGCAGTTTAGGGTCAGTGTGACATTACTATGAGCTGCTGACTCACAAGCAGTATTAATTACATTACCTACAGCTCAGAATGCTGGCATCAGATAATTTATTCATATGCATATTGCACAAATGTTCAAGTACCAGAGATCTGGATATATTTCCACTCATTAAAAACATAAAACATAAGGGAAGAAAGAACAGTGATAATTCATTGAAAAGCACTTAGGAATGAAGTTCACTGTTACAGTGCATAGTTCTTTCATGCCATGCTGTAAATAACTTCTTGGAAAAATTCTAGGACAGACAGGACACAGTAGTTTTCAATACGCTTTTATCTTCTCAGATGTTTTCTAAGTGAATTGAAAACAATAAAAGTGTAGTTCTTATGATCCCTACCTGCCCGAGTGTTGAAAGCAATGATAAAGCTTGTGGACAGAGATGGAAAACTGCAACTTTAACATTTTAATGTGGATCTACACAAAATAATAGAAAGGTTTAATGATTACTATTTGTTAGAGGCCATGTTCACAAATGTCCTTTTTTAGCACCATATAGCCCTTCATATTACAGAGAAAAAACAACCCTGTTTTTCCTCCCCTGAATAGGTACTGATACACTTTTTGAGAAAAAATCCCTGCCTTTGCTACAACTCTTACAACATTCTAATTCACCAGTGGTGTTCTGGACGGTCAGTAGCCCCCTTTTAGGTTTAAAGCTGCATTCTCAACTAAATCACCACAGAAGATAAATTTGAAAATCGTAATGTGTTCATTGGAAAAGGGGTCAATTCTATTCAATATCAATACTAAATTATTATTTGTTCATCCTTCCCTTTTCCCTAGATTATTTTATCAATTTGTAATTGCATTGATATTGTGTCTGCAGTCTGACTATTGAGCTGCATTTCGCAGTATGTCAGTGGAGGTGTGCTTTCGCATGGCAATTTACGATTCTGCTGCCTTATTTCAAACAAATAAGGCAAACCATTTTCATCTACAGTAGGTCCCAGGTTAATGCAGTGATGTTTTACCCAGGAAGGGCCACAAGCTTTAAAGGCCATGACTCATTCCTTGCTCTATACGGCCAGGAGAGCCTGCATGAGGAAGGGGGATGCTTATTTACACCTCTCCCCACGTGGCGCCATCTGTCAGTCCGGTCACGCTGCAGTGCCTGTGGAACGAGCGAACCTGCGGCCGCCTGAGACTGACCTTCATGAAGGCAGTGCTGCTGCCTCGCTGCACTAAGAACAGGCAGAGGCACCGCCTGTATGACAGGAATCAGTGCCATCTTAAACAGCTTCCATCTCTCACAAGCGCATCAGGAAAGACTGGTTAGGCGAGCATCCTGACCACACAGACCCAGAGTTAGCACAGAAACTCTCAACAGCTCCACTGAACATGAGCACAGCTTCCATGTGTGACTGTGTTGTGACAGAGGCTCTTCAGACCTGGTATTTTTCTTTGGAGTCTCAATGTATGTCCCTCAAGTTTGTTTTTTTTAAACGAAAGGGCAATATGATTAAACTGTCCTGAAGTAATACTTATGTGGCTCAAAGTCATGATTCTCTGCCTTTCCTTGGCTGCCTGGATTTTAACTGTAAAAATTCATAATGGATGAAACCCTTCCCATCGTATTGGACTAACCAGCAAATGGGGAAATTGTGAAGCTAGAGCTGTTTGTGTTGTCTTATAAGTACAAGATTACTTGAAACTACAGAGGCCCTGAAGTCATTTATTCTGCTAGTCAGGGCGGGGGTGCCAGGCAATACCATCAGCATAAGGCAATTAAAAGATGAAGAGAGAGCATGAATAAGTGACAGCAGGAGGTGGGATGTGCATGTGGAGGGTAGTGCGGGCTTGTCAGGTCCTCCCTCACATTTCAGCAAACACCCTAACACTTCTGTTGAAATCAGGGGTGACATCACCCAAACACAGGTGCTGACAGTATAGGGGTCAGCCCAGGTGAGGTCCCCAGTCGCTGCTTGACCCCTCTGAAATCAATAAAGCACATGTGACTGAAGGAGGTGCAATAAAAGATCCTGCACTCCACCCCACCATCCTGCATAACTAAATAATACTTGAACTCATTCTCATTTTTAACTTGGTCCTGAATTGAAAATTCAAACTGAACAAAAAATAAAATGTGTGGGCAAATTGCATAAAAACATCATTTTTAATTAACATATATTAAAAAGTATTGTTCGTTTTTCTCATCTTCAGATTCTCTGGAGCCATCTGTGATTTAAAACATGACTTCTTCTGCCTCTTCTCTCGTCTCTTCTCCTCTCCTCTGCTCTGCTCTGCTCTGCTCTCCTCTCCTGTCCTGTCTTCTGCTCTCCTCTCCTCAGTGGTCTGTGTACATCCGGGCAGCGGTTCGGAAGGAGAAAGGTCTGCCCATCCTGGTGGAGCTGCTCCGGATCGACAACGACCGGGTGGTGTGTGCAGTCGCTACAGCTTTAAGAAACATGGCCTTAGATGTGAGAAACAAAGAACTTATTGGTAAGCTTCTGGTTCTTCCTGCGGCTGGTTTCATGAAATACAGACAGAACGTGTAAATTATGCACTGAGGCACTGCTCGAAATCAGTCTCATGCCTTTGACTCTGTGGTTATCATGATCGGGAGCCCAGTTCTTGCTCAGTCCTAAAATAGCTATTTTTTTAAATTATAAGAGAAAAGCTTATGCACCTCAGTAACAATGCAACATTATTTCATCTCTCTTTCGCCTGCTGGTTAATGCTGCTGAGGAAAGAGGAAGAAATCCTCACAATCAAGCCTGAAGTCACATTTCTGGGTGAAAAGAGGTTCTCAAATAAAACCCTTATATAAACACAGGCCTAGCTGTTTGAAATTCTCTCCATGAAGCTGCGAACAGACTATTGATCTTTTTCTTATAAACTTGGTTTCCTGGTGGGTCTTTCCATCTCCATGGCAACTGCCTCCCCCTTTTACAGGCAAACTGTTTCAGTGCTGATCTGACCTGACGAAACTTTCAGAGCATCCTGGATTTCCTCAAACTCTTCCTGTTGTGAAAATGACCCAAACTGATGTACTGAAACGTCTTCCAATAATTGCATCCAGTGTGTAAATATATGTTAATATCTTTGAACTGTTGTATTCTTATTGTTTAAAATAGATTTTCCATAAAGTTTAAGGAAAAGGTATTTGTTTTCCAAAGGCTGGGTAAACTACTCATTCCATTCTACATTACAGACAGTCATGAGACACGCACACTGCCTGCTGTCCTCTGTGCAAAAGAGGTTTTAAAGGCATAAAATCTCTCTTTTATTATTATTTTGTAGTTCATCCTTCTTACTTTCTCTCTTCAGCAGATACTGAGAGTTGTTTAGAAAAAAGATGAGCGCATGTTAAGCACATGTAAACAGGACATGTGTGCATTTCAGATATCTTGTCTCGGCCCTTGGGACAGTTCAATATTACCAGCCACTGCATTCGCCTGGCTGCTATTGCAACTGGTGTTGGAGAACCAATAGGTGGTGCTCTACCCTATAGACCAGAGTTTCTTAAGAGCAGTGGTCCAGTATGAGGATGGTGCTGTGCTATAGACGGCATCACCTTTTGGATGAGAAGTTAAAACAAGGTCCAGACTAGCCCGTCATTTATAGTCCCGTGGTACTTTTCAAAAGAGTGGAGTCTCCTCCTTTGATAAAACACTTTGGGATCCTTTGGGGTAAATAGGGCTATTATAAAACCTCCGAAAAGCACAGATATTTAACAAAAAAGATTAATCCAGCTGGAGCTGCGCTGTACTGTATCTGTATTTCTGAATTCTACAATGCTGTGAGGACTATGTTTTATAGTTTATGGTGGTGCCTGGTGAAGAACATGTATTTCCCAACTGTATTAGAAGGAATTAAGGTGCTTTTAATGTAAAAACATACCAGTGCTTAACATTTTTTTTTTGCTTTTTTAGAACAGTATACACCTAATTTTCTCACATCAATGAGTAATTATCATTAAAGAGAGAGTTAGGTTAATCATATGATTCAAATTGTGCTTGTTCGGGTACATTTTAACTCAGATGTGTTATTTTCTTTATGATTTCACCAATAACCTCTTCTCAGCATATTGGAACTTCAAAGCTTAATGAAACTATTTAAAAGGAAAGAAAAGTGCCCTTTTGTGTGCTTTAAATGAACCAGAATTGATCTAAGATTAACATTCTGAGGCCCATTACTTCCACATCCTTGAAGCCAATAAAATATTGTCTCTTCTTATAAGGTGATTTCAGCCTGAAGAAACTACCATAAAAAGTGAAAAGACCCAGAGACTTAAAATGTCTTTACAAAAACGCAGCCAGGATTTTCTCTCAGAGATTATAGAACATTCGGGGAATATGGATGATTGTGTTTAAAATGCGTTAATTATTTCAGCTTCCCTTGAGTTTATTTGTGCACGCTTATATTAAAAAACATATTGCTTTTCCACGTAGTAATTGCAGAATTTATTCAGGTGCTTTCAACAGATGAAAAAGTTACTGACACCGCAAATAGTTTAAATGAAATCCAATTGATTTACTTTGACATAATCCGTTCCGCACTTCATGTTATCTGGAACAGCACAAAAGGCCTCTGACGGTAATCTTTCATTGCGCAGAGCTCTGAGCTCCGAGCTCACACAAGCCCTGTCTCAGCACAGACTGGAGCTGGGATACCTGGAGCTCCAGCCCCGGGGCTGGGCCCGGGTCTCCTCTCCTTGTCGTTGTCTCTTGGCCTCGTCCCTCAGTGTGGAGGAGGTTCAATGCATCAGATAAGGTCTCAGATGTGGGGAAAAAATTGGGAAATACTTGGAATTCTGGTAACATTTGCCAACACTTTTGATGTGCAGCACACTATCCGGAACATTTTGATTTTACTTTTATTCCTATTTCTAGAGGACCTGTGTAGAGTACCTCCTCAGCCCTAGTATTCTGACACATTGTAATTATTTATAGTATTTAATTATGGACTTGAAACTCAACAGGCTCATTATCTTGTTTCCCCCCTTATAATTACAGACTCTTCATTTTGTATGAATATAAGAAGTCAGTTTTTATATAGTAAGTTTTCATTTTCCTACAAATTTAACCTTTTGCTTTAAGTAAGTAATAATAATAATAATAATAATAATAATAAGTTAGTAAAAAACAATTTCAGTCCTCCGTGAGATAAGTGTTGGTTATCTGCTCCTGGGGGGGGGGGTGACATCGCCTGCAGTACCAGACTTGTCCACACGGAGGTGGGCAGCGGGACTCCACTGTGTAACCACAGGCTCTGGGCGGAGCCGAGACACGATTGCCACCTTCCCCACGCGGCCAACAGCAGCAGCTCTAGATTAAACCCCGATAACAACCTCCCATCTAATGGGACCGAAGCGACCTGCGTTTGCTGCCCGACAGGGCCACTTGAGCCCTTGGTGAGGATTCAGGATTTGGCCATGATGAGGCCACAAGCACTGCGAACTGCAGCCTTCCAGCTGCCTGTAGGCTGCTCGTTCGCGTACCGGCCTGTTCCAGGTCCATTGACAGCGTCTGCTGTAGCTGTGGCACACTTGCCTTCAGGAGCCGCCATGGAGTGAAAACAAGAGTCACTGCTGTCACTCCCAGGCACCTGACACTTGAGAACCGGCTGCTAGGATGCCTTTGACACCACACGAACCAGCTGCTCTGACATCCCAGGGCCCAGGCTGTTCCCTGTTCTCCCCAGCCCATCTCCCCGATGAGAGGGTTTACAGCTCGGGGATGTGCACACCTCACCTGCGGTCTGCTTGTAGCCTTCCTTATGCACGCGTAGCAGAGCTGGTTGCAGCGCGGTGACGTCACCACCCTCCCCGCGTATGGCAGGGACCTCAGCCGCCCAGGCTGGGGGGGAGGTCTCCTTTAGCTCCTTTAGCTGGTTCTCTGTTGCGTGGCGGCGGAGACCCGGGTCTGCACCCAGGTAGCGAGGGTCGAACCGGCGGGGCGGAGCGGCGAGGGCGCGACCCTGCGCAGGACCGCGACGGTCACACACGGTGACACCGCATGGCGTCCCATGAGATCCGTGCTCTGCTACAGGTCATCGTGCACCTCTCACCAGTTCAGAAACCGTAAGGGCAAACGTGTTCTGTGCACACCAGAAAATCCCCCAAGCGTCTGTTCCTCTTGCAGATGAGCAACATGAGCATCTGCTGCATGACGCATGATGCAACGAAGAGGATGCCATTGCATTCTAATTGTCTTTCAGTATAGTCCAGGGAATTCTGGTGATCTGGAGTATAAACTGTATGCACCGTAGCGGATTCCCCACTGGATGTTGGAGACACTGGGACTAGAGTGTCTGCCCGTTCCCGAACGCAGTGTGACCTGGGGAGGATCAGCACATCGCCCTGGTAACGGGGGACTGGACAGGCAGCAGTTCAGTGGCCAGGGCAGAATTCCCCGACTAGAGAAACTCAGTCCTCAGAGTTGATCAGTATGTTTTGGGGACAGACTTGACTGTACTATAAGAAGACGTTGGAAGTACTTTCTCTACAAAGCACTTCCTGCAAAGAAAATGTCATGCTACTATATTACTGTACATAATGTATATATTAAAACTCTTATCAGCAGTGACATAAATTTTGCTTTGCAAAAACTGCTGAAAGAATCATTTTTATTTTTAAAATAATGGCTCATTCTACAGTACATGTGTTCTGGGATAACATGTAAAGTTTGATTAAATCATTGTGCAAGAATGAAGAAATCAGACAAACCTGCAAAATAATTATATTTTGTATTTTTAAAATCATCAGCCACCCTCTATTCTTTCATCACAACCATAAGGTGTTTTTTCTTTAATTTAAGCTGAAGTGCTGCTCACAAAAGGATTTTAAATCTTGAGTTTTTAATTTCCACTCTTTGATCTCTAGTGGCTGACATCAAAGGAACTAATTGATACAGCTATTAGAAGACTGTAATTCAGATGACAAACTTTCACAATGTGCCCAGAACAAAGCATGGAATTTAGGATTTATTGTAATTCCCAAACAATTGTTCATACTTTTTTTTTCAAAAGCAGCCTTGTATATTGGAAGGGGAATACAAACGACAGCTTGAAGCTTTTAATTTACATGGAGAACCTGACCCTTGCTATTCTCCTTTTAATCTGCACTGTTCTCTGAAAAAATCCACGTTCTTATCAGATATTCCTGCGGCAGTCTTTGTGGAGTGGGATTTCCAGATTTGAGCGCGGATGCCTCAGACTCCACAGCCTCCGGTGTGATTACTGGGAATTAGTGAAAATGGGGATGATCCCTCCTCACATTAATCAAGGGACTAGAGCTCAGCTTGGCAAGGATGGAGTGTACAGGTGTGAAAATCTAACACCCAGGGAAAGGAAAGGACCTGACATTGTTTCACCTTGTTTAGCGATGTGTTCAGCTCCAGCTCCACTTAAACCGGGGACATGGAAAGCAGGTCTTTTTAAAACGCCTTAGCATTTATAATACTCGTACCGGATACATAAACACTAGAAACACGCTGTATTTCTGACATCCCTCTCGGTATGAAAGTGATAAGAGTGGCTTACTTTAGCATGCTGTCTAGGGGAAAAAATACCCAGGTAGCCGCAAATTCAATTTTCATGGGATTTGCAATTTTAATTTTTGTGATGGCAGATACCACCTGCATGGATCATCAAACAAAGCTAAAATGCACCTCAAAACATCTTTCCTCTGCTGTTTCCTGCTTTGCATTCCTGCAAAGTCAATCCCAAACTGTAAATCCTTACCATAGTGTAGTGCTGAACGTCTAAGTCTTGCTGTCAGTATTTGCCATGTGCATTTCTGCTCCTGGAAAGTGGTGCTTTGCACTTGCCTGAACTGAATTTCATTTTCTAAATGTCCTTCCCGGCCTCCAATGTCTACTGATGTTTTCTAGGCATCGAAGTCTGGATCAGTCTCCACTCTGCTGTTGCTGCTGATGCTAGTAGTACAGTACATCCAGTAGTACTCCTATGATGTTGGTGAAGTCGTGTTGAGTGCCTTTCTGTGGAGTAGAAGTCAATTTAGCTTTCCAGGAAGCTCCTAGTGTTGGTCCTACGAGATGTCCACTGTCTGAGAGATCTGTCATGTCGCCCAGCATTGCAATTGATTTTCTGACACATTAAACTAAGTTTTCAGGGAAGCGCTTGGTCGGAGCTGTCACAGACAAGCTGGAAAAGAAAACTCAGGGACTTTGAAATGTTGAATTTTAAAATGTTTCATTACATTCTTTTGACACGTACTGTAGCACTGCATGTCTCCAGTGTTTCTGGGCTTCAGAACTTCAGTCTCTATTTGAAATATGTCCCTTGTAAAACAGAAGATCATTAAAGAGCACCTTACTTGCTTCCTACAGTATAAGACGTAATGAGGATACTAGGTGGTTGCAAAGTTGTCTATGTTTTCTCTTCTTTCAGAGACTGCTGTCAATTTGTTTATTTTTGGTCCTCCTTGTGCCTCAACTGGACACGTCTCCAGGCATCAGTTTACAGCAGTGCTGGTCAAGAGGAAAAAATAAATATGCGCAAAAACATATTTTCATTGTTTTCATTGGTTATTTAGTGCACACAATACTTCAATAAAATTGAACGAATGGAAGAAATATCATTTAAGCCAGTCTCTAACTTCCATTTATTTTCTTTGCATGTAGAAAGATTTTATGTCAACTCTGTTAAAATTTTTGTTAATTTACTTTTTTAATACTATCTTTAAAGTTTGTTTTATCAGTTTTATCAGGAATGACCCAATTTTTAAATAGCCTAATTAAATATGCTTTTAACAAGAGACAAATCATTTAACCTTTCTTGTCATTTGGAGGAGTTTGATCTCTTTCAATCAGATTTCTATCTCTACCTTTTATGTTTGATCTTAGCAAGACAAGTGAGAAGTGTGCCCTGGCACATAAATTGTGTTTTCTGCAGATCTTAATGCAGAAAACACAATTTATGTTCAATTAATTTACTTCATAGAACCAGGCTCTTGCCCAAAAATTAAATTAACATTCCTTGTTTCATTATCAACACCAACAGCAACATCTTGCAAGGCAAGGCTAGTGAGCACACAAATGCAATTAAAGAACCTTTGCCATACCTAACACAACTGCAGGGTGTTTACAGAAACTGGGATGAAATTTACAGGAGGAAAACAGTGCAGAGGATCTTTTAAGGATTACATGCAAAGTGTTTCTTAGGAGTAGCAGATAAGCAATGTGGTCTGTGTTTTTGTAGATGGTGCAATGATTTTGCTAAGCTTTGGGGACCTAGTGGTTTGAATGTGGCTGTAATTTTCCCCCCTTGCCCATGGTGAGAACAAGCCTCACTCTTCTTAAAAGCCAGATTCAGTGGAAGAGAGTCCGGCGAGGTTTTCACGGTAGCTTGGTCTAATAAAATCTGGTGTCTGCTGGCCACGTGCCAGGTTATGTTTTGCTAGGGGGTGCTAATATTTCTTTTGGAGCATTATTGTCCGAATTCTCGTGGCTCATTTTCTGCAATACAGTCCAAGAGGGCCCCACATGTGCCTGTGGAGGGGCTCAATCGGCACCCGTTTTGATCTTTTCAATCAGTGCTGAATCTGAACCTGGAGGTGGAGGGATGGCACTGCACCTAAAGTGTAGGCCTGGGGGTCAGTTGATGTCTATGGGTCTTGTAGCACAGCGGGTTCAAAATCTTCCTATTGAGTTACTTTAAAATTCATGTGAAAAGCGACTAGCGTATTTTTAAACCTGTCCTCATCAGAATTACTCTGGTTTTTGTTAAAGTGTCCTGTACATGTTTCAGAAGGTCTCCTTCCCTGCTCACTGTCACTCTCCTCTTTCTCAGCCACCAAATGCACATGCTCTCCGTAGTCAGAGTGGGCCCTGTCTCATGTCTGGGGGATGAAAAGAGCCCCCGTCTTGGAGATACAAGCTATTTTTACCACTACACTGCAGGGACTGGCTGTTTCACTGATTTCTGCTGTTCAGATTTTTTTTACATCTATCTTGAATATCCCCTGCTTACATAGCAGGCAGTGACGTCTGTCTGTCTTCCCACTGATGTGACTCGAATGATTGAATCTCAGCTGGCGGAACTTTTCCCTTTTACACTCTCAGGTGCTGTCAGTGCTGTTTCTCACAGGATGCTGATGAGCAGCACCCTAGGGTTTCACACACACTGGCATTTTCATGTTTTCCCCATGCACACTCAACACATCGAGGTTTCATTGCGAATAAGCCA
Organism: Lepisosteus oculatus; assembly: GCF_040954835.1. Taxonomy (NCBI): domain Eukaryota; kingdom Metazoa; phylum Chordata; class Actinopteri; order Semionotiformes; family Lepisosteidae; genus Lepisosteus; species Lepisosteus oculatus. Next base: position 875,933 of record NC_090701.1, on the reverse strand, counting down.
AGCACAGCTCCATGGTGGCCACCAGAACTACCTGAGAAACAGGCTCTTCTATGTCGGGTGATTGTTTTCAACAGGATGACCATTGTATGAGCTCTTTGCAAGGCACACTGAGCAGCCAGCAGCCACAGTTTTCCTGTTCTTCTAGTAAAGATCTCACACATTCATATCCTGTGGCACTCCTTTTTATCAGATAATCCATCTGTTCCCATAGCACATTGCTCCACTATCGCCAATAATCCCAGAATGCCCTTGAATCAGGAAAACATGTCACTTTGGAATTTCAGTACCAGATCTGCTTCAAGGGAGGTTTTGTATATCCGTAAATCATTCAGAACTAAATTTAAAAAATCAGACACAGCTTATGAGCAAAATCTTATGAACACAGACATGAGGAATTAAAGACATTACAGATTTTTGGTGTTTTTGGAGTCTCGTGCAGCAAAGGTTTGAAACACAGCCATGTACTACATCAGTTTCTCTTTCCAGAAACATCCCCCATGTGCTTTAAAACAAATGCCAGTTTTCATTAAAGTGATATACAGAAATATAGGCATTTTCTTCTGCTACTTCTTGTAGTTCGTAACAGAGCGCTTGAGGTCTTAATTACATTAGGCTGTATTAATCTGGCAGTTTTATTTTTTTCCTATTGTTTGAACCTCGGAGAAAGAGCCTCTTGGCAATTCTTCCAAGTGTTGTTGACCTCCAGCTGACACACTCTCCCTGGTTAATAATTCCTCTGCAGCCTCTTCAGGGATTTTCCATCATTAGCTTTTTCACAGTTGTCCTCTCACTTCCGTTGACATGCATGGGGTTGAAGTCCTCCGGGCAGTGCGGCCGGTCGCCTGTTTCACCCGTGTGTGTTCGCTGTGCCCACTCAGGAGGAGGAATTCCACTCCTCTTGGCACATGGCCCTCGTGTGAAGCGCTCGAAACACCTCGCTGGTTAATCGGCACCTTCTGATTCGTCTAATCCCTGAGCATGGACTTACTGTGGACAGTGACATTCGTAGAAATTGCATGTGCTTTTTTTCTGTGGCCGGATCCTTAATTATTTAATCGTTAATTAGCAGGATCTATATAGCAATTAAAAGGCTGTTCACATCCAAGTATTGCAACAGTGGATTGGAACCACAAGTCGAGTAGCCCTACTATAGATGATAGCAAAATTAGTTGTATTTAAACAGTATGCGTCTCACACTTTCCTAAACATTACAGCAATTGATTGTTTTTTTTTTTTATTTGGAATGAAAATCAGCAAATATTATGAAAATCTGATGCATTATAAAGTTTTTATCTTCTGCTTGGAGTAATATGAATAAGGCAATACGAAGCTTTTAGGAAGGCTGTGTCCTGTAGGAGAGCAAGCATGTGAAGGAACATTCTCAATGTCTGATGAAGGATGTATATGCTGCACACAGCCAGGTGGCTCATCTGAATTTATTACACAGGCAAAGCAAAGCCAGCACAGCCAGTATCAGTATTCTTCTCAGCCCTCTTTCCCATGAACATCTTCTAAAATAAATGAGATTTTGTGTGTACCCGCCCTCATATTGTTTTCCCAGGCAAGATAATTCTGCCTGGAAGTACAAACTGATAAATGAGCATTTTTCCCATGTTGTTTCTGAGCTTAATATTTACTATGGTGTATGTCTCATCTGATTTCAGGAGCTCACTATAAATTCTATGTAAAAACTAGAGTGGATACACTATATAAGAGTTCAAATTACAGGCATTCTGCTATATACTGTAAAAGGGACCATACTTCTGAAACTGGGCTGTTGTGAAGCCCAGCACATTGCACTGTTATGGTTTTGTTGTAATTCCAGTAGTGGGAGATATTCCTCCAGTTTAGGATGAACTTACATATCATCCCTAGATGTACTGAAGGAGGAGAGCTCCCACTCAAGGTGGGAGTTGATTGATTTCAAATCAACAGCAGTATTGTGTGGGGTTCTCTCTTCTTTCCACTGTACAAGGTTAGCTACTGTCATTTTTATGAGCTCCATGAGCTCTCTGTAGAAAAAACTACTTAAGTTTTAGAGCACAAGCAGTATAGAGCATCGACCTAAATTCATTTTGGCCAGGATGAGATCATTCATGTAGATAAAATATACAAGTGTGGATTATACCTGAAAAAGATATGCCAGTATTACTGCCATCATAGCTATAAGCAGCTGGTAAAACAAAAATAGAAAGAGTCCCAAAGTACAATATATAATTTATGTGAACATTTTACAAATGGCTGAACAAACACAGAGCCAACCAAGTTTATATTGTCCTCCTGTGTGTGTCTTCCTGTTAAGGAGTCGTGTGTGATTAGTCATTCACTTTTGGTTTTAATTACTATGAAACATAAAAGTGAGCTGTTTAGAGCAGCATCTTCCACTGTGATGTTGTTTTCAAGTACAGCCTAAATTAGGTTTTTATGATTCAATAAGAACAATAAGAAGTGGCATTATCGTTAGGTTATTACTGAGATGAGGTACTGTAGCTGAGCTTCCCAAGGTGAGGCTGAAGATGTTTAATGGACCCAGAAGAGTAATTTTCCATGCTGTATTGCGCACATTAGTCAGCACAGATACAGCTTCCAAAACGGTTTGAAGGAAAGAGAATTTTCTACCATGAGTCCAGCACTGGAAAATGCTCAGGAAAGGGTGTGGTTGTACATGGTTGTGTTGTACAGGTATACAGTATTTAACTTAAATTTTTCTAAATGTCTCCTGTTGAAATTCTTTCCAGCGGCAGTTCTCAATATCTGAGTTCTCGTTTGAGCAAGGAAAGGATTGAAATATCTTTTTGATGTCTCCTCTCACGTCTCTTAAGCTTTTTTTTTAAGCTCACATCTCTCTTGAGTAATTGTAAATGCATGGGCTTCACTTTTCTTTAAATGTATTATGTTTTTAGGTTTCCTTTTGTTGTCATTAGTTTCTACCGTCTGGAGTTTATTTCCCCAGCAAAAATGTGGGTTATCTTGCTTCTTGAGATCTAGACATCTCTTCAATACCACACCAACAACAAGCGAGCCTTTAGATTTAAGCAGTGTCGGTTTTTTTCTTTCTAATAAAGAAAGAAAACATTAAAAGCACTATTAATGTTTTCCAATATTAAAATGAACGGATTGCTTTACTAAGAAAGATACTGCATTGAGTTTCATTGAGCATTCACTGGACAGCAGTAGGTTGTGCCATGTGGCCTGTAATGGATATACAGTAGCATATACAGTAGCATGTCAATTCCGAGGCTTTGCATGATGGGAAGGGAACTAACCCCCGCATGCCTTCTGTCTGCTTTCTCTCCTCTCTCCCGCCTCTTACCAAAAGGCAAGTATGCTATGCGGGATCTGGTCCACCGTCTGCCCGGGGGCAACAACAGCAGCAGCAGCACCAACAGCAGTGCCGGCAAGACCATGTCCGACGACACCGTCACCGCGATCTGCTGTGCGCTGCACGAAGTCATAACTAAAAACATGGAGAACGCCAAGGCCTTACGTGATGCTGGGGGCATTGAAAAACTCATCGGCATCGCCCGGAGCAAGGGAGACAAGTATGTGCTGCATGGCCTACCCTCTGCTGCCTCCTCCTCCTCTGCCTTGATTTGGTTCTTCTACAGATGGACCAGGTCTTAATTTGTTTGCCTTGGCTGGGCGTTGGGTCTGTTCGAGGGAAATGCCCTTTGTGTTTCCAGATTGACGTACATTTTTCCCTTCCATGGCACACCTGCTTATTGATCCTGGTGTCTAACCTGGCAGAGGACTGAGAAAAACACACTGTCTAGCGCTTTAGCTGCTTTAGTGCTTTCAAAGGTACAAGAAGCAGTCCTTCTAGCTGACACATGCTACCTGCCAAACCCCAGGGCAAGCCCCCTGTTGTTCACAGGCACAATCCAGAGAGGAGTTGTGCCTGTTTTGGTAAACAAAGACACAGCTGCAGAGCAGTGGATTTAGACAGCAGAACTTATTATTCTTTGAGCATCTTCATCCCACCTCATTTTGAAAGAAGGCCAGCTCAGTTTTGCAGTTAGATAATTCTAACTGAGTCTTGGGGAACACTTGCTGTCAAGAGGCACTCTACATGCCAAGTGAGAAGAGGAACCATCTCATTACTGCCTAGGCCAGCTGAGCATGTTCACGCCAGTCGCCACGAATGTGCCTTCTGAGCCGTGCACGTGTGCGTGCACACACAGTTTATGAAATCGGCGCACATAGGAAATTGAACTGCGCACAAAATTAAATTACAAAAAAATAATCAAACAAACACGGTTGTCAATTGAAAAATGCTAAGTTGACCATGAGACTGGCTGTGTGCCTTATTACTGCTACTCCATCATCAATATCTATGCTCTCATAGTCTCGAACCTCACTGCTCATACTCGCTCGGCACTCAATCTCTATGACTGGGCATCGTTGAGTCCCAGTCTTTTGGATTTCTGTGCTTCTATGAGAATGACTATATTAACAAAACATTATTTTAGGTTTACAATTTTACATACACTCAATTTAGTGCGCACAAGTTTTTGTGACTGGGAAACAAATTAGCACAACTCTAAATTTTTGCGCACACAGGCCATTAAACATTAGTGAGAACATTGGTTGCCACATCTCCTATTGGCTTAATCCTTTAGTGTCATTCATCTCATATTATCACCATAAACTTTCTTGTTGCATGATTCAGAACCAAAAACTTAATGGTTTTAATAAACGTGTTTATCCAACATGACAGTGAATGATGAGATTTTCCAAGTAATGGCTGACCTTTAGGGCACTGTGTCTGATACATTTACTTTGCTCCCATCAGGACATTTCCATTGGCGGCTGTTTAACACTCCTTCTTATCACGGGGGCATGGTTGCTTGACTTATCCGTCAATGTTTTTGCTCAGCATACTGTAATATGTAATATTGGCCAGTCATTTGTAGGCATAAGGAAATGGAAAGGTCACAAAGTGGAAGTTAATGGTTTATGAGAGCCTTTGCTATCGCTCATTGTGCTTTCAGGCTGAGAGCTTTATTCTGGTTTTAAATATGATATTCCAAGACAAAAAGAAAAGCCTTTAATTCAAATTCCAAGAGATGAATTACAGTGACACAAATCTCACAAGAAATGTACGGTCATACATTTGCCATTTTCAATTTTATGTCTTTGCTGCTACGTTCCTTATACCGGATTTAATGTTTTCTCACAAAACTAGGTGGTGAACAGTCTTCAGGCTGCTTGTATAGACAGAGTGAAGTAAGCCCTGGAGAATACAGTACCTCAGTATTAAATGCACAGTGCCGCCCGTAGAGGGTGACCCAGAAACCCTCCTTGTGCCCCCACATGACCCACATAATGACCACAGGTTGGCCAATACTGGCGGCTTTGCTCTGGCCATGCTGGGATTCAAGCACAGAGGACCCAGAGGCTCAGAGTGGTCAAGCAAACACCCAAAGACCAGGTCGAGAGTTCTCCTCGGTCTGGAATTCACTTCTGTAACTCTCTGAGCCCTGGGCTAGTGCCGCCTTTCTCAAACCCCAGTCCACTGGGAGGACTGTCCCTGCCATATTGAGCTGGGACCAGCTTTATTGATTGAGTTGTCTTCCTTTTTGTCCATGTTGTAGCCTAAGCGTTCCTAAAAAGAGAAGGACCTTAGGGATGTGTTTCCTGGTATAATAAAGGCTCAGAAACACTGAACTAGTAAGAGATCATACAGGCAGATTCAGAAAGCCTAGTGACCAGACCTGAGCTCTGGTTCATCCAAGTGGTGAGGTTTCAGAAATAGAGTCGACCTAATAGCATTTAATTATAGCATTTTAAATGACTAATTAGAACATGATTTTTTAAGGTGGAGCTTGAAAATGTGTTGAAAGCGCTTGATTTTGTTGTTATCCGTGTGTCACAGTTAATCTCTCAGGCACTTTGTGATTTACAAAACGAGCACCGCTTACAGCCGGCACTAGCCAAAGGAGAAAAAAGTAAAAAAGTGGAAAAGACTTAGACTTAGACCAGGTCCATTTCCAGATTTAAGTCCAACTTAATGTGCTTTTTATATTCTCCATAACAATCTGTGAACTAAGAACACCCCAGGTAATGTATGGGCAAGACTTGGAGAAGCAGCTCAGATGATCACATGAAGATTCAATACAATACTGCCCCAAAGGAGCAACACTTCCACTCTGTCCCAATATTCGCAGTCACTTGAAACCACTGGCTTAGTGATGATTTTATTAACTTAGCTTTTATTTCTAATATGGTCGACTGTATGCCTGGATTGATGTAAATTAAACTGTTCTTATCATTCATATTACTCTCACGATCATTATTATAATTGATTTTGGCTTGTAGCTTTACTGTTTAGCAAAAACAATAGTTTGAACATTTCTGTCAGTACACTTTTGGTGGGCAAAGCGTAAAAGTATATCAGTGTTATTAATAAACCGGATTTGAAAGTATTTCATGTTAGGATACTCTAGCATTTGCTTTCAACAAGCAGTCTGTTGCTCTCTTACCTGAATAGCACATGCATTATTTAGACTCTGCTGCTTGGAAAAAGACATCCATGCAGTTTTTAAGGACTCCCCCTGCCTGTGGTGGTGCATTTTCTATAACACAATTCATAATACCATGAAGGCAAGTACCTCGTAAATGTTAAAAGCAATGATGGCTGTAGGATACCTACAGTTAGTTCATCTGGATAGGTACTTATACAGATCATGGCAACAGAAGATCAGTACAACTTTACTCATTGAGCAGTACAGAATATTTTAATATGTACAAAAATCATTATAACATAACTGTATGTGTACATTAGTTGTGCCTTTTATTGTCTATTCAATAACACTATGATTTGTTATTATTCTTCAAATGTATCAGATGTGATAGCTATATTTTGTTTTATTCATTGTTTTGCATTGAAGGCCCATGTACAGCACAGTCCTACAGTACAAAGAGAATTATTGTAGTTCCAGGTTATGCATAACTCATATTAAGGATCATTAATTTCTTGGAAGCATTTTGTAGAAAATGATCCCGCTCAAACCTTGCACAGCTGGAGGAATAAAAGGCAAAAGCGTGATTTATTAGTGTTGATAGGTTTTTATTGTTTGACAAAACAGATTTAAATTGATTCAATCAAACTTGTTTTAATGCCAGCCTTTCTGGCTCACTCCCAGTTTAGTTTTGCTTAGCTAAATTATGTTAAAAACGACCCATGTAATCTTAGCCTGGGCAATCAATTTTAGCCTATTCAGCTTGTTATGAAGAATTAATTTAAACATGTTCATAATTTTGCAAAGACAACCATAAATGGAATAGAACTCAATATAAACACTTTGTTATGGCCTTTTATGACTTGGCAAAGTTTGCAGGACCTTGTTCTGAATAGATTTATTTTACCTGCTGTTGTCTCTTAAGGAAATCAGTTGTATTTTAACATATTTAAATGTAATTTAGAAGTTGCTATACATTCAATTTTTATTTTGGTATACCAAAGAGTAAGTGATTCAATGTCTAGTACTACAAGACTTTAAAGATACTCTGGTGAAGCTCTGATAATGATATTATTAATTTAATACATTTTGAATCGTTTTTATAACTTCTGAATAATTTTTTCCTCTGCAAAAGCCAGTTTTATGCATCGGGCTGCTTAGGAATAGCAATCAGAGGGTCAGTCAACAGCTTGACGCCATTCAGGCCTCGGAGAACTGGAGTTATTCTTCAAGCGTTTCAAATCCAGAGAGTACCTTCGGCCGAATCAACACGAGTTCTTCCTCATCTGTGCTCTCTGTTGACAGGGCCATCTCTTTACAGAGATTGCAATAAATCCGGTGTATTTATTCAACACAAAAATCAACTTAAATTGGCGTTTCTTGTCAAGCATTTGACAGTTAGAGGGCTGATCATTCTGCTTGTAAGAAAAATGTTTCTCTTTCCAGGTATAATAGCCCCTGTATATTTTTAATTTGATGAGGAGGGTTTTCCTGTGTTAAAATAAATGGTGCTGTTCACAGTGCACCTTCAGTTAATTACAGTTTACTTATGTTATTATATTTCAATTAAGAATCCTAAAAGTAATTAACTTAATTGCTTAAAAGCAATTATTATACACTGTCTCAGAAGTGCATTGCAAATAATGTAGACCTACTGTAGGTAGTAGTGAGACATTAATTAGAGACTAGATGTACAGTATATAAATATACACATTCACTGTGTATGCATACACACTCGTACAGTACAGCTCCCGCAATCAATTAGCTGCAAAGACTTTTGTCATAAGACTACCCAGAAAAGAATACACCTTCATGAAAGATGATTTCTGGAACCCTTCAACAACATTCATTTCTAGAAATGCTCCTGCGAGCAGAGGAGCGAAGTACTTGCGAGTTGTGGATATCAACGCCGGGGAGTACAGCTGGATGGAGCAGGTGTCTTACACTTGCCTTAGAAATGGAGCGTATTCAGGCCGGCCTGAGAGATTTGCTCGCAGCTGAAGGAGGACAGCGCCATCGCTTGAGGGCTCCTGTTGGATAGAGACGAAGGGTGAAGCAGGACCACTCTGTAGTGGAGTGGAGGAAACTCTGGAGGACTCTAGAATGGACCAGCGGTGGGTCGGCGCCCTCTGCCCACCTCTCCCACAGCACCAGTGAACTCTTCACCTCCCCAGCTGGGCAGGAGCAGGGTGGGACCGCGGGAAACACGGGGGTCGGCCCCGTGGACGCAGGACCACTCACGATCTGTGCCGTTACCTGCCCAGATCAACAGCTTGCTCTCCAGCGTGCGTCAGAGTCTTGGAACAGGAGTCTCGGGGGCTGTGCTTCATGAGCAGGAGCCAGCTGGCTCCCCGGTCAGGCAGTCCTGCACACAGAGACCAGTGCGCTCCTGGAGCGGGATCTGAAGCACAAGGATGGTTTACTGGCCGGTGACTTAATGGAAGCCATTGACTAATGTTCTTCCATATTCAATGTATTTAGTACTGCAGCTCCTGTGTATTCCTGCCAATAATACTGCACACACTGGGAAAGGAAGCAATTCATTGCTGAAATAAGGGAAGCATACTTTGAACCTGGATTAAAATATGTTATAATGAATGAATGAGTCTTTCTCACATTAAGACAGAGTGGGTAGGTGAGCTATGTTTGTCCTGGAGAATATGGAAGTGTTTCTGCATGTGGTGCTCAGAACGTAGATGACATGTACTGCCAATCTATGTAGCTGTGGGGATTTACTGTAGTTACAGTACTGTATGTTCTATTCTAAAAAAATAAATGTCTGTTTCCTCTTCTGTTCTCTCTCTTAGGCATTCACCAAAGGTGGTGAAGGCAGCTTCTCAGGTCCTCAACAGCATGTGGCAATACAGGGATTTGCGCAGCCTCTACAAAAAGGTAAGAACCAAACAAAGACCGTGGACTGAATTCCCCCAGGTTACATTATCACCATGCAACAACACAAAAAACAACAGCAATCTTCATTTTAGCCATGCGCCCTTCCTGAAGTCTCCAGTTTGCTATTGGCCTTTAGGCATACTCAGCATGTATTTAGAAAGTATTTGCTTGACTACCTTGTCAGAGTTCTAATACTAATTCTAAAATCTCAAGCAGTAGGTTTTTAAAGTAATGCATTTTTGGATTAAGAACTGGTTAATTAGTAGGAAAAGGAGTATAGGTAATTGATGAAGACTCTGGTCCAGGCGAAGTAGGTAGTGGAGTACCATAGGAATCTGTATAAGAACCACCGCTCTTCTTAATTTCTATCAATTATCTACAGTATGTGGTGCAGTTAGGAAACGTTTCAGTTTGCAAATAATACCAAGAATAGGAGGATTAGCAAGCACTGGAAAAGGTACAATAGAAATTCAAAAAGATATAAACAAACTTCAAAACACACAGACGATCACATTTAATGTAGGCAACTGCAGAGTGTTATTTCTGCATGTAGCAGAAATATTGATTATGGATTTCGGATGAAAAACTTGACGCTTTTACAGTCATTGTTAAGAAGATTTAGTAGTTAGGTGAAATTTGTATAACACACTAGTAGGACTCATTTAGAATATTATGTTCAAATGTTCACGTTATTAAAACATTCTGAAAATGTGTTAAATAAAGACTGTAACTCTTAAAAATATTCCAAAAGCAGACCTGCCTAAGTTTTCAGGCAAAGGTGAATGTGCAGAATTTGTTAATTCTATATTTAATTCCTGCTGTATATGTCTTTGGGTGCCTGGACATGTGTTTAATTTGTAAAGATCTAGCAAAAAGTTACCCTGTCAAACAAAACTTCTCATTTTACTCATTTGCTTTCATAAACCATACTTATGCGATTCATCTGTTTCGAGAGGCTATTTTGAATTATTTTGTTGACATGACCCCTCCTTGTGTCACTTGGAAACAGCATCCCAGCAGTGACCCTAGGTCTCTTCCGCCCCTACTGCACATCTGGACACTGATCTGTATAGAGATCCGTGTGTATCTGTCCCAGCACACAGTTTTCCATGCCCTCCCTGCCTCTGCCTGGTCAGAGAAACTACAGCTGCACACACAGTGTTATATAAACTGTGCAGCCTGTAGGTGGCGCTGTGCAGCTGAAGACACAGCTAAACCTTTTTGCATTCAGATGTCAAGCCCCACTGGTCATGGCCTCTTGCGCAGCTTCATCAGAATGCGAGCAGCGCACACAGCTGCATCTTAAATAGGCCGTTTACCTTTAAAAGGAACCATTTTCTTTTGTGATTGCTGCCCTGGGATCCTGGTAGCACTGCTGCATCTGATTTAAAAAATAATAATTTACTTTGCTGGGGGAAGTGAAATATGTCTAATAGTTCTTTCTGTGTTTCCAGAAGAGAAGGATGCAATTTGTTTGTTACTTTTTTTTTTGAGGTTTTAATCCCCAAACAGTCCTTGAACATGCCCGTGGTGATTTTTTTTTCTCAGTGTCTCAAACTTGCTTACATTGGTCCATCTCTCAGTAAAGCTGGGTGGATTATAAATGCTTTACATAAACGCACTTGTTAACAAAACTGTGCCTGGACTGGATGGACTTTGTGACGAAGAATTCTGGAGCAGCTTTGATTAATGTGCTTAAATGTGTTTAGACAGACCTAGACAGAGACAGGCAGCCCCTAATGAGATCAGACGGTTTCGGAAAGGAAGACTTAAAGAGTTGAAAAACATGGTCCTAAATGGACACAGAGCATGTGAGCATTAACTAACTGGAAAGAGCCCCCAGGGGCAGCCTGACAGAAACAGGAACAAGGAAGCTCCTGGTGACTCAGGGCAAGAGTGAGCACTGCTTCAGCCTCAGCTAATCACTTCAGGACTGTCAGGTGCACAGCTGTGGCTAAGTGCTCTATAGGGTCTTTAGAACAGAATCTTCAGGTGGAAATAATATGAAACAGATTTTCTTCTATGCCACGTGCATTGCAGCAGTTTACAATGGCAATCAAACCTGGGTGTGAGCTTTGTCCTGAATCATAGTTTTATTCTCTGGTTTATCGCTTTTCTCCTGTGTTTCCCGCAATCTGGGCTTTTGCAGGTCAACATTCAGGTACAGAAACGGGAAGCCACATGTGAGTGAAATATAACATTTTCTCTGAATTGTACAGCCTCTTTTCACCTTCTCTGAGGTGTACAACCTTGTCCTGACATTTGTTCTTCACCTTTTTTGCAGACATTCCTCGAGATTTGTTATCAAATGACGTGTCGACGTGTCCATCCATTATACCTTCCTCCTGATATCGATTAAAGGCGTTCAGTTTAAAAGCTCGTGTTAGACTGACAGTGTATCCAGCTCCTGTTTAAGAGGGGATTTAATTCATTCAGTATCTGTGAAACTTCCGATAAAGACCGTACCCGATGTACTGGTTGATTATTTGATGTTTCACAAGATTGGCTGTAGGTTTCAGACTAAAATTCACTGGGCCATTCTATTCCACTATGTGGAGTCAGAATTAATTTCATTATTATTGCTGGTGGTTGTACAGTTACAGGAGTGAGAGGGCTATTAGTACCGTATGTTTAAATATAATTATCTCAGTGGCCTTGCTCATTTGTGAACTAGCATATGGTCATTTTTCAAATTTCCTTTGGATTTTTTAAGCTTTATTTGCTTTTTTTTGCAAAGGATAAACTGCTAAGAGAAAGACTCATGCAAGCTAAGAATTCTCTTCAGTCTAATCCTGCTCCCCCCACTGCAGTCATGCCCCCTCAGACTAAAGGAGGGTCAGGGTAATCTCTCCCACTGTCAGCGGTCAGCTCAGTCCTCCTGGGGTCCCCCTGGCTGACCTGCCCAGGAGCGAACCCCTCCGGGCGAGGATTCCCCGAGTGGGTCATGTGAGCTCTGTTAGTGCTTCTATACAAAAATACAATTACTGCAGCTCCCACGCCCTCTCCACACTGTGCATCATTACAAGTTATTATTTTGCAGAAAGTAGTTAAATGTTACATCTACGAAGAGAGATGGAGAATCCCCCTCAGAGATCCCTGCAGTCTCCCGATGATAATAAGGAAGTTAGTGACGCTTACAGGGAATAGTGCCGGAAGCTGCAGGAATAGCACATTCTATCTTGAACAAGACAGATCAAATACCTGCATTGGAAGATGTGAGTTTATTGAAAGAAATGGCCTTAGAAGGAGTGTTAACAATCCCAGTTCAGGAGGTTCCCACCCTGTCGTTTAAGTATTGTTCATCTGAAAGAATACCTTTGAAAAAAAATATTAAAACATCTTTGCTATCATCTCATAATCTTGAAATAAAATATAATATGTGTGCATTAATCTGCTGCAAGCATACCTGCCTTTCCATTCATACTTGTGCCATTTATATTGTTGTCGCAAGCTAAAAAAAGCACTTAGAAGTCAGATGAAGCACACTTAATTTCTAAAAAATGAGGAGTTTTTTTTAACACTCAGAAACATTAAAGATCTGTGAAAGCTGTGAGTCATACCACATTAAACCTTACTTCCATCTGCCTGGTTTCATCTCTACATGAAATACATCCTCTGGAGACGAGCCTACAATGTATACGTGTGTGTGTGGGAGCTCAGTGAGGATCAAACAGGAAGGTATTTATTTTGAAAAAATAATAGGAAAATGTGAACTAGCCTTTTAAGAGCTGAGGCTCAGAAAAGCACAAGGCTCAGAATAGAACATCTTCTCTTTCTAGTCATTCAGTCTGGCCAGCAGGCTACCTCACCCCCAGACCAAACTCGCAGGACATGCATGGGAGATATGGAAATATATATTTTAAAAGCCCCAGAAGGTATTAAACATTTAATTAATCAATAATAATGATAAACTATCTTAGTGCATTTCCCCGCAAAATATTAAAAACTACTATGCAATAAAATCTCCATTAAAAATTGAAATACAAACAAAAGAGCTACTCAAAATGATGATGTGCATGGGGAAAATCGGGTCAGGTCATTTTAAATGAATGAGGTTTAAGGTGTGATTTGACAACAGACAGGGGCTCATATTCCTGAATCTGCAGGTGAGCTTACGTGTAAAGCAGGAGACAGCTGTCTCAGCTGCAGTTAATAATCTGGTCTTAGGCACAAGACATCAGCGTCAGAGGAATCGAGAGCCCTGCCAGGCCTGGAGTTACCAAGAGGTCAGAAATAGGGAAAATAGAAATAAAGGAAAATGCTATTTGTGGCCATGAAAGTCAAGAACAATATCTAAAAAAATAACTAAAACAAAATGTAAATCTCCATATTTGGAGATTTTGATTTCCATAATTAATGTATAGAATTAAGTAATGAGACCTCAGTTAGCTGTCTTGCAGTATTTGATGCGTGCAAAGTATCACATCCAGTTGGCAGCAGAGGCCGTAATGGTTAGCAGTTAAATCTGAGAAGCAACTGTATAAAGGTGGAAATTAACAGAATGATACTGAAATATTTGGACACCTGGAAGTATGTGTATACTGGAAGCTTATACTGTATAGTCCCCTGAGGGACACGAGAGCAGACCAACCCAGTAACAGGCCTGAAATGACCCACAGAGACAAAGTCCTTTTTGACAAGGAGATAAGAGCTAAAGGACTCGAGGGTCGTAGCAAGGATAATATCATGGCCCCATGGACCAGAAGCACTAAGCCAATGAAAGCGCTCAAGTCTGAAGCCATTAAAAGATCGTTAACAAACTTGACAAGGGCCATTTCTGTGCTAAGAAGCAGTCTTAAGTATCATTGAAGATGGTCCTACAGTTTATTCAGCAGGAGATGGTTGTTGAATTGTTGCGCCTCACCGCATTCAAGAATACTTAACGAGAAAGGTGTGTTTGATGTAGGCCCATAATCACAGTGCTTAAGCTGTCAGTTGTGTGTTTAGTATCTTGTGTTTAGCAGTGTGATTTTCTGAGAGCAAAGCTCCGCAGCTCAAGGATGATTGTGGTCACCACAGGACAGAAATAATGATGAAGGAGGGTCAGGGTGGGGTCTAACAGGCAAGTAGTGGGATTTACTTTGCTAACCAGCTCAGCCTGGTCTTCAGTTCATCCTCAGGGTGGAGCAAAAGAGGGAGTGTCAAGGACTCGCAGTTTATGTGAGATGTTAGAACATGATGAAGAGCTCTGAAAATTATATTTGAAGAAGAAACCAAATTGCCTCAATTTTCAGATTCCAGTACTGTTCTTGAAAATTTCAGCTCTTCTTACGGCAAACAATTCCCAAGATTAACAAAATGGAGAAACTGGGTTTTCTGACTCTACCAGTTCATTGATAGTTGAGTAAAGCTCACAAAAAATGACTGACCAACACAAAACTGTCATAGCCTTCATACAATGTCATTTCTCAGTAGGCGTTTCAAGCTGCGTCTTCCATCATCTCAGGTAAAGTGATTTTGTGTTGCAATTCCTAAATGGAAACTGCAGGTCCTTTAGAACGAAGCAGTAGGGGCACCAGGTGGGACTAAGAGGAGAATTAGCACCTTGTTGGATAAAATGCTGCTAATCAGGTGTATATTATTAGAACAATATTAGATCACTGAACATTATACTGTATTTCCTTGACCATCTGCATGCAGAGAAATGTACATTAACTGCACTTTGGTGCATTGTACCAGTATGTGGTGGATCACAAGGACAATTGTTGTAGCAGAATGAGTGATACAGGTCTTGCTCTGATGGTTCATTATTTTGCAACTTGTGATGCTTCACTTTCGGTGCTCTTTTCACACTGCTAGACTCAACCGAGCCGAAGCCCTACCTCTTTATCGCAGGGCTGCAGTCCTCCCTTCTGACAGTGTGTTGATAACTTTGTACAGTTTTTTCTATCACACTTTACCTATCGCTATCTGAACTCTATCTTTCCTTTCCTTTCATGGTCTTTTCCACCTCATCTCCCTGGAGCCCTTGCCCACTTCGGTTGAATGGGGCTCTGTAGAAATCCATTTAAATTTACTGTGTTTCTGCTTTATGGCATATGAAGTGCACAGCGTATACTGTACATGCTCTCCCTGTATCATAATCCTTGTACACATACAATACAGGCAGCTGCTGGTTTAGCGAATTGTTACTCTCACTTACTTTCACTACTGTGTATGTCCTAAAAGAAATATCATTTTGCATCATTTGGCGCACTGTTAAGAAGATAGGGAATAACAGATTATAATAAGCAATGCAGGAATAGTAATTAAAGCTGACGTGCTGAGTTTTTCTAAATGAGCTTGATTGAGATTAATTTTCTCCCATATTACACTTGCACGAGGAAGAACATAAATCCTTAAAAACAGAATACAAAAACGCAATAATTGTGATTCATACATCTTCTGAACGGTGGCAATGTGTGTTTCACCAGTCCCATTTCCACATGTGAATTTGCTGAGCCTGTGTGCTGCATGGAAAGTGGACACATTTTGAATGTCTGTTGCTGCTTTGATCAGTGAAGACAAAACAGTGTTTGGATTTTCTCTTCCAAAAGTTATTGGACCGATCCACAAAAAACAAAAACATAAAAGCGAAACAGGGATTGGTAATGTCATATGAAACTAGGAAGCGTGGAAAGGGCTGCAGACATGCGCTTTAGACTGTTTCCAGTCTAAAATAAATATCTTCCATCACATCGATAAGGCCAGGGAGTTATCAGAACCTTCTAGGTCCCAGCTGCCTTTGCCTAAACAAGGTGGTTTCAAGCTGATGGGAGGTCCGTGCTGCCTTCCAGAACCTCTGATTCTTTCTGAGCTGGAA
Organism: Lepisosteus oculatus; assembly: GCF_040954835.1. Taxonomy (NCBI): domain Eukaryota; kingdom Metazoa; phylum Chordata; class Actinopteri; order Semionotiformes; family Lepisosteidae; genus Lepisosteus; species Lepisosteus oculatus. The sequence continues at coordinate 859,778 of NC_090701.1, read as the reverse complement.
GTTATGGCACTGCCTTTTGTGATGTGTACCTTTCTAGCACTTTCTAAAAAAGCCTTGAAGATCTTTTTTGAGCTATTTTTGCTGTTGGAAGTTTATGATTCACATTACTTTCAACTTTGTTTAAGAACATGACTGCATCATCTGTGCAACATTTATTCATGAGTTTGCTGTGCTGTATATGAGTATATGTTGCTTATGCACACACGTCTCGTACTGCGAATCGCACTGACAGTTCATATTGAAATGCGAGTGTTTTCATTTGAAAAAGCTCTGAATCATTTCACATTTCACAAAGAACTATCACTGTATGTGAAAAAAACAGAGGAAACATTTGCTACTGTAAGATTAATGATGAATTTTACCAAATGAAAAATGTATTATGAAAATAAATCATTTCAGGCCAAACTATGTGGTTCATGAAAGAACCTCCAAAGTTGCTCTACGAAGTCATTGTGCTGGATAAATTGGAGTGTTTTTTCTGTTCATGACCTATTGTTTAGCTAAAGTTCAATTACCTACAATAATCACAGATGTCTCATTGACACTGTAGAAATAACTACAGAAAACATTGTGCAGGTTTCTTATTTTCTTACCAGCTACAAAGAAAATGGAAAGTTATAGTTTGTGTTTTATTTTGTATCAACGTGATAATGAGGCACTATCAGAACATGCTTTTATCTTCTGTTTTTTTTTAATTACAAATTGATAGCTATTATTTAATATATACCCACCTGCTTTGGAATCTCCAGAAGTGCCTCTGTCATGACTCAGCCCACAGCCACGGACCCTGTGTCTGGCGACAGGCTCCTTCCCTACTGGAGGCTCCGTGCTCACTGGTGCAGAGGCCCATCCGTCAGCACCAGCCCCACAAGCCTGCATGTGCCTGGGAGGCCACAGGGGGCGCTGTGCCCCGGCTGACTAACCCCACTCTGCCCTCAGCACCTAAAGGAATACCAGTCTCTGTCTGACAGTGACCCAGGCGCAGCTGGGGCTCTTTGTGGGTGAGCGCACACACCCTTTGATGTGGATTCTCACGTGTAGGAAGCTGCAGCCATACCAGTTACTCCAGTTACTCCAGTTTCTCTTTAGTGCTTCCTTTGCAATAATGAGATTGGATTTCCAATTGAAGCTGGAAGCAAGCTGCTCGGGAAATGATTAGCCTTGGTCTTTCAAGAAATGGGCCTGTCTTCTCTTTCTGATGCTCTTGTCTGTCAGCCTGTGCCACCTCCTGGCTCCTTGCAGATTTTAACATGGTCCTTTTGGTTCTGAAGCACATGTGCAGCCTTCTGAGTAAAGACGAGGTGTAAGAGATGTCTGAACTCCACAGAAAAGGGTAACCATTTCATTCAGGTTAAAGTGCTTGTTTTGAAATGGAAATCAAGACTTTACATTTAATGCTTTATACATTGTGTTTCCTTTGTTGGTAAGGTTTGCAAGTGCTCCCATCATTGTGATTGTGTGTAAAATGCTCTGGGTAAATTCCGAGTCCTCTGTTTCCTAATTCTTCATCTCAGTCCACAAGTCACATAGACTGACGCTTCAATCTTTTCTGAACTTGAGTAAGGAATGAGACTTTTGAGTTACATTGCTCCATATTTCCAACTGTTTGAAAAGACTCTCCAGAATGTCCATCTTTGCAGTTTTCTGAACATGCTGCTGATGATTTTATATCTCAAAAGTATTCCTATCTCTACAGAGTGTTTTGATTAGTGAATGATATGGTCTTCTGATGTCATATTTCTGTTCTCTCTGTTATGTAACATTTTGTACCTCAGATGTCCTTATTGCACCTCAGAGTAAATATAAGATAAATACAAAACAAAACACTACCAGAAACCAATGACATGGTCTTCACCTCAGCAGTAAACGAGTGAAAAAAAATTGTATCTAAATTCGCCTGAGAATAAACCCAGAGGTGAATTATTTACCCTTCTTGTTCTTCTCTACCACTGTATGTACAGGATCACTCCACCTCACACTGAGATTTCTCTCAGGTTGGCTTCACAGTGTTAGCTGAACCTTGTTGTGTCTTAAAATCAATGCAGAATATGAAACAGGAATGAACTGCACTAGGAATCCGCAGTGTGAAAACCAAAGCACAGGCCATAGGGAGTAATGTGCTAGACCTGCCCATCCACAGGTGTAAGAACTGAACTCTGTGATTCTGTAATTGAATTAACTGTTATGTTTAGCAGTTAAGGAGCTGCTTTGTACACAGACCCTGTAGTCGTGAGAAGTGAAGGTCTCCTGTTGGGTTACTCCTCAAGTAGACTGCCTAAAGCTAAAGCAGCACTGCAAAGCAGGACAGCGACTGCTCCCCAGCTCGTTAACATCGTGGACATTAGCTGTGGCAGGCTAGTGTATTTCCAATGTTCTTTCTTTTGAAAAAGAATTAAACTAGTTAGCTGCCTTTCCCCACCTGGGAGCAGGGGTTGTAGATACTTGCCGAAAGTAATTATCTGTTACAAGCTTAACGGTTGTAGAAGAACCGCAGTCCTACCTTGCAAGCTGGGTTTTGTAAAAAACTTGTAACCTTTCAGATAGAAACAAAATCTGGCCCACAAAGACTTTATTATGCCAAAGTGAAATTGTTTTTGTGTTTCAATTGGGATTTTCTAAGGATACTGTTAAAACATACAGTATTCTTGGCTTCTTTACCATTTTCCAGATGCTCAAGAATATCAGTTTGTTTATTTCACTGTGGCCCTGAAGCACAGATTTGGATTTTAATTCTTTACTCAGTTGTTTTGAATCTGTCATTTGCTCAGTATTTCGATTGTTTTTCCATCTGTGCATCCAATCAACGCTGCTGTCACCCAGCGTCAGACGACTTGCTTGAAGAACCTCGCTGTTTCTTTCCCTTTGCAACTGGCTTTCAGAATTGCTTTTGCTGTCAATCATCTTGTTAATGTAAGCAGTAATTATTTTGTGTTTATATTGTCTTTCCACAATGGATTTTGTTAGGTGAAAAACAAATTACAACTTCAACTTTGTAGGGAAGAGATAGAAGCCGTCATACATTTTAAAAGATTGGTTTTCATGCAGGTTTAAGTTTACTCTCTGCCTTGACCCAGCCCAACAATTTTCATACCTGTTTTTTGGAAAAGCATTTATGGAAGTACATTTAAACCCAAGAACAGGAGCCAACTGTTTTGTAACAAAGGGTTGTGTTTTTATGGAACAAACTACCCAACCATGTTGTTGAAGCTGAAACTATGGCTTCCTTCGAGACAGAGATGAATAAGATCCTTGGATTGCTTAGCTACTACAGTACCTACTGTACCACTTGGGCTTGATGGGCAGACTGGAATCCTCGTGTTTGTAACCTTTCTTACTTTCTCATGTTTCCCGTTATTGTCACCTTCCCATGTGAGCATTGGACTTTTGAGGTTGGATACTAATCCGTCTAGCTAATTTCATTCAACATGATTTCTTAAGTGTTGAGCCTTTTTAAAAACATTTCATTATGGGAAAAATGGTTGAATATATTACGAAGTGTCTCGACGAACACCGACTTGGGTTTTGCATCACACTTCAAGCTTCCAACTGTTGGTCGCTCGATAGTAGATAGATGTGTTTTCCTTTTGCTTATAACTAAAAGCTGTCATCTACAGTTTCTACAGGTAGCCCATGAAGCCTATAGAAAAATAAACAGAAAACAGTATGTTGTTATATTTATTCTCTTATAAGAGCACCATTTGCCTTCAAATAAATGATGGTCATTGATGCACATTCTATTGAAGTATATTTCTGTTTCATTCAATTCAGCTTGAATTTGGCCATTTGGCAGAGGATGGTGTATATGAGTTTCTGGAGCCTGCGCATGTTTTATCTCCTCCAATCTTTGCAACAGGAGGACGCTCTATGAGTTGAAACCTTTCAAAATAATTATAAAGTTCTAATTAGTTCTGTTTTTATTTCCAGTTTCCTTTTTTTTTACTGAGACCAGAGAAGAAAAGTCAAATATTAAGAATTGAGCTTCAAGCCATGTCACTCAGGTGCTGGTTATTACTTTTTTTGATGACTATCTGAGTTTTGGGTTTTGATTTTTAGTGCACAGTTGTGCTTGTAGCATGTAGTATTTGGGATGAAATGTTTTCAAGAGATTTCCCATTCAGCAAAAGAAATTGAGTTCACGTATTTGCGTCTTAGGTCTTTCTCAGCAGATGGAGATTAAACACTCAGATTGTTATTGTTATTGTTTGTACAAATGAGCAATAAATGTTCCTTCTGTATAACTGGAATTGGCAGGGTAGGCACCTGCAGGCTATTACCTTGATTGTCTGTTCACCCCCTCCAGATGAAAGATAAGTATTAAAAGCATTTGAAGTAATAGCTTCTTATGAGACTGATGCCTGTTTTTTTTATTCAGCCTCACCAGAAAATGAGACTGTGCCCTGTTTATACACACAATAGAAATACACATGTGCTTGTAACATGCTGTATCCTACCAGTGTGCATCAGTTCCAGGTAAAATTCCACTGATCATAACTATGCATGCCAGCACCTCCACTTGAAGATGGAAGCTGGAATTGAATTGATTCTACAAGTTATGTTGTACAGTTGTGGTATTTTTTATTTAATTTAGTTAACTACAATTTTAGAGATCCATTTAAAAGTAAAATGACATGACCCAGCCTGTAACATGCAACATCTGGATTGAGTGATCGAGTGAGCGGTGTATATCTGGGGGTATTCAAAACACGAGTCATCTGCGCATCTCTTCTTATGAGTATGTGCAGTGTCTTTTCACTGCCTCAGATTTTGTAAAGCCACTGAAACCGGGTCAGCGAACATCTCTGACCCACTTGTGTTTTGCTTGTTTGTTTTCCAGGATGGATATTCACAGTATCATTTCGTTGGGTCTTCTTCAACAATTGAACGGGACAGACAAAGACCATACTCCTCCTCGCGCACTCCTTCGATTTCCCCAGTGCGGACATCCCCCAACAATCGATCAGGCGAGTAACGTGCCACAGTCGTACTCTTCTCTCTCCAACACTCTCTCTTTGTTTTTTCATCTTGCCCTGGGGATCCATAAACATGACATTGCTGAGATCCTACAGTATATCAAAACTTTCCTCTCTTCACTCCTCATTTCTTTTTTTGTTTTGCTAAAACCTTAGATGCATCTTTCTCAGGGAACTTTGCCAGGTTGGTAATGGCAACCATAAATCAACCATTTCTTCACAGAAAAAAAAATGACTGTGATGTCATTGACTTTGAAAATTTTTATTATTTACTGTTGTTAAGGATATTAAATGCATTATTTGACATGAATTAAGCAGGGTGTAAATTCTTATGTTCCTGTCTGAATGTGTTAGAGTACTGCTTTGAAAAACGGTGTAAAACATTCATCTGAAATTCCACAACATAGACATATTGCATTTCTCCTATAAGTGGCCAGGTTGTCTTTGATGTGTATGTTTGTGCTGAGAGAGGAGCAGCATTTTATCAACTGAGTACAGTCTTTCTGAAAGGTTTTTTTTGTGAGATAGTACAAGTCATGTTGGCTATAAAACAACAATGACTTTTTAAACTGAAACAATGTCCATTTGGTTCTATGGAAATGGTTCCATTTGGTCTGGGTGCAAAGGTGGCATGACAAGACCAATACTTATCTAGGGTGTTCTTACTAAACAGACTTTATCAATAGTACTGGCCTTTTGTGTCAGACTATAAAAATGCACTCTTTTGTGAATGTCTTCATAGCAGAAATATTGGTACTGTAGCTGCTGAAATGCACCTCATTCTTAGATAATTCTGACATTGAACTCCGACCCGGAGAATTCTGGCACTAAATGCTTCTGTCCCATGTGAATAGACAAACAGTTGTCAATTTTGCCCACTTGGTATTCTGCTCATCTGAGGCATCTGACCACCAAACACTGCATTTTCATCGGCAGGCTTGTCATCAGGTATAAGTAATTCAAATAATGCTGTAGCTTTTCATTGCAACCGTAGTTTCTGCATTGCAGATTCATTCATTGCATTCTACAGCTTATTTCATTAGGAAGGCCAAAGGCCTAGCCATTCTTGTACATGTGCTGCTATCTGACCATTATAGTCTTGTACAATGGTGTCTTCTGAACACTTTTATGAAAGACTGAAAGACTAACACAAAAGTCATATTACTAGTAAAGCACCACAACACTCATATTTATAATTTATTAATAAAAACATACTGTGGTACCTTGTATCAAACAATGGTAATATATGGCCCAAAAACAATTATGACAAATACTTGGAAGGTTAGAATGTTAATAATGCTGTTTTGTGAAGGAGAAACTGTGATCTGTTTGCAATCTTTAATTGTTAGACTCATTGAACACTAATAATGTTTCTATAACCAGAGTTATAATCTAAACTCTGATTTACTGCATTTATTTCACAATATGTTTTTGATTTAGAGTGTAAACAGTTAAACTTCTTGAAGTGGGAGCTGAATTTTTTTTCTACAGCATATCCCCTCCAGGGGAAAAAAACACCAGGGAGCTAACTTTGCAGGATAAGGGATTAAAGTCTGCTTCTGCAGCTTTGGTCTTTTAAGATATACCCAGCCACATTCAAAACAAATTACAGGGAGAAAGAGATAAATGCTGGAAATAATTTCACATACTGAGCATTTTGGAACAATCACATAAACTGAATTGTTGTAAGAAAGTATTATGTCCCGAAGCTCCAGATTTTATTTTAGTGAGGCTGGCATCCTCTCCTCGAGAAAACCTGCACAGCACAAGTGCTTCAGAAAGGACGTTGTTTTAAAATCACTTGATGCACCAGATCCGCTTGATCTGAAGCCAGTTCCTTCGATGCGGCTTCCTGGCATTGTCACACAGGAAGCAGCCAGCTCTCTGTCTGCCCACTGGTTCAGAGCAAACTAAAGGCACTTTAAGTGCAGAATGAAGTCAACACAGCAGAGAGTAACACTCTACAGTGCTCAGACAGAACAAGGTTCAACAAAGCAGTTTGCTGGAATGGGCTGTGGTCCTATTACACTCTTAACACCAAGTGTAATGATCACCTTCAGCAAAAACCTTTTACTGTCTGAAAGTGGAATTAGAGACGCTAGCCCCTTAAGGCCAGTTAATAAAACACTGACATCTAAGAGAGAACCACTTTAAAGCTGTGTTGATAAAAGAAGCTGGAAAAGGCCCAGACAGTTATGGTACAAATAACTATAAATATGTCCTCTTGAAACCCTCTTAAATTCAGTCTCCTGGGAGCCGTTTCAGGCAACTCTCAAGTATCTTCCATTTCTAATGGGAAGGTTTTGACCTTTAACAGATATAGCAGTAGTGTAGGTAAGGACTGGTGTGTCTCATTCAAGCATTACATTGCAGTTTTATTCTACTGTTATGTACACCCTTTGCATCTTGTCTTGCTGTGATTGTAAGTCTCATTGATTACAGTGTGTACACGTAAATGTGGAAGGAACGCAGGTGGTAACCTAACCCACACAGATTGACTGCAAGTGTGGTGGGTCAGAAATGCATCATCGTCCTCGGCTCAGCGATAGTGTGCTCACAATTAGAAGCCCTTTCTCTTGCCTTGCGCTGACAGCAGGCAGACTGTGGTCACTGCTGCATGTCTTGTACTGTTTTCTGTGTGTGTGAGAGCTGGCCATGATGTATGAGCAAGGGGCTACTGCAGAAACAATTTAAACTGTCTGCACTCCCCTGAGTCCACGTTCCTGACGTGATGCCAGGGTACTGGTGGCAGCTCCAATGTAAAAATACATCTCGACAAATGTCTAAAAATTAAGTGCCAGATCTGTGCAAAGTGCACACTAGATGTTAATATTAGCTTACTGAAGGACATTCATTTCCCCGAACAGCTCTCTTGATTCCTTTTCGTGTGGGAATTGAAAACAAAGTCAGACCATGACACTGAGGTGGGCTGGCAGCTGGATAGGGGCTGGTACACGTCAGGTAGTTGATGTGTTTGGTTGGGTTGGAAGCCCTGGGTGACCATGCAGCCAGAGCTGCTGTTCTGAGCTGCTGGCTCTTCACACCACAGCAGTATGTATTAATGTATGTATTCAATGTATTGAAAACAGCTGGCGCGAGAAATGTTTACATTTCACCAAAGATTCAGACATTCGCGTATGGTATTTTCTGCTGCTGCCCTCTTCAATATTAACTCCACTGCTGCTGTACATTCTCCGGAAGAAAGCTCTCTCCTGTCCTGCTCCAGCCTGGTGCTCACTGACTGGAACATTCATTATTACTATTGATTTTCCTCCCCGGATGGGATGGGGTTGGTGATGCTGGAGTTGAGGTCAAGTTAACCAAGCACTCTGTACAGCCCCGAGACCACACTCTTCTAAACAAGAACAGCAATATTAAATGTCTTTCCTAATGTACATTGCTTTGGAATGTAAGTTGGGTATTTTGTTTTATTCCGAAGGGTGCTATGCTATCACTCCACCCTGCTTTTAATATCCTGTGTGAAGGTAAGACTTCATTCATCTTCACTGAATCACTGAATTCACTGAATCATCAGTAATGGTGTCAGGAGAGTGATTGATATAAGCAGAATACCTGAGTGCACTTGCTTTGCATCAGTGTCCACACAGCCCACTGTTTTCATGAGCTGACAACATCCTTATTTAACCAAGGAGTGTACACAGTGTCTCAACATCAACGTTTCTATTTCCTGGCATTGCTGTCGTTCCACAAAGGGCAATTTGATTTCATACAGTACATATCTGGAGTGAAAACAAAATAGCTACTATTGCAACTATGAACTTTCCAGTGGCTTTGTAAATACTTTTGCTGAGACAGTCAATGCTGCCGTTACACACTGTGTTTAATTTTGAAACACAGCTGGGACTTTCTTTGGAGTCACAAATTGCATGAGTGTCAGTGCCAAAGGCGGGTTTAAAGGCTTTCTGGGAGCACTGCATTTTCAGTTTTCAGCGCTTGACTTTCAGATAAACCATGCTCTACAGGCACGATAATTACTAATAGTCTTTAAATTGATAAAAGCAACCGGAGCATACATATCGCAGCTGTAGATTTGTAGATCCCAGCTGGCATTAATGCTCCACGCAAAATATATTACAAAGACATGTGCAACAGACATTATTGCTCCGGTTTCTTTTTTCATCGTTAACCTTTATTTCACTAGTACTGTAAGACACATTGAGGTTAAAACTGAAAGTGCCCGGAGATCCTCACCATTATAAAACAACAGTGCTGTCCTTTAAGACCCAAACAATCAAAGGATTTGCATGGATGTCTTTGTGCTGGACTCTCCATGAGGTCACAGTGCTCTGTGACTCTTCAGGTGGAGCTGTTTGGGACTTCAGGCCAGAGCAGAGATATGCACAGTGCTCTGTGACAGTTCAGTCCAGGACAGACACTTAACTGTTAGTCAAAAAAGACCTACCCTGTCTTCCACTGGGCAGTTATTTGATCTTTAAGTCCAAACATAGATGCTGTTCTTGCTATTTGACCCAAAATATGAAGCCCCCATAAGAGTCCAGCTCTGATAAATGATAGTGGTATTATAGCATACTCTACATCATTCCTTGAACTGTTTTATCAGTGAGCTTCTAGTTCTCTTCTCTTATTTTCCATCCTGCTTCAAGGGACAAAAACACCTTAATGTGGAATGAAACACTGCATTTATTTCACTCTTTAAAATGATACTTAACATAGCTTTCCAAGCTAGATTTCTCTAAATAAGACCGACCACTATAGGCCTTCTAGTATTTCTATTAATGAAAAGATTCTGAATTACAGAAAAACAGCAACATGTGGTGAAGAGTAGCATCCCAAATGACATGCATTAACAAGTACAAAGAAAGAAAGTGAAATTAGGGGAAAACTGCTTCAATGCTATCTTGAGTGCATACGTTTCTTCTTAAATGTGCTAGTACCAGTGAGGAAAAGTACAAATACAATTTATTAGCAAACTAATTTGCATAGGTACTAAAAATATGAGCTAGAGGATGGTGCTGAGACGCCCTGGGAGTCAGTTCATACAGTATGTGTCCAGAACTAATGAAAACTACTGTTCGGTTTCCAAAGGTTCAGGGTGCATCGTGTTTGAGTTGTCTCTGTCATAGCAGCAGCAAGGATGACACAGTTAAGGGTGAACCTGTGATTAGCCCGAGGTCTAATAGCTAATGAGTGCTGAGAAAAAGGCCCATTGAGCACTGAGCTGGGTTATCTGCCTTTCTGTCAGATATGTCAGACTCCACAAATGCCTGTTCACTCTGAGAAAGTCAGGAGCCAGTCTAGCCTCCACAGAAGAACAGTGCGACCGCTGGCTGGGCTGCCAATCCCTTTTACCTTTGTAAATCATCAGCTGTGGGTATTTCCTGTGTCCTTTGCTCGATGTACCAGAGTGCTGGTGATTTAAAAAGATCTATGTACATAACGCAATGCAAATATCCATGCAGGCTGGAACGGTGGATCTGTGGCTAAGGATCTGCGCCTGTGCCTGGAAGGTTGCTGGTTCAAATCCTGCGGTCAGCAGAGCAATCCTACTCTGTTCGGCCCCTGAGCAAGGCCCTTAACCCTAACTGCTCCAGGGGTGCTGTACAATGGCTGACCCTGCGCTCTGACCCCAAGCTTCTCTCCCTGTCTGTGTCTCCATGGAGAAAAGCTGGGGTATGTGAAAAGATGAATTCCTAATGCAAGAAACTGTAAAGGGCTAATAAAGAATTATTATTATTAACATTATTATATGAAATGCATAACACATGTACCCTGTGGAAGAAATATTAGCACTACTGCACAGATTAATCAGGCTGTAATAACGGTTGGTCTGTTTAATCTGTTTATATTGGTAGAAATGCAAATGCTCTTTAGACTGATGGTTTTGACGGTATGTAGTATTTTCCATGTGCGTTAATCAGAATGTGAAAGGAACAATAGTTACGATACGTACATAAATGGGTAGATTAAAGCCAATGAAAACAATACGCTGTACAAGACATATTGTACAACACTGTTGCAGAATAAAATGTGCAGCTGTGAAAATACTGACCCTGCCATTACTGCCCTGTTTGTAAAGCAAATACCATGAGCAAAAGCTGTGTCAGACCAGTGATTAGAATGTAACACAATCGGTGTCCAAGGTATCTTGGCCTTCAGCAGGTGCCGTGTATTAAGGCATTTGGAAAGTGGTCAGAGAAAGAAAGCAAAGTATTCCAATAATCTGACTGTGAGAATGCCAAAGCATGTGGGAGTTTTCTCTGCATCTGTCTGGAAGAAACCGGGTTATGTCTATCAAGCCCAGCAGATGAAATCACTGCGAAGAACAGATGACGCCACACATGATCATGTGGCGTCTTCTGAGGAATTCCCCACAGCTGCCCCACTGTTCTGTGACAGGATACCAATTCTAATACCAATACTCTATAGGCGCTGCATGGATGTATAATTACTGGGGGCATTGGGGGGGGGCGTAGATAGCTATTTCTCACTCCTTGTTTGCAAACATGTTCAGTCAACACCATCCGTTTTTTATTCACGTCAGTCCCACGGTATCTTCGGCGTTGTCGGTGAGAGCTGCATCACGTCACCTGGAGGGGTGAGGCAGCTGCTCTCGACAACACTGAAGGCAGGGGAACACCTGGAATGCTGAAGGGCTCAAACGAGCCGAGCCAGCCGCAGACGCCTTGCAGAACTCTGGCTCACCCCCACCTCCTGTGGCTCTTTCATAACCATGTGCTGCCACTGGCACAGGTCAGTCCCTGCTGGCTGCTGACACTGCCCGAAAGAACTCGGGGAAGTCTGGACTCGTGGCCTCGCCCTGCTTTCCAAATAAATACCTCCACTAGTTAAGTTACTTGGGAGCCGTGGAATAAATCAGAACTTGAATATAAGTTGTGTAAAACAGAGAGATGAGTAATAATCTAATACCAGAGTAAGTGGAAACACCAAACACATTTTCAATTCCTGAACAAAGCAGTTGTTTGTTTTTTTAGCACAATTTTAAAACATTTGACCTCGTTACCTTCGTATTCTGCAGATCTAATGCTTGTGTGCTGAAAGTGATGGCCGGTAAACAAAGACTTTCCTCACAGCCTTATCTTTCGTTATTTACTCTGAAGCTGGTCGTGGAGAGGAATCAAGAAGATCCGATAACAGATAAAAGAGTAATGGGTTTTTTATACACCGGGGAGTGCGTCCAAGAAGTCAAACCAGAATTGCTGCCGCTGTCAAAAATGCCAGATTCTTATTGTGAATTATGTGGATGATTTCCTTGTCTGTAGCAAGTGCCCCTGCCTCACCTCGAGAGATGATCAGCCTCAAGGAAAGGAAGACGGACTACGAGTCGACTGGAACAAATGCAAGTTTCCATGGAAACAAAGGGGAACACACATCCAGGAAAGACACCATGACAGGTAGGAAGGAGCGCTGTTGTTGTTGCTTCTTTTTTCTGCACAATCATTTCATCTTCCTTTGTTTCAGAGCAGTAAAAATTAATCTGCAGGCTTATTTGCCACTTTAATTTGAAAGCCTGTTTTAATTAAATTTTTTTAATTGCAACAGCTTTAGAATGTAGAGGAACAGTTACTTTTTATGTCTCATTTTCTTCATCAAAGGGAATAAAATTAAAACTGAACTTGCTTCTATTTACTTGGGAAGGAGTTATTTTTAACACCATTGATGACGAAGAAGGGTAACTGTTTGCAGAAACTTAGTTGTATTGAACTAGGCAACACTTGGGTCACCTAAGTGTCCATTCAGATCATACTGTTAATGTTTAGCTTCCACAGTTCCCACACACTCCCTGCCTTGACCTCCTATCTACACTGGGCACGGGGGACACTAGCTCTTAGGGCTTGACACATCTCACATCTTGACTCCACCTCAACATGATAACTAAGAAGCACTTCCTGTCCTCAGTAAGAACACAAGAACAGTTCCAAACAAGAGGAGCCCAGGAGCCCATTCATGCCTCTGGTCCATTTGGTAGTTAGTAGCTCATCGATCATCCAGATCTTTATTGAAAAAAAAAAAAGACATCAGCTTCAAGGACATGGCTGGGCAGCTTGTTCCAGCTCCCACAGCCCACTGAGTAAAGAAGCATCTCTGAACTGGAGGAGGTACTTGGAGAAAAGGTTCCAGTGCCTTTGTCATAGTCACATTTTCCCCTTTGTATCATTTAAAAGCTTAGCTGTGTAAATTAGATGCAATAGAAAGTAAACAGCAGAATGAATTTCAATTCAATACATTGAATTGCTGAAAACTGGAGTTTGATCGGAAGAGTTGGAACTAGAGATTGTACTGCACTTCCGCAGCGTCACACCAGTGATGAAGTGCTATACAGGTTAGACAACAGGTAAGACAGACTGAGTTCAAAGAGGCTCACGCTGGAGTTATGAGCAGCATTCCAGTCGATGACTTGCTTCACCCTGCAAAGTCCATTTCATTGAGATACCTCATGTAGATTAGGAAACTGAATAATGAAACCATTAAAAACTTAAGGTCAGTTTCTCGGGGCATGTGTACCACTTAAATGCTGCAAGCTGCTGCAGAAAGCTCTTGTTAATGTGCGTCTCTCCCAGCCAGTATATGAGATCATGGGTAAGATGAGCTAAAGATCAATTCCAGTCATCTGGCCTGTTTCTGCAAGAGACCCTCTCAAAAAGTCTGGGTCAGCTGGGGGCTGGGTGAATTCACTACACCACAGGGACTCCCCAAGAGGTTGCAATGTTAAATTCTCTTCTCTGCTACACAAGTACATTTTCTTTATTGTGAGATGAGGGTCAGGCTAGGCCAACAATGTCAAAACTCAGTAGCCTAGCTACTCAAGGGCCATGGATACCATCACCTTTGACTGTTGAAAATAAAAGATGCATTCTTGCATTTAAGCAACCTGTGTTTCTTTAAGAAAATGCCTGTGTCCTTTGGAAATGTCTCACTCTTGCACTGATAATTCATGTAGTTATTTTAATCCCACTGTCCTTTACAAGTTTTCAATCTGTGAGACCGGCATGCTTATTTCCTCTGTGTTTTCAACTATAGATATAAGGCATTTTGCTGTTCTCTGTGTGCCGCATGGCATCATCTTCAATGATTGTTTTTTACAAGCAGTTCCTCCCAAGCACCTGAATGCCACCCCATGTACCCACCTGGCCTCCCTCTGCTTCTGTTCTCTAGTTCAAATCTCAAGTGGAACCTCAACGTTGTTCCGAAACTCTTATGTTACCCCTGACGAAGACATCAAACATAACCAGGTATGTGACACCCGCAAATAGATTAGGGGTTTTGGGGGGTTTTGAATTTGTTTAATTTGATTTAGTTACAGACTGATTTCCCCCCTACTGGTAAAATATCAACAAATTAGATATTTTTAATTGTAACTTAGTTTAGTGCATTGTGTGCTACAGTACATATTGCATTAACAAGGAAAAAAAATGTGGCTATAATCTGGTGAAGATTGATTTAATAGGACTCAACAACTACTGTGGTGTTTAAATGACTACACTGCACTTTATAGTAGCTACTGTAAGTTGTGCAGTAAAAAATAACAAATAAATTATTAGTTTAACACCTTCCTAGCAAATCCAGAGCTTCAGTAAGCATTTAAAAAGGTAACAAGTGAGAAATACAATGACAGTTTTCAGTACCCTATTCCCATATTTGTTTTGAAGTTAACCTTTCTGTTATCTAAATAAGCACTTCCTTACAAAGTAACTATTTCCTCAGGGCACTGAAAAATGTAGCCCAATCTGGTTTTAAAGAGACTTACTCTAAATTTAAGCACTGGTGGACTTTTGTGTCTTAGTTTTTAATCAATTCTTAACAAAGTTTCCTGCAAGGTATTTTTAAAGGTTATCAACCAACAGCCAGTAACCAATTATTTTCTGCCTTTCTGCAGAAAGTTTCTGCAGCAGTGCATTCATAGTCTTCTCTTGATTTATATGTAAAAGGAAGATACCAAGAGTCAATGACATTTAATTGCATTGCTTTCTTGCCAGTGGTGTGAGTGATATTAATTGGTGGTAACTAAGTAGATGGATTCAATATTACAGTCATATGCCTCCACAACAGTGACCCACAGTCACTAAGGTTAGATTTCTGATTTTTTTAAATGCAGGAAAAGCCTGCAAACAGTTTGTGAGATCCCTACAGTGTGTACTGTAACAGCACAGAGTATTCACAGTGAAGCTAAGCTCTTTTGGTGAATTAACTCCGCTGCAGTCTGTTCTGGAAGCACGACCGGGGATTGAACTGGGCAGGAGAGTAATCACAGCCTTTTAGCTCACACTGTTCGGAGCCCAACCTCTGTAGGAGGAGACACCTCTGCTGCTCTTCCTGTAACTTGTGCTCACACTGCTGAGCTGTGAGCTTAGAGCGCCTGTGGAATAGTGGGACAGTCGGGAGCTCTAGGCTGCTCTAGGACTTTGGTTTTTGCGTCATTTCCGTGTGAGGTGAATAATCATCGGGCGTGATGATGTTTTCTGCTGCGTTGTCGTCTGGGTGCTGCATAAACAAACAGCCCCACCGCTGGCAGCAAATGTCTGCACAGCCTCTCCAGATAATGAATGATTAAAATCATATCATCCAAGTCTCTAATAAGATAAGTCATTCATTGAATCAGGAATTCCATGCTCAGACACTGTTTGTGAACAGAACCAAGAAAGACTGTGTCTGGGCTCAGTAAAGGTTGACTCCGGCTTGGTACATTTCCTGCAAGTGTCTCACAAGGGCCTCATAAGCTACACCACAGGCCTCCCTCCATTCCTCGGAGCTCTGCTCCACTGACACAGCTGTTGTGGCTGTTGCTTACGACTCTGTGAGTCTTGACTTTAACATCTCAGCTTTTAATATTGTGTTTAAATGTCAGACCACTCTGGGTTTTGCAGTCTCGATGCTCTTAAATGTCGTAAGACACAGAAAACCTCCTGTGCTAAGGAAGGCAATGCCGGCAGTCATATGGCGACTCTTAAGAAGACTCAGGCATGGTCTGCCAGCCTCTAAATAGTGTGTTTTCTGTTGCAATAGCTGGCTACACAGTAGAGGTTAAAGAATTAGCTTCTTCCCAATATTTGCTCATGATTCTCACACATCGGCACTGCGCTTGTCCTTGCATAACTCGTGATTGATTCTCGTGTGGCTCCTGAAGTTGGCCGTGCCAGCTCTTACTGTGCTGCACATTGCCAGAATCCCAAGGAAGAGTCTCTTCCAGCTTTTCTCAGACGACACAGGGGTTTTCTCTGATGTTCTGTACCGAAGAAGGACGGCGCGTACTGCTCGCAGTGCCCTGGTAGATTGCCCGCTTGTCCCTGCAGACAGGGGAAAGACAGCGCAATGAAAAGCTCACACGTCTGCCTTGTTCTGCCGCGAAGACAGTGCTTCTGGGGCCTTAACTGAGCCTTTGTCTTCCATTTCTCACCTCCTGTCATTGTGCTCCAAATTCTGCTGCTTCAGTAATGAAATGCTCAGTGCTTTCAAGTGGCACTGCTCAAAGGAGCACATTACACAGCCCATTTATCTTATTTGTACTTAGTATGCATTTGGTCAACATGTAAGAAATGAAAGGCACCTTCTTCTATTATGCAGTATAGTAGATTAGTAGATTCTAGGACAGGTTGGTTCACTTTAAAGACAGTATTTTTGTTACAGGACTGATAAAAAATCTTTTAACTTTAAAAACACACAGTACTGCCTAAATAATTGTTCTAGATTTAGATTGTGTGTTAGTAGAAAATCTCTTTAACCGTGGGGTATAATAATAATCACTCAACAGGCTCACATTTCAGAGGCTACAGAGAATAGCAGGTGGCTGTTTTCTGCTCAGTGCCAATCTGTCAGATAATCTGCTGTCTGTGACCAGGCAGCATGTGTCTATTAACCCCATTGTTCAATTAACATGCTAATTTCCTTTTTAATTAAAAGTAATAGTGGGGTCTGGAGACATCAGTCTGTACCTTAAGAGATAGGTGAGGTTGGATTTTCTGTCTCTCAAGCACACCGTCTGCCCATTTGATTGTTCTACCTTGTTTCAGGTTTTTTTCTCATTTACATTTTGTCTTACCAAGCTGAGTAATGGAACTGCAGGACCCTGCAGTGTTACATAAGGACAAGACATGCAGTATGCAAATTTAAAACAGGGGCAATGTGGCACCCAGTGTGTTCCACGTATTTTCTATTTTTAGCTCTTTTTTCCTGTCGTGGGGGACAGGGAGGGTCTGTGGACTGAGCACGGGCCCAGGACTTTCCCTTAAAGCTTTCCCTCCCTGTCTCTCTCTCTCTCCTTCTCTCTCGCAGGTCTCTTCCCAGCCTGTGCCACAGGAAAGCAGCAGGAAAGACTACGAGACATTCCCACCATTTCAGAACTCCACCAGGAACTTTGAAGACTCGTTCTTTGAAGACCAAGTGCACCACCGTCCTCCGCCGGCCACAGACTACAATATGCACCTGGGACTGAAGTCGACTGGCAACTACGTGGACTTTTACTCGGCAGCTCGTCCCTACAGTGAACTCAACTACGAGACGAGCCACTATCCCGCCTCACCCGACTCCTGGGTGTAGAGGCTCCGGCCGGCAGCGGTCTCGGTCGCAGACGGGAGAGCCGTGCATGTGCATGTGTACCACGAGACATTCTTCAGCCAGTTTAGTTTGTCCAAGCTCGTTCCGTAGGAAGGGTGTGTCGAAGCGTGTGGCGGTGGTGGGGGCAGGGCGGGAGGGGGGCCGGGGGCCCGAGCAGAGGCAGAGTGTGGGTCAGAGGACAGGCGACAGAGGGGGCTCGTTCGGGGGGTACAGCGGGAGCCGTGACCTTTCGCGTCGGGACAGAATGTCAGGGAGGGCGTCTGGGATGTCGAAGATGGAAAGAGACTGTAAATATGTGGGACAGTAGAAAGATGAGTATGTCAAGCACAAAACAAATGAACTGTTATTTACAGGAGTTAAGGGAACAGCTTTCCATGTTTTGTTTATTATCTTCACCTCATCGTGAATCATGGCTTCAACTTGCATTTAAGGGGTTTCTTCTGTGCAAGAAGATGCTTCCGGCCTTTTCTCTTTTACTTTTAATTTTTTATCAGTTTTTATCACTTTTTTCGATGCTTTGTTGTAAAGTATTTGATGTACATTACAGAGATACAAGTGCATTGTGTATATTATTACACAGATGCCACTGTGTCCCTTCTTCAGTGGCCATTAATATTGTTTTCCGATTTTAAAAAATTGGAAAAACGTACGAGTTACGAATATTTCCTTTCCTTAAAAGTACTTTTAACAGCAAGAAGGACATATTTAGCAGTATTGTTCGTTCTGATAATGTGAATTTGTTTGTGGCAACTAAACAAACGTTTAAGGACAGTTAACAGAACATCATTCCACACTCCTTGTCAATGAAGTGCTTTTTCACTGCCTAAAAATTTTAGATGTAGATATTTGAAATAGATTTTTTTTGGGGTTTTCACTTATACCAGGTTTTTATTTATGATGGTACAGTGTTATAAGATAATAAATTCAACTTTGTTTGTCATCCATATTTGCATAAAACCTGTCTGTTCCACTAGTATCTCAGTTATCTGTGCTTATATTAAAAGAGGATTAAAAATGTGCCAAACTACATTATCTCTAGTATCAGCCTGGAGATACTGTAATTTAGAACTCTAGTTTACATTCAATGGTTAGTTATATGTTCTCCTGATGCCGGTTTGTAAATGCTTTTTTTCTAAATGTGTTTCAATGGAATTAAGCTATATCTAGAGATATACTGAAACATAACCAGGAGGGCAAAATCTTTGAGAGCTTAATTCCCTCCAAAGATGTACAAAATCCCTGTCTCTATATTAGCTGGGTGTGTGTTGTTAGTTAAGGATTTTCAATGTCTAAAAAGAGAAGCATTCTGTCAGACAGGTGGCTACTACTGTTTGAATTCACGTTTTAAAAAATCGTAAATCATCTTAGACTACAATGTTAATAGCGAATGATAAATATATATATAAATATATATATAATTTTTATGTGCAGATGTCAGTGTCACTACAAGCAACAAAGCTATGAAAAAGACTTGTAACATAGGACCGTTCACCCTGATAATCTCATCCAGACATGCTACAGTATACACTTAAAGATATTGACCTCCTGGTCTGAATTATGTTGTTTCCAAGTTATATAGATCAACGTTCTGAAATTTGGGTTATGTTCAGATGCCAGGAAAATAAATTCTTCTGTACAATCTTCAGAGCTGTTTAGAAAATCCTGCTCTTAACACCCGCATGAGTTCACATACTAAAGCTAGCACAATCCCTGTGAAAGCAGACACGTCATACCTGACAGCCTGTATTGCGAAATGTGCATACAACTTTATTTTGTTGGTGTTGCTCCAGACCAGGTGTTTTTAAGAACTGTGGATATTTTTATTGCCTCTACGATTTGCGACTGCTAAGATATAAACTGACCATCTAGAGCACAATGTTTTTGGACGGTTTATTCATTTGCACTTTCGTTTGTTTTTTTAGTTGAATGTCAGACCATTTTCCCTCAGAACCAGGTTTGCCTTCCAGCCAGGCTCGTGTTTCAGGGCCCCCCAGTCCTGTGCTGCTCTGCCTGCTCGCAGTCGGTCCACACACGTGTGCACGGAACACGTATGCATGCTCTACATGGTAGCGTCCTGCAGCATCATCCCTCATGAAAACAACAGATAAAATAGATGAGAACTATCTCACAACAATACCTAAACCACAACTGTTCTCCAGTATATATAGAATAGTAACATATAATATATACTATGATACTTTCATAATTCTATATTTGAAAATTGTATAATAATATATAAAAATATGTTTACTAATATACAACAATCTATTATTGTTTGTATATGTTACACACTATTTTAAAATAAAAAACTATATAGCAGCAGAAGTAGAGAGTGAGGAACTAAGGACAGAGCCCTCATATAGTAGCAGATACAGGCTGAAGTTCATACTTTAAGAATTGATTTAATTCATAGGTTGCAGAATCTTCAGTACTTGTTGCATTATTTAAATTAAAAAAATAAACTGTTTAAAAATATTGATATAGAAAACTACAAAACATATAGAAGCATCCAGCATCTTTTGGATGTCCTGTATCTTGCTCTGAATTGGCTTAGGATCCAGCACAGAAGCAGGCTGGACGTGAAGTTTGCCCCAGTTTGAAGCATGTAGGTAACAGCATCAGGCTGACTCCCGGAAAAGGGGCATTCATGGGCCCCCACACCAAAAACCAGGTGCATTCCTTATGTGAACTTCAATGAACATTTCTTTTATTGTTTATTCCCTCCCCTCACCAGATGACACACTAATGATTTATGGGAGCCACGAATTTTCTTCCAGTATTCATGAGGGTTGTCGCCCATGGTGCTCTGCAAAGATCGGTCACGCAGCCAGGTGGTGTCGAATCATGCCGTTGCTGTGGGTAAGGTTGCCTGCTGAACATATAGGCCTTGGTCTTGCTATGCACAAGCTGCACCTCTGGTGTTCCTTCTGAATCTAACAGTCCCGGTTGCAATCACTGGGCTGTGTCTCAGTCCATCAAGAGGTTGATTATGGGTGATTTATTTAATTCGGGAGCATTGTTGGGGTCTAGTGGCAGTGGACAGACTGATACAGCCTCTTCAGGGTTAGCAGCATTTCCGGAGGAGTGATCCCTGTCTCTTTCGCTGAGCAACAGCGTCTTTCCAGCATGATCGAGTCTGGCACTTCTGTCTGCCTGTCGCACAGGCTATCATCACCTTTGCATTTGCAGACCCATAAGCACACATTGCACATTGTTTGTTGTTTATTCGACAACCCTTGTTATTTCATCCTCAGGAGCTAATGAGTAGTACAAAAGGGCAATATGAGCAGGAGCATTTTTCTTCAAGTGCATCGCAAGCTGTCATCTCTCAAGGGATCTTTTTTGAATTAACATCAGAATAATAACCATTCCCTGTACAGTAAATATGTGGAAAATAAATAATACATTTAATAAGATTTTCTCAACATCAGGTGCTTTCACAAAACCTCAGGAGAGATTTATAGAAGAAATCACCATGATCGTCACCGAGTATTAAATGAGGTTTAACACAGAAGCTAAACGTTATCATATCAATATGCGGGGAGCCAGGAATGTCCGAGGATCTCGGGTGGAAAATTGCTGACCCCAGTCACTCTAGTGAAGGCAAATCTAAAATAGAGAAAAGATAACCCAGGTTTAATTGTGGTGCTCGCCATCAAGAAATTCAAGGCAAAGTGCACTGGTGCTGCTCAACATGGAACAGGACTTATGAAGAGTTAACCTGGATGTGGAAAAGTGGTCTGGAAGGCTAACGGGCAACTACTGAAAATCTTCAAGAAACTCTAGCATCATGAAAATATAATGTCTCCAGGACTACCTCAGGGGCTTGATCTCATGCATTTGTTGTCTGCACTAGAGTTTCATAGCAACATAAAAAAATTGAATTTTCCAAACAGCAATTAATTGACAGCAAGTATTCAGGAAGTTCCTGAAGCAGAATGTTTAAATTCATTCGTATCTAGTGTTGCGAGTCAATTCAAAATGTAAATCAGTAGGTTTTTCTTTGAAACGTTTAAATTCTGCAGAAATATATTTCAGGAAAATGATGGCTTTGTAGTTTTCAGATATTAATTGTTGTAGTCAGTGTATCTACATTTGCCAGAAAACAAAATCAAACAACTCAAAACAAAAAATGAATGTTAAATCATGCACATTGCATATTTATAAAATTGTCACTGTTAAACAAGAAGGTATGCATAACAATAGAAAATTAAAAATGACAGCTATAATATACAAACCCTTTATCTAAACATTCATTTGTTTGATACACTCAGGACTAGCTTGGCACCATCAGTTGCAGCAGTTAATGAAATTAAAGGTTTCCTTTTCTAATTGGTGCATTTAAAGTTGACACTGAAGAATTTTCAAACAACACAGTTTCTCATATTTCAACATTGTTCCTGTTTTCATTGTCAAACTGGTTTGAAGGTGGTAGTTTGTTTAGAGACAACAAGAGTCCCTTTCATGCCAGAAGCTGGTGCACAGCCCATACTGAGCAATATTGCAACTGAGTGAATATCAAAATATGATCCTGAGATCTCTGAAAAATCTGTCCTGGGAAAACCTTATCAAACTTACTTTTATGCTAAACATACATTCAAGTGAGCTACAAAGTTTCTAGTGAATACAAAACAAGGAAATAACAAAAAGCTTACTGCAGGATACAGGAAGCATGGTTAATGTCTGATTACATGAAATCGTACCGCATGAGGAAGGGTTCGTCTTGAGAGATGTTAAATTAGGACCTGGGACACTAAGCTGGCATAAGAGCCCAAATGAAAGATGTCCTTACTGTGAGACAGAACTCAAAACAATTTACCTGTTTAGAGTCTGGCCAGAGGAGTTAGCAGTTAATTAATGCAGGGAATTGTTCAATCTTTTCTCCATCACTGTTAATTAACCTTTCTTAATTCCAGTTACTGTTACCATCACATTGCTGCCTGTAAGACTGTCTGTATTATTGTTCTTTTCTCGCTTAGTAAAGACTTCTAGGACTGAATTCAGGAAGCGCGTCCTTATGCAAGAGATTGTGGATAGTTCAAACAAACAGCTCGTTCATGCTGTGAAAGCAGATTTCCCACGATCCTTCAAGTCATTGCTGGATTGATCCCCAGATCAATAAGCTACCAGATATCAAATGAGCAAGATGTCCTGAGTTAAGTCTTCCTGTTTGTGATCTGTTCTCGTATGCCACGAGCGATATTAATGAAGTTAAACAATACATTAAGATCCTTTAGAAATGGGAAATTCCCAAATGAGAAATAGATACAGTCTAATAAATCAATTTTAACCACTTAAAAGTTTTTTTTCTAAACCAAATGTCTAGTTATTTTGTTCCTCATTTCCTTTATGCAACATCAGAAAACATTATCATTTTATCTACTGAATTCATTGTTAAGAAGATCAGATAGAACAAAGAATTCAAGAAACTTAGATGCGCGAACAGACTTTTCCAGTGACAAGATGAGAGCCCTTGCAGTATATTCGGAGTGGAAGGGATGTTGTAAGGTTTCCACCAAACTGGACTCAGCCTTAGCCATGGTGTGACACATATCTACAGAACCACAATGAAAGAGAAAGACAGAGAAAAAATAAGACAAAATAACCTATGTGCAAATACAGGATACCTCTGTAATGACATGTTTCTTTGTATCTTTAAATATAAAAGAAAAGTCTTTTTGACTTGGAAGTCTGAAAGAGTTCATTCCTCCTTAGATGAACGTGTGCACTATACTCAATCCCTAAAACAACTGGTCTGGAAGGGGATGTAGCCACCCATTTTTTTGATGAGTGTTCAGCTAACAAAGTGCTACAGCTGCTGCTCACTCATCTCCAATTAGACCATCTCCGGTCTTTCATCTTGAAGTAGCCAGAGCCTGTTGGCCTGTTGGAGAGTCTGCAAACTCTCCTGACCTGTCACTGTGTGGAAACAAATATATTGGTTATGTTTTTTTCTCAGTTTTCCTGAATTGTTTTTATTTATTTAAATAAAAAAAAAACACCTGCCAGTTCCTTTATGGACATGTGTCTTGCAGCGATGAGCTTGACACTGAAATTCAGGCTCAACAGCAGTACTAAGATGATAAGAAAGGCTTAGAATTAGCAACACCATCACAAGGTCAGAAGAATGCCTTTGTCTTCACATGCTGGACTAGAGTCCATATATAAGACCAACACTATGTGACATCGTTTATTCCTGCCATGTAGAGACAGGTGTTCCATTGTATGTAACCTTGTCTGGCTTCCTTGATAAAAACCCACATAGACACACAACCACTGCTCCTTTGCTATTGTAGTAAGGTTTGGCATGGTATCGATGTCCCTGTGGTGTGCTTTTTAGAAGCAAATGTTTTCATTTTACTCTACAGAGTGCAGGCAGGATGCAGCCAAGCAGTTTCACAGTAAGATCATCCACACTTGCAGGAGGAGGTTTTAAAGGAGGCCAGAATACACAAAAGCTGCTGCTTATATCCACTGCAATGTAGTTTCTATTTCTGTGCCTGTGGCATTGCGTTCCACAGTGGCTTTGATCAGCACCTTGTAGCTTGTTGTCAGGTCACAGAGGCTGAGCAAAGCTGAATAATGCTAATGGTAAAAGTATCAGCTTTCCCCGACAATGCTCTTAGTAACGGTATGATTTGATGCTGCCTTGTGTCTTCTGTAGGCTGTCTGTAGCTACAGTATATCTTATGGGAGATACAGTATTTGGGCTGGAACAGTTAGCAGAGAGTTTAATATAAGTCAAAAATCCAAATTCTTGCTCTTCAAGAAGTACAACTCGTAGACTGCACAGTAAAGGCGTGTCTTTCTATAGAAATTATATTGAATTCACAGCATTAGCCCCAGACTAAAGATTCCCAAGTCCAGGTCCTTCCTACTGCGGGCTCTTCTTTAATATATAAACACATGACTGATCATTGGGCTCTACACAGGAACAAATATCTACACATACTGTAGCAGCATGTCTTCCACTTCTTTCTTAGATCTTTAAATCTCAGACTGCCGTATTATTTTTTCCTATCAAATAATTTTTCTTTTTGTTTTCTGGGAGCTTCTCCCATGTTTTTTTGCAGCGTAGTTGATTGTTTTAAACTGACACATGAGAAAGTAACGAATGAGCTCAAAAGCAGATGGAATCCTCGGGGTGCGAAACGCTAAGTCCGTTACTTTCAATGAGACAAGTTATATCTGTTCATCTAAGAAAACAAATAGGTTGTTGACACTGCAATCCAAGCCAGGTATTTTACTGAATAGCAGAGCAGTGCGTCCTTAAGAGGGGGGATCCCGAACGTGACACTTCATGAATTTATAACACCAAAGTCGTTTTTTTTTTTGACTTCATCTAAACTTGAATGATTAAGTGATTTGCGGAATAACACTATATTAAGAATAATGAGAAATAATGATCTTTTTTCACCATTTCCCACAGCGTGCTGATGTCAGGATCAGAAAGAGCCAAGAGTCTGACCAACCCTCTTATCCCAAATTCCACACCCCCGGAGGACCTTTCTCCCAGGGGCTGTGAAGCATCAGAGTGCCATCAGCCAGGCTTGATTCGCAGTATGGGTTTCATCCTTGCCTCAGTGTTAAACATTATGGTTGTTTATAAGGTATCTTATTCTGATTTATTTCACATTATAGATATTTTGTTGGGAAGTTTAATTCAGATGGGCTGGTGATTCTTACTTGCAAATCAGCTTACTGTTGATTGTTGTAGAGTCCTACGACTGCAACAGACTGCAGAAAAACTCCAGATGCTTTAAGGTCTGCCTCATAGTTAACGTGTCTTCTGATATCATGTATTGCCCCCACATACTGTACCTGTATCTATGAATCTAACACACCATGTGGTAAAAGCTCCAAGAACATCCTTAATGCAGCTTTTTTTACTACGGGGTCACCACAATGTCATGTCATTTTTAACAATGGTGGTCTTTTTGGTTGAGTTGTTGTTCTGTAGCATTTCAAAACACCAAGTCACACAAGCAAAGACTCCCCCTGAGAAATGTTTCCTGGGGAGGACTGTAGGCTTTACATCTTTCCCAGAGGAGAAGAGCTCTGCGTGAGAGGAAGAAATAAAGAAACGATGTGTTTGCAACTCAGGATGCACACAGTCACACAAGATGGTTTGCATCAGAAATTTCACAACAGAAGCTTTATAACATTCACCCTGATTGTGATAGCGGTCTTATCTGCATTAGTGTCCTCGCTGAAGGCAAAACCCTTACAATGTGTAAGAGGTTGCTATCTTTTCAAAGCTTAATACCTAAATGTTCCACCACATACAGTTTTACACTCATTACTTTTAATCCTTATCCACTAGATAAATCACAATAGCTTAAGAATTTCTAAGCTAAATGGGATGCTTTTCCATTTGGGAAAAAAAACATCAAAAAAACATTGCAAATGTGAACACAAAGTACACCAACTACTTTTCTTTCCAACCTACTGCAGTATACAAAACCCTGCAATTAATTAAAGAGGTATACTGTGTGGGAGGCACGGTGATTCTCAGACTCTAGTGTTTTCTGATGCTTAAATGACTAGTTCTATGGATACACTGTGACGGCTCACATGCGTGTCCAACATCTTGCCATTCCTTCTGGAAATGAGGCTGTGTGATAACCCATACAGCACATTCTTCTCACAGTTTAGCTTAATCTGACATATTGAACACATGCTGTACATTGTAAAAAGGGCAGCCAGGCTGTTATAAAGGCCCAAGATCTAGAGTTTTACTACTCAATCAATCAATCAATTTAATTTGTATTTCACCCTTTTCAGCACTTTGTCACTTCCAGACGTCTGCAGGAGTTACAAGTGGGGCTTTGAGCAGAAGAAGGGTGGAAATGACCACCCCTTGTGTTTCTGTACAAGAAAGGGTGAGCATACTGTGTGTCCTAATAAATTAATTGATGTCTAAGTGGCCCACACCACAGTGCCTGCTGTCCTGCTGTCAGGTTCACCTATGAGACTAGATGTGTACAAGGAGAAGCTGGTACCCCAAAATACAGTCTCTCTTTCAGGAAGAACCCAGCTTCTTCTAGCACCCACATAATATGGGTCTAGTCATGGAGATTGTGGTCTGGGTATAGGACATGTACAGGTTTTCCTTTTCCTGTACCTGATGGGTTAAATGTAAGAACGTCTAAGAAAAGGGTATTGTTTTCAAAACAAATAACATGATCTGAGAATTTTATTTATACATGAATTCTACCGAGGAACAAAAGAGCAGCTTTTGAGCAGCTTTTAATAGACCCTCCCTGTCAATGTCACAGCAATCACACAAGCCTCTGTAGCAACGTGCGGAAATCCAAATTGTCTTTCAATTTATGGCTATGACACCATTTGTTGTGAGGCAACATGCTCCACAGATATCATAATCCATGAATGTATTATACGATCCTGGCACAGAGTGTTCAGTTTTGAGTTTGGTTAATCAAAACCCCAAATATAGCATTAGGAAAGTGCAATAAGTTAGTGTCTGGCAACAGAAAATCACTCATGAAGCAGATTCACAGAGTCTGCTCTCAAGGTCAGTTTATAAGTACTCTATTTCTAAGGGACTATTCAAATTGAAGCATTGTTTTGTTTTTGAACCTGGATAAATCAAAATGGGGTGTGAATGTGGGGGGAAATGAGAAAAGAATCACACAGAATGAAAGAGGCTTTGGACAGACTGCATAACATGTTGAGAGCACTAATAACATCTCAAAGCAGAGTGGAACCTTGAGGATGTGAAGGCAGTAACGTCCTTCTGTGCATATTGTTTAAATCCATCTTTATTAATCATCCATACAAAATGCAAAGGAAAAGTATTCCAAACAATCAGGAGGGTAATTTCCAAACATTGTTTCCAGACCTTAAATCAGAACACATCTGTTTCACACTGGATCCAACCAAGTAAGACTAGACCCTTGACTGAGTGTAGTACAGTACAGTAGTTATGCAGACAGTCCGAATATAAGCTTCACAAACATAAAATGAACGAGACAAATACTAATACTAATACTAAATACTAAAAGTACTTTGTAGAAGACCACCATTCGAGTTTCTTTTGTATACATGAAAGCTTTTTATAAAAAATCGTATCCTGCTTTTAAAGGAGAACTACAAAAAAGGACTGCAATTCATTTTGTGTTGTATTGGATCTTAAAGCAAAACCCTGCTGTGTGACCAGTACAGTACTGTAGTAGAATATTCCTAAATGTGTGTATACTGTATAAATACCTTTCTCAGAAAGAGTTCCTGGGTCAGTTTCTTGATATCCTGAAGTCAAAAGTTAAATGGATTGCATAAACCATTCCACAGCATAACTCCAGAAAGTTCCCTATAACATGCTACTGAGGCACTATAAGGACTGTAAGTGGGAGTTAAGTGCGCTCTGTTTGGCTGTGAGTTCTGCAGTTCAGTTATTCTGTTCAGTGGGTAATGTCAGCAGCTCAGACGTGAATGAACCATCAAGAGAAAGGAGCACTAGTACTCATTTGTTTAAGTTCATGTTTATTGTCATTATACTCATATACAGGTATATGGTATAATGAAATGCTATTTAGCTAGGTCTCAGGCAGTAGTACAAAAAAACAACAATACAACTGTATAAGAAAAGAAAGACAAAGGCAACAGGCAATATGCAAAAAAAAACAGGTAACAGGTAATGTGCAAAACAACATCAGTTGTGCAAAATCATACCTTGACATGTGAGGTAGAGGTCAATTTCAATGTGTGTTTTGTAAATGAATACGCAACCACACACAATTCATTGTGAGAATGGGATTTTTAAAACTACTTCTAGCCATCGTTCCTGCTACATAGATTGAAATACAGCCCCATCCTGCAGAGCCTAGCTTTCCCGTTTCTGACACTGGGCTTGAAGCAGCTTCTGCCCCTCCCAGCTGGTGACTGTTCCTGAGCTGGCCGTGTTTCTGGGCTGGCCCAGGGCAGGGCTGCCTCAGAGAATGGCCCCTAAGCCCCTGATCCAATATCTAAACTGCGGTGCTCCTCCTCGCAAGAGGCAGAAAGACCAAGACCAACCAAAGACGTACAGGGGTTTCATTATAAAATGTGCTGCTTAAACTTTAGAAGACCACTACCGACCGAAACCTTGAGCCAGAGCTTCTTCAAGGCCAACGCTGCCGGACCTACCGTTCCAAGGCTGTCCTGGCTCTGTGCAAGGCCTGCTACTCACACTCAGAATTATGAATACTCTTTAGAGGAAGAGCACAAAAACTGAGAATGAGACAGGAACAGTTGGAAAGGCAAAATCCTCTTTTACTGGGGGTAACTGCAGCATTTCAAAATAAGATTTGGTCTCAGATATGTTGATAATAAGAGGTGGTTTTAACAGAACGACTGATGAGTTAGAAGACATTTGCCCCTTTCAGCAGATCACTAAAGTAATCAGATAGAAAAGCGTTTGCATGCAAATGAGGACATTACAAATGTTTTTAGTCGCCGAGATCATGGAAGATTTACTTTGCCATTTGTAGTATTTTATGTCATTTAAAGCAATCTTAAATTTTTAATTACTGATGGTTATACTGCCAGAAACTGCTTAAGATAAGTAGCATTTTCTTTCATTTAATGGATAAATGAAACGTGGCTGAGCAGCTTGCTTTGTGAGCCTGTTATTAAATATGTATAAATCACAAGCAGAAACTCACAAAATCTCATCGGCAGAGAACGTGTACTGTATAAACCTCGCAGGCTATTTTTTTTTTTACTTTGCATAATAATAAATCTCTTATGCTGCTAAATTAACAATTTGTTCTTTTCCATCATTTTATCCTCATTGATTTACCCCATTTTCTAGTGTATTTTCAGTTAGTCCATTCCTAAGTCTGGGCAGCTGATAATATGAATCTGAGTTCAAAAGTGTTCTAATGACAATACCACATGAGAGATTACAATACACATCTTATATAGACGTAGCTCTCAGATCTTGACAATAGCACGGGGATGTCAAAGTGCCTTTCCTAAGCAATGACTTCAGTGATGTGAAAAGCCTTTGCTGCCTCTGCTTCTATACCTGGGGCTTAATATGAACAGGGATCCCCAGGGAACACTCCTCCTTCGTGCTGACGACTGGGGAGGAAGACACGGTCAAGAGTCACTCAAGAACACTGGCCGGTGGCCACTCTGTGCTTCTAAAGTGTTGACCAGCTTCTGCAAGTTGTCCCATGTCAGTTTTGTGATGCTTTCTGAGTGCACACGGTGCCCTGGTGCTTCCAGGCAGGTGACTGCCTGCCTGACCAGGGTGTGGCTCTTCAGGGGCCTCAGTTCGCGTCAGCAGAGCTCCTTCTGGGTGCGATACGGTACCTTCCCCTTGAACGGAGTCAAACTGTAAAACCTGTCAGCACGCAGCCTTGCTCTGGTACATGTATAGACTGTGCACAACCACTTCAAAGGGGATTTCTGTCTCACGGTGCAGAGACTGATGCCGCTGCCAGCCCAGTGTGTCTCACCCAGCTCCTCATCCAGAATAACAGTGCCTGTCAGCACCAATGGCTGCCTCTGATGTTCTTTAGATTTCCCTACTTCACCACACGCTTCTGCAACAGCTCCCAGTATACTCTGTCCCTATTAAACCTGTTTTCCAGACATTTTATTAGTGTGTGTAGCAGGACAACTTCCCACCAGTCGTGAAAAAAATCCTTCTTTTATTAAACATATGTGTAAATGCAATTCACTTTGTAATGCGTTGTCAGATCTCCCTGTTTATCCATTCTTTTGTAAAGTCTTATTACAAAAGAGGGAACCCTCTCAGAGATGTAATATTAAAGCAAAAGTGATTTAAAGCAATCCAAGCAATATTAAAGTAAAGTAGAGTATTAAGATGCTTGCACTACAGCTTTTGTGTAGAATTTCTAATATGGGAATTATATTCCTTTCATATTTTTCTGTAGAAAATGTAGTTAAAGATTAATATGCCATCAGACATTGGGATAAGTGGTTAGAAAATGGATGGATGTTATCTGACAAAGCCTATTTTATAGAATGTGCTCATTGATGTGCTGCTCAGTGTTACAATAGCAATAATGTTACCTTCTGAATGTGTCACACTGCTGGTTCAGAAGCATGAACGACTGGACAATGCAGATTTTCTAGGTGCAAATATTTTTAAAAGGTTTAAGTCTCCCCTCTAGTGGCCATTTTTTAAGCTCTACTTCCCTGTCAAAACAGTTTAAACTATCAGAACTAAAAACACCTACACAGACTAATTATTTTATAAATGATCAAAACATTCATCAAATCTACAGGACTTTCTAGTAAAAGATAGAAATAGTAAATGAAAAAGAACACCTCTTGAGGTCATGACCATCCAGTACCATAAGGAGTGCAGATGTTTATTGTTACAGGAATCACAGCGTCAGGTTAAAATATATTTGTTAAGAACTTGTGTTCCGGGTTCAAGGCCTTAAACTTTTAACTTTTAAGAACAGTTGCAGATAAGAAGAGGCTGCACGCACAAAAGTGCATTTCTGCACTTTTAACATATTAGCTTTTCAGTATCAAAACTGCCTTAAGGATCTCACCCAGCGAAGCAAGACAGGTGATCAGCTTTAACAACAAGACTTGTTCCAGACTTTTACAACCCCTAATGCAAAGAAGTGCCTCCTGTTATTGATTTGAAATACACTTCTCCATATTTTCCACTTGTGTCTGGTTTATGTTTTCCATTTATTCTGAAGACAGGCCACCGCGGTGACTCTGTTAGTGCCTTTGAGGATTTTGAGTACTCAGATCAGTTCCCCTTGCAGTCTTTGCTCTGGACTAACGAGATTCAGTGCTTTAACCCTCTCAGTGTAAGACAGTCCTTTGAGCTCGGGAGTAGTTTGGAATGGAATGAGCCCAGCAGGTGAGAAACCCCAAGAGCTAGAAATCTCTCTTTTATAACCTTTCCTCTCTTTTATAACCATGCTCTTACCTTCAGGAAGGTCATGCAATGAGCGACTTTTACCAATGCAATCTGTTAAAAACCGAGAGGTAACAGTACACTAAGATGTCAGAATGCTGATATGCAGTGTTAGAGGACCTATTCCTCTCCTGCAAGTAATAATAATTCCTTCCACTTCTATAGCTGGACACTCCAGTCAAAGAGCTTTATTGTAATGGGGACTCCCCTCTGCCACCACCAATGTGCTGTATTCACCTGGATGACGTGACGGCAGCCATAGTGTGCCAGTCCGCTCCCCACTCACCAGCTCTCAGTGGGGAGGAGAGCAGAGTGATGAAGCCAGTTCAGAGGTGGGGATTATTAAGAGTCCATGATTGGTAAAGGCCAGGGGGAAATTTGGCCAGGATGCCGGGGTAACACCCCTACTCTTTTCAAGAAACTCCCTGAGATTTTTAATGACCACAGAGAGTAAGGGCCTCGGTTTTACATCTCATCATAAAGGCGCATTTTTTTAAGGTGTCCCCGTCACTATACTGGGGCATTAGGACCCAAACAGACTGCAAGGTGAGTGCCCCCTACTGGCCCCGCTAACACCTCTTCTAGGGCAAACCTTAATTTTTCCCAGGAGGTCTCCCATCCAGGTACTGGCCAGGCTCATGCCTGCTGAGCTCCAGTGGGTTGTCAATTGGGAGTTGCAGGGTGATATTGATCCTGACCGTGTGTACACATTATGGTGTTTAATGTTAAAAGGTTTGGTTCACACTGATTTTGTTTTTGTCACACAAAGACGCAGACACAAGTGTTTTTCATGCTGTCTTGCTCCATCAACTACATACCATAAACGCAGAGAGCTGCAGCCCTCTCTCGTGTGACAGCAAGCCAGGCCCTGCTGCAAAAGTCCAGTAACAGAGCAGCTGTCAATGAGCTTCAAAGAAACCTCCATACCAGTTCTGTTGTAGTCATGTCAGATGTTGGCTCCTAGTGGATTTCACCTCTTATCCACCCTGAAGCAGCGATTTGTTCAGAAAGGCGACAGTGAGATAAGGGAAGGCATGCAAGTGTACCCTAAGAGCTTTGAAGAAAAATGTCTTTCTGAGGAGAATTGAAAAGTCAGAAGTAAAAAGTCAAAAGTAAAGTTTGTCCTTAAAAATAATGTGATTCGTATCAGATGATGTACCAGATGTAAAGTGGGCTTGAGACTTTTCAGAACCTCCATGATGATGTGGCCTTTCTCTTTCACCTCTAAAATTATATTGATGGAACTTCCCTAAAGTTATTAACTTCGGTTCAGAAATTTAAGTAATAAAAAAGACAGTGCATACTGATACTTGGGAATATAAGTATTGATATTTTCATAAGCCAAAAACCAGGTTTAGAAGATTAAGATAGTGGATGTTTACATTGAAACATAGTAATCAAACAGCTACACAGGTTGAAATCAATTGTAATCACGATTTGAATCCAATCCTGCACTATTCTGTTTTGCTTTCTTTCTCTTCTCTGCCTTACCTTTAGCATTTAATTATAATAATAATAATTGCTTACACTTATATAGCGCTTTTCTGGACACTCCACTCAAAGCGCTTTACAGGTAATGGGGATCCCCTCCACCACCACCAGTGTGCAGCCCCACCTGGATGATTTACCCACTGTTTGGCTAGGGGCAGCACGATGCTGCAGTGGTGAGCATTGCTGCCTCACTCAGTTTAATTCTGGTCCTGGGGTGCTGTCTGCGTGGGGTTTGTATGGTATCCCCATGTTTGTGTGGGTTTCCTCCGGGTGTTCCTGTTTTGTTTGACATGTTATAGAAAAGATATTGCTGCTCTAGAGAATAACCAGCCAGTTGCAGCATCAGGGAAATGTCCTAAACTGACAGGATTCAGGAACAAGTAAGGGTTTATTCCGGATGAAATGAAAAGAAAAAAGACACAACATTTCAACTGAAGAAGAAGGCTCCAGCTGAAGAAGGCTCTACAGCCAAAACTTTGTGTCTTTTCTCTTTTCAGCAGGGGATAAAGCTTTACCTGTGCCTTTGCAGCCCACGCATGCTGGCGCAGCTCCCTGCGTGAACAGAGGAGGCCTGATACAGGCACGCTCTACCCTCCGCCTTATGGGAGCAAACCGCAAGCCATTTTAGTGAAGCTGATACCCTGGTTCATTTCAAGAAATGGTCGGATGAGATCCTTGTTTCAATTAACTACTCAAGACCCAACAGGTCAGATGGGCACAGTGGCCTCTTTTTGTGTTTGAAGCCATTGTTCCTGTCTCTTCTTCTTTACACGAGAGCAGTTTATGGCTGCGGATGTGGCTGCAGCTCCGAGAGACATGTAGACAACCTGCAGGTAGTAGGAGTTCAGGGAATCAGCTTCATGTTAGGGGTCAGTTAATGGGACAGTACATACTCCACAGAGGTATGGAATATTAGTCATATTAGTCGCAGGAGTTAGAGCAGGATGGTAATGGGGGGTAGAAAAACTGGGGCAAATTTTTCACAGGGCCAACCCAGTTTTAAAGGTGCCCTGTTTGCACCACATCTCCTCCGTGGGATGAAAGATACGTAATGAAACTTCAAATCTTTAACAGCTCTCATGTTTCACAACATTGAGAAACAGAATTCTGTAACTCTGTTCTGCTGTGTGTACATATCCAACGTTTGCAGCCACAGACAGTTGTTAATATTCCCATTCCAGTAATGCATAGTAATTGCTTGCTGTTGCTGCACACTATAGCCCTGAGAGACACATGTATGAAGTCTGCACCATGCTGTATTGTGCAGAATGGGGAGAGCAAAGAGCAAGGCTGTTCCTTAACGAAACAGATTTATTAGAAAAAATCCTGGCTTGACAGCCAAAAATGCTCTAAACAGAACCTTTATTGACCTGAAAGAAATGAACTTACAGGGTTGCAGGCTTACATACACTTCGCATTGTTACATTAAGGCAATTATATATACATAATATTTAGAAATCGTGGGTGATGTAGAATTTAATAACATGCACAATAACATGAAGCAGAAATAAAGCCTTCTTAAATGTGCTGTTTTGAATGTTGAAATTGATCATAGCAATGTAATTTGCATATATCCCTTAATTCAAATAAATAATGTGTTGTTTTTTGTTCTTGTTTCACATACTGTAGCCTTGAGTTGTGTTTCTCATAAATATATAAGGTGTACTGTCTCGATATATAAATATGCAATGTACATGTAACATTTAATTACAGCATATGCTCAAAAGTTAGTTTTCCATTTTTAAAATGGGATTTTGCATCAAAAAACCCCGAGGGGCTGAGTACTGTTGTTAGTCATCAGCGTTTCAGCCATTAACGATTCAACTGCCATATCAATTTAGAATTTAGAAAGCAGTTTATGTCACAACAAATTTTATGTGAAATAAAATTTGTGGCAAAAACAAAGAAAAAGTGACAAAGCTTTCAGCCTGTGTTCCATTTCTTGTTAACAAACAGACCCTGAAAGGTCCTCCGGTCAAAAATCAGAAAGGCTCAATTATTTTGCATTACGTCAGATAATTCAGAAAAAGGCTTGTGCGTGGACTGCCGCTTCACACAGGGAATTCACTATGCTCCATGTGTGGGAGTACAGCTGCAGCCCCAAATTAAATTATTTACACAATCTGTGCATTTATTCTGAATTTGTAAAGTTATCCAGGGCCTTTAGCCGATGTCTGAATGTTTTGATAGAATTTTTCTCTGATGCAAAAATCGTTAAATGAACCATACTGTGCCTTGGCTTACGGCAACTTTCCGACCAGCCACTGCATCACCACTGTTCGAAGAGCACGTCGGCACTTTCCACTGGGCATTTTAGATAACCAACAAATTATCTCACGGCTTACTTAATTTGCCAATTAGTTATTTAATTTTAGGAACAGTTAGCAGGAATCCTTTCACACTAATTAGATTGGAACACATTACTGGGAAATTCTATAGCTTACAGCTATGCTAAGATGCTGAGTCTGTGACTAGACCTGACAGAGACAGGAAAACAGTTCTTAACATCCAGAATACATGGGAAAATGTCCAATGATTACAAATTGTATAGGTATTCTTCTGTTTGCCTCTGCACAAGTGAGGATTTATTTAGTAATGACTCAAGCTTTATGGTACTTGAGTACTTCATTCAGATTAAGTTATACACTAAATTAGTACTTAATTAAGATTTCCTCACAGTCTCTTCTTTTCACAACTGTGTAACATTCCTTTTGAGGAATGAGGAAGCATTCTGGCTGCTCTTATTTGATCTCTTTCATTTAATATCAGCACTTTTCATGATGTGTTTGCCTCTTTGTTGCTTTTTCATGTTGTCACACCCCACACTCTCCCACGCAAACGGCATTGCATTCCCAGAACCACACACCTTCCCATGCTCACTATTGAGAAGCCACTTGTAGTATTCTCCTATGTGTGGTTCCAAGCCTTTTGACTGATCTCCTGTTACTAATCTTTGCTCCTGCCTTTTGACCTTGCCTTCTGGATTTTGTCTTTTGGATTGTTTTTTGGATATCTCTCGTTACCAGACCCTTTGGATTTCATCTTTTGGATTGTCCCTTTGCTACTGTGTTCTGTGGGATTCATGGTCACACATAAGGATCCTCCAATTCTACCAATAGGTTCCTTGACACATGTTGCTTTTCATTGAAAGCAATGACAAAACAATATGCACATCCAAATTATTTTCATGTGATACTATTTCAGGTTAAATACCAAGTTTGTCATCATGACATTCTTGCTACCTGTATGTAATACTTCTATCTCCACCTTCTGAATGGTGTCCAGATGTAATAGGTTTACTAACTATGTGGGAGTAATGTTTATTGACATTAATAAATCAATAGAATTCTTAATAAAGAATTAATAGAATAATGAATGTTAGATCCCGCATAGAGCCCTGTGGCACTCCATTAATCGTATCACTGCCTTCTGGACTATCACCTCTTTCAGTTCTCCATCCACAAGCACACACTACCTGGGTTTCAGTTACAGGATCTGTCTTCTTTGAAATGCTTGAATAGTCTTTTCTAACCTGCCTTTCTTGAACAGGGATAAGCTAATTGTTAGGTTGTCATCCACTTCAGCAGATGAGGAATTCAATGAAAGTGGTGGCATTTTCATTTGATTTGTCATTTGTTTTTATTTGCAGATTCAGAAAGGGCCATGATGCAGTTTATTGACCCACTTTAACTAATCTATATTTACTGCCTGGCCTGTAGCTCCCATTTGGAGTCCTGATGTTTCCAGTTATTGCTACTGCTTACAATGTTAGACAAGCTGATTGTAACTGCACTAATTGCTGATGAAGACAATCCATAAAAATCAAACACGGAATGTCTGGTCACATAGCACCAACTTTCACACAGGACACTAAATCTTCAAGTACTTGGTGGATCTCCTAGGTGATTATTCTCACCATTTACTCTAAGAAACTAGTTTAAACTGGAACAAATGGTGGCAATAGGTAAAAATGTCTTTATATTGCTTATTGACACAACAAGAAGCACAGGGTTCAAAGGTGAGCCAAGGTAACCTCTACTGACATCATAAAGGTACTTATTACAGGGCCATTATCATGACATGCCTCTGCTTCAGTAATCAAAGTGTGGTACTGAGACCTTATTGAACTGGCCTTTAGAACAAAAACACACTCTAAAAAAGATGTGCTCCTTTTGTTTAAGTTGAGCACATAAATGTAGGAGAAACGCTTTTTTGTATATTTAACTTGTTGTTGCTGCTGCTGCTCTGCATTTTTGTTTTTGGTGTTTCCTTAATGTATTTGCATTGAAGCACACAGTATGTACACATAAGCATCTCATTGCACTTGTGCATCTGACAATCAACTGGAACTAAAGCGAAAAACATACACTATAAAGTCAAACAATGATCAGTGCCCTGTAGCTTGGTCTTGTCATACAGTATGTCATTAATCATGACTGGGACTGGTCAGCAGTGGCATGGGAGGTTTCCAAGGAAACAGACATTGCTTCTGTAAGTGGTGTTAGTACACCATATGTGGCACTCTTCCCTGCAGACCAGACTTTTCAAACCGGTGCCCCAGAGTGGTGACCAGGGTAAATGTGCTGCAGGTGGAGCTCAACTTCAGAGAAGCCATTGAACTCTGAGGTCCTGACTGCCTGGACAATGAGGATCGGAAAGCACAGTTCTCATAAGAAGGGGTGTTGACCCCAGAGTATAAGTTAAATTACAACATGGCCTCACTAAAGCTCCCCCTTAATTCAAGTGCTGAAGCCATCTCTCCCTCCTCTCCCAGGCCTGCTGCTGGCACAGAATGCTTGCTCCACGTCAGTGCTGGATGTGCAGGGTCCTCTCCACCAAAGGGAGTACAGTATTTGTGGTCCTCTAGGACGAACACAATGCAAGTGAAAGTAATTATTGCTGAGTGAAAGTACTGCAATATTTTTCCTGCTCAAAGTAAGTGTTTGATCTTACTTTGTTGAAACCAGGGGTCATGTCTACTGTAACAACTGTCAAAACATCTTCATAAGATAACTCTGCTTGCTCTTTGATCCTTCCCATTGGACTAACTGTCCAATATTTACTGCGGGCGATTACTAATTTTGTGTTTTTCATCTGTATTGCTGGTACTGTTGATTAATTCAGTATTAATACATTTCAATTACTGCCCTAAACTTGGCAAACCATATATTTAATTTCCCGCAAAATTCAATACTGAATGTTAAATCAAAGCTGATTTCAGTTACAGCACCCTGCACTGTTGAATACAACAGCAGAAAAGTCTTCAGAAATACTTCTTTCATGTGTTTTGAAGAAAATGAAGAAAAAATGAAGAAAAATTTCATACTCTACATTAACCTTGAAATAACCATGATATTCCATCATTCATTAAAAGAAGAACCCAAACCTCCTTTTGTGCAAGCTCCAATAAACTGGCTGCAGAATGTTTCTGGTTCTGTAAACCTTTACCATTCAGTAGGAAAGTAGCAGCATGGTTTCCAGCTGGAAAGGAAACTGGGATCGGTACAGGTGTTTAAGTAAAAAACAACGAACGGTTAAGGTACCTGGCATCCATATTGCAGAAGAAATCGATTCTTTTAAATTGCCTGGATCACTGAGACCTGCTGTTGTACAACATATATCACCTCTCAGAAAGCTGGATTGAAAAGAGCACCAAAGCCTCACGTTAAGAATAATGACCTGGAACCTGATGACAGTCTTTCAAATAAGGACCTATATCTCTTATTAATTATCTTTAACTGTAAACACCCTTTTGTTTTCAAGTGTAAGCACAGAATCCATTTGCCATAAAATAATCACACCTACATGACCACTGTTGTTAGCTGTCAGTCAGAAATTCATTTTTCCCTTTGAGTCAGAGTCAAAAGTCGGATTGTTAAAATGCCATTGGATAGTAAATGAATAACAGTTCAATATTTCTTACAAGAAAAAGCCTTCATATTCCTTTTTATCAGGTATAACATTTGTGACAAAGCTTTCATTATCCAGATCTTGAATATAATAAGTAACTGCATGAATCACTGACCTTCTTCAAGGTCTTTCATTATTAAAAAATTCAATGTCTGAGTGCCAGAGCTACTGTAGGTAACAATGTCACAAATACTGCTTAAATAATAACACTCCTCCGTTTCAGGAGCCAAACAGATGTCCTTTGCTGGGAATTATGCTTTTGAATTATTCTGTAATGATGTCTACCAGGAGTGCAGCCACCGAAATACTGATGTCTTCAATCTATCAGGTAATACTGAAAAAAAAATCATAATGGTTTTAATGGAATATCAAACACATTAAAGCAGCATTAACTGACATCTGCAACCTGTTTAATTAACTATTTTTGTAATAATTCATCAATCCCATAGACAATTACAGTAATGGGTACACAAAAAATGCTAAGCCACAGTTTTTCAGCAGATGCTTTCTTTCCTTTTCATTTCAGTGTTTCTTGGGCTCTGATAACAGATGCTTTCTGGTCAGGTGAGAAATTCACTTTTAGCAGCAATACTCCTCGAGAGCCAAAATCCATCATGATGGTCCTTCGGCCACTGGAGAATTATAGACTTGGCCTTTTCACCTTCAGAAGACTGGATATGAAAGAACTGTGTCTGGGCCTCAGCAATCTCCCCAGGAATCACATTTTGACTTCACTCTGCTTCATAAACAAAGGTATCCTGTCCTACTAACACTCCTGTAAGTCAATTTACTGTTAGAATTCTAAAGGGAAAGTCTTCACATTATTTACTAGTCACCGTATCTCCAGTACATCTGCATTTTGTTGTACAGGCTGCCTGGATTTGATCTTGACCACAACTTCTCCACATTAAAGAAATGAAACTGAACACCAAGATTTAAAGGTTTGTCATGCGGGCAAAAACAATGAATGTCAAATAACTACATGGTGCAATATTTATTTAAGGCAGTGTTTGAGATTATAAGATGTATTGTGCAACCTGGAAACCATATAAAATATATTCCCAGTCAAACAATAAATTATTTTAAAGAGAGTTTCACTTATAGGATATCCACAGGCTTGGCTTAGTGGGAATAAATACATAAACAGAGACGACTGAAGCCCATGGTTTAAGAAGAGGACAAATATACACTCATCAATGAGCTGCTAGATTTTCCATCAGGCTGAAAACCACACACTTCTCTGAAGATTCCAGTGGGACACCTGCAGCAATGCTGGCTTTCATGTGAGGTCTGGAGAGCTGTCTTGATAAAGACAGGAGCTTTATACCGCTGCCACTATAATTACCCAGAAATACAACTGGCAGTGGCTGAGCGTGACACCAGGCACTGACATTGCTTTCATAAATGAGTTTCTCATTACTCTGCCTTCATCTAGATAATTTCATTTAGTGACCATTTCAGGAAAACGGAGAGTTACAATTTCAGATAGGATTTCTGGCACCTGCCTTGAAACATGTGAAAATTGACTCTTACCGCGGAACAGGGATAGTGTTGGATAATGTAGCCCTGTGCAAAGAGCAATCAAATCAAAGCATCTAGGATTGTCCATTACCCCACTTATTTTGCAGAGCAGAAAGCCTGAATAGATGTTAAAATGTGTATAAATAATCAAAAATGGGCATTCCGTACAAGTTCATCAAGTTAATGAATTCAGTATCTATTTTGTTTTCAGAAAAAAGCAGAAATGCATTCCAAAATATTTTTTTTTTGTTTCTTTATTAGCCCTATACAATTTCTTGCATTAGGAATTTGTCTTTTTGCATACCCCAGCTTTTCTCCATGGAGACACAGACAGGGAGAGAAGCTTGGGGTCAGAGCGCAGGGTCTGCCATTGTACGGCACCCCTGGAGCAGTTGGGGTCAAGGGCCTTGCTCAGGGGCCCAAATGTAGGATTCCTCTGCCAGCTGCAGGATTTGAACCAGCAACCTTCCAGTCACAGGTGCAGATCCTTAGCCACAGAGCCACCTCTCCACCACTGCTAATAGATTAAAGTACAGAGGAGATGTTCAATACTTACCACTCTTCTCAAGTCCCAGCTGGGTATAAAATACATGGCTGTACTTTCTGCCCTTTGCTGCTCAGGATTTGTCTATACTTTCAAAACTCCTCTACTTTCCCAGAATCCCAAAGCAGCCATATCACCCTGCAGCTCTCAACTGGCAGCCCACTAAAGCTCAGCAAGTGTGAGCCTGGACAGGACCTGGATGGGTGTGAGACCTGGGAAAAATGGCTGGAAGAGGTGTTAGTGGGGCCAGCAGGGGATGCTCACACTGCAGTCTGAGAGAGTCCTAATGCCCCAATATAGTGACAGGGATGCTATACTATGAAAGGGCTCTGTCCTTCAGATGAGATGTAAAACTGAGATCCTGACTCTCTGTGGTCATTAAAAAAATCCCAGGGCATTTCTTGAAAAGAATAGGGGTGTCCTGGCCAAATTTTTCCATTGGTCCTTACCAATCATGACCTCCTAATAATCCCCCTCTATGAATTGGCTTCATCACTCTGCTCTCCCGCTGGTGTGTGGGGAGCGTTCTGGAGCATCATCCAGGTGGGGCTGCACACTGGTGGTGGTGGAGGGGATCCCCATTACCTGTAAAGCGCTTTGAGTCGAGTGTCCAGAAAAGCACTATATAAGTATAAGCAATTATTATTATTATTATTATTATTATTATTATTAGAAGTGCTCTTGTGCATAATTACCCCTGAAATGTTTGGGATTCTAACAGACAACATTCTTTTACCTTTTTACCTCATTCTTTACCACAAATATCACTAAATTATTCCTATAAGAGATATTTACCACAGTCAGGAATTCTATTTGGATCTACAGATT
Organism: Lepisosteus oculatus; assembly: GCF_040954835.1. Classification (NCBI taxonomy): domain Eukaryota; kingdom Metazoa; phylum Chordata; class Actinopteri; order Semionotiformes; family Lepisosteidae; genus Lepisosteus; species Lepisosteus oculatus. The sequence goes on along the minus strand of NC_090701.1, from coordinate 818,047 downwards.
TTTTTCTTAGCCCCCTCTATGAATTGGCCCCCTGGATAGAGATAAAATCATCCACCTGCTCAAAGACTTAAAAAAGAAAAACCCAAAGACTGAGAAAAGAAATACAGATGAAACAGCACGTTGGCCATACCCAAAGATTGATACATTATAGCTCAAGCCCATAAACCAAAGCAAAGCCCCAGGGAAAAACAAGCACAGAAATGCAAAGTTGCAAATCACGATTGCATTTTTCCAAGAAGGACAGTCTGTCTTTATCCTGCAGAGACACGCCTCTGCTGTTTGGCTTCGTGCCCCTAGAACCAAGACTTATAAAGATCTACAGTGCGTTTCCTGCCGTTGTTTCTGGAGCTTGAGCTTCTGGAGCTCTTTTGCTTAAGAAACACAAAGCTGTTGATTTGCCGAACCAGCTGGGTACAGCTCGGTGATCCTCTACGCGGGAGGCTGGAGTGTTACAGAGACAGTGTGGAGAGCTAGCAGTCAGCACCAGCCCACCAGAGGGCTTCAGGAGGCTGTTGACCTGAGTACTTGATTTCCCTCCATCAAGGTGAGTGCCTGCTTTGATCCAGAAAGGAGGAGGAGGGAGCTCAGGACTTGAACAAGAGTTAAAGAGACGTCACGGCTGGAGAGGTGGGTGCCGAGCACACCGGATTGGACATGGCCCAGAACCAACATGGCCCAGACCTGCAGGTCTTTAATTAACAGGCAGAAAGGAGGCAGAAAATTGTCAAAAAGGAGGAACGAAGCACAGATGAAGAAAGCCAAATGATTCACCTCAGATCCAAGAACAGAAACAGTCTGCTGCTGTTGTTGTTTTTAACCAGAAGAACAAAGACGAATACAAAACCTTTTGCCAATTTTATTATCTCCCCAACCCCTGCACACATGCTGTGGACATATGGAGTCAGAATGACCGTTAGCTGTTGGTGCTCTTTTTCTGTGTGCAGGGGAGGACATTGAAATACACATGTCCAGCAGGCAGAGAACAAGTTACTGCAATTCCAGTCCAATCAGGCAGGTACGGTAAATTCTCACTTCATGTGAACTCAGTGTTCATGCCCACCACTGACTTCACTATCCAGTGACCCCACTCTGCAGTGTAAAAATACAGCCAATAAAAACTCACACATACTGATCATCATCTTAAAGTTCCATAGGTCCATAAGCAGATCACAAGATTTAGACCACTTAAATCCTGTTATATACTGCAAATGATGACTCGTTATACAACAAATTGCATTTCAAAACTGAGAACAGGAGACACTTCTTTATTCAAAGATTCCCCCAGTCTGTGAGGATCTGGAAACTTTCCATATCGTGGGAATGTGGGAAGAGCTGCCCAGCCATGTCGTTGATGCCGATACCTGACTTCTTTTGAGGAAAGGCTGTTACAAGCAGGCATACATCTCTTAACTACTAGCAACCAAACAATCTGGATAGGATTAATGACCCTCCTTCGGTCTGTAGCCTCTCCTGTATCCTTGTGCTCTTAAAATGCAGATGATCGCCAAGGTTCTAAGAAGTTTCCCAGCAATGCAGTTTGCTGAAAGTGCTCTTTAATCAGTCAGGGCTCTTTTGCAGCCATTATCATACAGTAGACGAGAGACGCGAAGGCTCTCCCAGACTCTCAGTACCGCACACCCTATAATAGCCCAGGCAGGAAGAGGGACCACGCACCCTGCGCCCTGAATCTCTGACAGAGCACTTCAACTGCAACATTTCTAACAAGAGCACTGCAGCGCGCACAGCAGCAGTCGGGAGCTCTCCGTCCCAATATGCCTGAATGGTGCTTCAGCGAAGCCCGAGGTGCACTCCCAAGTCTCGCCTCCAGAGACCCAGGGTGGCTACAGTGTGAACTTTTCTCCCAGCTCCGGCTGGTGCAGCGTTTGGAGATGAACTACCCGACCGCCTCTGCCCGGCCCACACAAACGCAAAAAAAAAGTAGTCTGCGATTATATTGCTTCGCTAAACTGCATCTATACGGCCTTTTTGGTTTTTATTTTGAGCTTCAAGTGGCGCTGAAAAGTTGCACTGCGGCGTTACTTTCGTGCGACGAAGCCACCGCCGCCCTTTGAACCGTTTCGACATCAAGCGCTGGCGACCGCCGCAGCCAGCGCGTCGGCTGACGTCATCACGCTGGGAGTATTACCCAGCGGTGGGGCAGCTGGAGAGCCACGTTGGCTGCCTGGGGCATGTTAGCGAGGCAGCAGAGATAGAGAGAGAGCACGGGTGCAGATCCGGGGAAAGGAACACCTTGACTTCCAAAAGGGGGCTTATTGTCTTCATTCCAGTAAACCAAACATGTCCTCGCCTCCAAAAGAGAAAGTCGAAACCAAAGCTGGACATCTTCCTGCTGGTATTTTCCCTGCATTGCTGTTATTGTCGGGTTTTTTCTTTACTTCGTGAATTCTTGCAGAATAACTGCAAAACTACTCGAAATTCTGTCGCACACTCCTACCTGTTCTGAAACCGAAGAATTAACGTTTTAATTTTAAAGAAAAAAAAACTTTTCTTTGTTTTTAGGAAGTAACCATGATTTTAACATTATATTCCAATTGGTGTTATTATTTTTAAAGTCTTGAATTCTTCATTATCAATATTAACATGGCTGATGAATAAATATAGATAATTCCCTTGAAATTTGCGTCTCGTATAGGTTATCACACAAATATGTGACAGACAGGAGTAGTTGTTGTAACATGGAACGAGTTCGACTTGATCTTCGTTTTCTCCATTTCCTTTTTTGTGTGCATTCATTAAAGATAATATTTCTGTAACAGTACGTTTAGTGCATGTGTCTGTTTCCCATAACATATCGCATGTATTTTATTAAGTACGTTCAACATGCGAGATTTAGACAGGATTGGATAGCCCGGCTGTACAGACGTGGACAAATCTAAGTACAGCTGTTTCTTAGCACTTTTCTTTCGTCCATTATCGGGAAAATTAATCTTGAGCGCTTTTCCAAGCACCTCCTTGAAAAGACAGAACTTTTAATTGCGCCTGAACGTGTGAGTGTTCACTGAAGAGATGGGACGTTGTTTCTAATCTTTTCGCTGTGAAATTGTGCTTTGTGTAACAAAGCTACGTTTTCTAGGTTTTTTTGGCCGTTGGTATCGCCCAGTGTTGCTTCATGTTTGACGTGCACTATTCCGTAAGGAACTTAGTGCTCACCGAAGCCAAGTAAATCTCCTCATGTGTACCCGTACCAGAAATTTCATTCAGTCTCAGCACTTGGTAGATGTAGTTTCTGCTTTTAATATTTAAAACGTGTCGATTGTGTCACCCGAAACGGAAAACTGAAGAGTTTGGCGTTGTTTTGTGGTCCAGTGTAACGTCAGAATTTCCCAATGGTAAAATTTTAAGATGTACGAAAATATTTTTTACATCGGTATTTGAGATGTGTAAGAATCAGTTTCTGCAGCTTGACAGAAAAGACCTCCTGGTCAGCAGTGATGTTGTGAATAACCCCAATAAGATGAACTGGCCGTTTTGCTTATTCTAAACCCTGTGAATGTAGATACTGCTGCGTATGTTCAGTACATTAAAGGCATTTCTGAACCTGAACAGAAGAAGCTACAACCTGAATCATTCTGTAGCAGACTGCTTTGTCACTCTTGTTCAATTCGCATGGACATTTGCTTTTTTTATTATTAACTTTAGGAGCAAAAGTCTGCTTAAGCTACTGCACTACTGGAGCATGCAATGTTTTAGGGGTTGGAAGCTTGTCTTTGAGAGGTTGTGAGTATTATAAATTTACCACATTGAGGTTTTGTGATGGAGGGTGGGGGGGTTACTTTTCTGCTGGGAGTTAATTGTATTTCTCTTCTTTGTTAGTGAAGGCAGGTGGGATGCGAATTGTCCGGAAACACCAGGGATCTGGAGAGTCGGCACAGGACAGGGACAAGGACAGCAAAGAGTATGAGAGCAGCAGGTGAGAGTCTGGCATGTTTAAGATCAAAGTGCTTGAAACAATGGCAGGGGCTAGCCCTCCACTGAACCGTGCTGCACAGGGCCCTGCTGGGCTGAGCTCCTGCTCTGCTTTCTCAAGCTCGAATATTAGCGAACAGGTTATCGGGGGGTATGGCACAGCGTAAATGAAAATCCACAGCAAGTGGGAGAGAGTGGAAATATCTGTGCACAACAGTGGTACCTGAACATCTAGGCCACAGTGCTCCAGGGCACGTCACAGGCTTCTTCTCCAGAAAGGGCAACAGCTACTGTACATGCCACGATGTGCTTTGGCAAACCAAGAACTGTTTGATTGCCTGTTGCGCTCTGATGAGTCTAAAAGTCACACTGCGCTCAAGCACGAGATCGGAGAGTATGTTGAGACAAGGAAACGAGGTTGCAATCTAAGACAAAAACTGGCTTCTTTTGTCTGCTGTGGCGGTGGATTCATCGCTGCGTGAATCTGCCCTCCAGGGAAGTTGGTGAGGGAGAGGGGCTCTGACGCTGTTTTACTGAAATGGCAGCAAGGTGTTGAGGGCTCATTGGTACAGCTCTTCAAGCCAGCTCTGAGGCATCGCCAGGGCACCTCAAGAATGGGCGTGTTGAATTTCACCGCGCTGCGCAGTGGCCTGACCTGAGCCCCACTGAAGGGGGTGTCCTGCCCCCTGGCCGGGGCACCCCAAGACACCCCGAGGACGGGACTCAGCAGCCCTGAAGTTAGGTGCTGTTGTCACCCAGATATCAGGGTGTGGTCTCAGCTTTGACAACGACTTGGCTGCAGGCATTCTAGCAAACTGTTCGCGTGTGATTGGCGTTGGAAGCAGTTTGCAGTAAATGAGAACTAGCGATAACAGTACAAGTGTCCGAGTTCCCTGCAGTAGGTAATGCTTGAGCACTCTTTATGCGGCAGTAGGCTGTGCACTTCAGATCTCTCCTGGGATGTTTGCTGCAGGGGTGTGTTCTGATGCCTCACAGGCTGTCCGCAGGTTTTTAATTTACTACCGTTCTCTCGTTAAAGGGTGGCCGGGCATTTAGCAGTGCCGTCTCGCAGCTCCTGCTCCCGGGTTCGAATCTTGGCTGGAGCACCTCCTGTGTGGGTGTCGCTTCTTCTTTCCCGCTTGCATTCGTGTGGAGAGGCGTTTTCTCTCTCCTCCCCGCGGGGAGGCTGCACTTGAGCGGGGGATGAAATGCGTCCCCTCCCATGTGAAAAGCACTAAAAAAATGCAATTTAGAATACCAAGATTATTTCAAAAGCTTTTCTGAATTTTCCGCCCTAATATAAGTTTGTCCTTCCACTTTTTTCTTTCAAGCTCTGTATCGTCTTTTCAAGGCCGCTAGCTGCGGTTTTCTGTAAAAGGAATTCGTCAGGCTGGGCGATTTGTTTCTCACTCCAGCCTTGAGCGGGGCCGCAGGTGAGCCGTTCCCACAGGCCTGCTGTGGGGCCCTGTGTGGGGCCCTGTGTGGGGCTGGGAGGTGCAGTTGTGAAGGGATTGAGAATGAGCTCTTCTGCTCATTCCGTAAGACATTCCCGTGTATGACTGAAACGATATGCGCATCCCTTACATTCCAAAAGGAATTGAATGGGAAAATGCCAATATGCAGTAAAATTACAGCTGCAGTTTTTGAGAGCGCTGCAAAACCCCTGATGAGGTTAGATTAGAGGTTCGTAGAGGTTTTTCTTCTGTTATTCTTCATGCCAGTGTCTAAGGTGCTTTGATAATGTATGAATAGATTGTGATCATGTATTGACACTTGTGGCAAAAGTAAATTTATTATACATGATAGTGTTTTTTTTTTCATGTCCCTTATTCTGACTTTCTTCTTTAGTGCCCTAGAAGAGTACTGTGAAAGTCTAAGGCTGGGCTCTTTTCTTATTGAAATATTGTTGATAAGATTTAAGTGGTTGATTTTAAAGTCTTTGTGAAACCCATTCATGTCCAACAGATTTTTATTAAACAAAACCCAGCTGGAAAACTGACTTCAATTTCAGCTATGAACTGGATCAGTTGTGGTTTTCCCTCTTAAACATAATTGTGTTCAACACTGCTGTCTGATTACCGATTTCACCTGAATGAGAGTGTGTAGAGGCTTAGGGCTTATCTGTGCCCAGCTAAATCAGCACTGTGAGCTTGCTTTGAAAAAGCCTGATCTCTTTATTAGTGCAGAGTATATCTCAGTAGTTCTTACAGTCTTTGGTGAAACCTGTTTTGTGATTTCTTTTAAAAATATCACATGGGGAAGAGGCAAGAGTGTCATTTTTAAAAGCAAAAAAGGTATTCTCCAGAAGAGATCAGTGCCTTGTGCTATTTGTTTTGGTGCAGTTCAAGAGTCAGGGAATTCTGGGGCGGTTCAAGCGTTGCAGATTTAAAGAATGAGATTGTGACTCTTTTGTGGAAGTTCACTAGTCCAGATGTAGGTGGATGGATACTGTTCTTCGCAGAGTTATCTATTAATAACCACCAGTCGAAAATGCAGCAACTTAAATATTCAGTGAAGACCACACAGACTTTGTGGTTGCCATCCTTTCCTTCAAACACCAAGAATTCAGATTTCTTGTTCCATTTTAAATGTGCCACTTTGTTAACCAGACGTGTGGCGGTAATGGGAGAAGAATGAGCTGTGTCATTTGTGTAACATACTGTGAGCTGCTTCGAGTTACCAAGCAGCTTCACCTTCCCTGGGCTCTTCAGTTCCCAGTCTCTGTCCATGTCACCTGGCTGTCTCAAGCTGCTGAACAGTGCAGAGTTAACTGCTCTATAGAACCATTCCCAGCCCAATTGCTGGGTTCCTTCGGTTTTCTTTTGTGTGGATGATTGCATATCAGCACTGTGCACTGGAGCCAAAGGTAACAACCGCCTGTTGTCTGAGAATAGCTGAAAGGCGTAGGTTGGCGCTGCTGTTGATAACACATCCCTAACCTTTCCTCTGAGAAGACAAATATTCTTCAGAGGTCTGGCGTCACAGGATTGTTCCAGAACAAATCGGGACACCCCTAGCATGACACCATCTAGCAGTTTCATTAAACTTGCTGCCTGTTTTCACTTTTTCTATGGGAAGGCTGAAGTCAGAATTGCTGTTTGATTGCTTGTGTGGCTGGGAGTTACAGAGTACTGGAGCCTGAGGTTTCGAGCTGACCCCACTGACATTCAGATGGCTCTTGCCTGGAACTGCGCCAGAGCGGTCCAGTGCAAGATGCCACACGGGATTGCTGCCCTATGGCATGATGTCATCACATTTTAAGAGGAAATGCTGGTGTGTTTCAGTGTGTAGCTACAGGTAGTCGACAAAAAAGAGGAAGCACTTGTATAAATGAGAAACAGCAAGTCCTCAAGTAGAGAAATGTGTTCTGGTCAGATGAATCATCCAGCACCATGTTTTTGATGAATGGACACATGTGCCAAACTATAGATTTCTACAGCTTGAAAGGATTTCGTAGTGTTGTGGAGTGTATTTTTTACAAAATGAAATCTTGGTACAAAGTGATGATCTTCACCCCATGTTGCAGCATTTCTTTTCTACCAGGAGTTTTGTTTTCCATTATGACTATGTCCTCTCCAAAGACACTGATGTTATCCATATGTCATGACCTTTTCACCAGATCTGCATAAATTGTTGTTACTTTAAAGGTGATATCACATTCAGTGCACCTTGAATTCATCATTGTGAGCATCTGTGTCTGAGGTTTCTTGAAACTGGTGGAGGAAAATCATGTCTTGATGTTACTGCCTTTGACTTGAAGGCAGGAGGATGGTTTTTCTCAGGGTCGAAGATGAAGATTAAAAGCTGATGGCTTTGACTGATGTTATCAATGCAACTTTTCCCTTTAATGTCCTAATTGACAAAGCCTTTTGTCAAATTGACAACAGAGCCATCAAATAGATCCAGAAATTTTAATGTAATGTAAGCTTACAATTTAAGATTAAATTGATCTTTAAAAACCCTAATTAAAAACACTTAGGGTAATGCACTTAATTGAAAATCCCCACAGAGCTCCCAGAATTGCTTTGAGGACTTGATGTGATGTCTGAAAAAAAAATTCTTGCTTTTTTGCCACAAGGATGTAATCACATTCGGTAAAATGAGTGATCTCTCATTGTTACCTTTGTTTTATAAATATAATGTCTTTCATTAACATTTATTGCAATGCTGCTAACTGGAATTTTCAGAACAGTATTATTTTCCCTCATGGAATCGCTTGTGATCCTTTCAACACTTTGTGAACGAAGTATTATCATTTTTAGTTCTTCGAAGCTCTAAGGCATTTACTGCCGCCTTCATCCAGTTAACAGATTCACACTGACCTTCCTCCTTGGTCCGTGACAGATTCCTCCAGGAGTTTAACAGAGGAGCCAGCAGGATGTATGATTGAATTTCTATAGACTTGTAAATCGGCAAACATTTTGAACTGATTGCACTTCAGGCTCTTTCATCATTTACTGCGGTTTTGACCTCATATGCCACATGTGGCAGTTCTAGAGAAATATAATGTTCATAATTAAAAGTTATTGATTTTTATCTGCAAATTCTACAGACTTGTGTGAATTACAAAGATGACATCAAATTTGTAGACTGCTGATTTATGCAATTGATTCCCAATTGTACAATGGGCAGTTCTCCTGTTCTGATTTTTTCTAGTCAGATAGCAGGAGCACATTAAAAATAAGCATGAAGTGTAAAAGTAGGGCAGCTGTGCGGAGGTGTGGTCAGGTGCAGAATGGGAAGGTTGTTGGTTCAGTGCTGTTGTACCCTTGTGCAAAGTACTTCACTCTGATTGCTCCAGTACAAATCATACTTCTCTAGATTTAGAAAGATTAATAAACAAATTAGCCATACAGCTTGTGTGACACAAGACAGGTTTAAATTGGAATCCATTTTTTCAATGTATTTATGTAAAGTGACACAAATCTCCAGAGAGCTTTGCAAAGTTCCCTCTAGTTTTATGCCGGCCTTTGTCTGAATATTCTGTATTCTTCTATTATTCCTTGAAATTGGCTGCAGCTGATGGTCTCTATGTATGAAATATTATAATGCTCTCCCAAAATACTCTGTTAGTATTCATCAACCTCACTTTCTTCACTTTACACAGACCCATCCATTATAAAAGAAGTAGATGTTTCTAATTAACCTCTCAGAGAATCGGAGTTCACCGCTGTAGAGGTTTAACTTACTTGCCTTTGTTTAGAAGCATTTACAATCAAATTGGTCTTCAAACGGAAGTCTCTTATTATGCCAAATGCTTGTTGTTAAAGTGAAGTGTAAGAAATTGAAGTAAATGTATTCTTGAACCTTTTTTTTTGTTAATGTGTGTAAACATAAACCAAACGCATAACTCTGCACAGAAAACACCCTCCCACTGCTCCGTCCAAACATGTTTTGATATATGATGTATGAAAGAAGATGTACTAAGTGTTGTGAAATAAATGCTTAACCTTATTGTCAGGTGTGGCAGGATTTCCTGGAAAACGTGGTCGGATTTTTCCTGAAAACAGCCTGAATAAGAAAGCATGTGATTTCTAAGGAGAGACAAGTTAATTTTACAAGTGTAAGTGGAAAAGACTGAACATGAAGTTTGCTGGTGAAGGCGGGTAGAGATATGAGAACAGCTGGAGTTAACTGGAGAGAGAGAAGTCTGGTTGGAAAGCTGAACACTGAGTGGCCAGCTCTGGATGAGGTGGCTGATGGGAAGCTGTAGGAACAGGTGGGAGGCACGCTTTTTCTCCCATCGTTCAACGTTCATGAGGAAGCCGTGGTGCAGAACTTCTGGGCGAGGGGACAGCCAGTTTGTCAGCTTTGCAGATAAGTAATTTGTTTGTGAATGAGAGGATGGATTGTATGGATGGATTTGGAGCGAGGCTAAACTCAGTTACAACTGAAGTCCTGAAATTCTTCAGAAAAATAAAAAGGGAAGTCAAGATCGAAGTGAAGAGCATGAATGGGTTGGACAATTCAGATAAATTGAATGTCTGTAGGCCGAAAGTGTAACATGGAGATGATATCAAGAACAGTGATGGAAAAAGCAACAATCACCAAAACCAAGGGAGAGAAGAGAACTGAAGATGAAGCTGGTTTGCAGCACCACCATGTACACATTGACCCTTCGCGAAGGGGGACCTAAGCCTTGACCTGAGCTGGCTTGAGCGTGGAGAAGACTGTAAAAGCTCAGCTAGGCAGGTCTGAAGACAAACGAGGAAGACCTGCAGTAGCTAGTAAAAAGTTGTTTAACTGACAGCATATGAGCGTGCAGAAATACCGGATTGGCTATGTTCTATATGGCCAAGAACCGTTCCAAGATGACATTGAGAGGACAATGAACAAGGACGGAGACAGCAGCAGGTCCTGCAAGCTCAGTCCCCAGGGCAGACAGGGCGGGGCACTCAAGTCGGCCCAGTCTGTGGCGGGATACTGACCCTTAAACAAGGGAGACCTAAGCCCGGGAGACTGCGAAAGCCTGATTGTCTGTTGAGAAGGATCTCTGGAAGCAGGATGCAGATTTATTGGTGAAGATGATATGCTGTGTAAAATGAAAGGGTTAATCGTTTAGGATATGGATGTGAAATGGGGAAAAATACTGATTGTCCAATCCAGTACTATCTTGATTTCCAGGAATTTGTGTAATGAAGGAAAAAACGGTTAACTTTCTTCAGAAAGGGGTTAGCGTTCACACAGTACACACAAGGCAGCGAACTGGCAGCAGAATAGAGCATGATTTGAGGAGCATACAAAATCCAGTCCATGTCCCTGGAGTCATTTCGGAAAAGCGAGGCGTGCTTTAGGGTTTATGGGAAAAGCTGAACATGTGTCTTTTAAGCAGAAAAGACAGCGGGCAAGTATCATGAGAAAGATAAACTGTTGTTCAAGATGTGGGTGAGAGAACCTCCTTACATGGGTCCCCCATCGCACTGCAGTACTTTGTCAGCGTCACCGTGGGGTTTAGGAGGGGAGAAGAATGACAAGCCCAGGGGGGCAGCAGCTGTGTGGTTTTCCTTTATGAGTGGATATTGTGAAGGCAGGTGTTTCACAGCCTGTAAAGCTCAGTGGTTCACCAGCAGGTTGTAAACCAAACAGTGGGTGTAGTTTATCAGGAGCTGTCAACCTTGCACAAAGTCTGCAAAGTGCAGAGTTGGCTTCCTGTAGGTGACCCGCCATATTTATCACCTGCCTTCAATAAGTACTGTAAGTCGCAGCATGTTTGCAGTGAGCAATAAGCATCCCCAGTACTGTATCCCCCTGCTCAGGACGAGCAGGCATATTCACCAGCAAAAAGTCCTGCCATCTTTTGCATCTGTTATAAGGACGTTGGCATTCCTGAATTTTGCAAAGAAGCGTCAGTGAGATTTTGTACTTGTGCTCCTGGTGGCCCGAGCTGTAGAGGAAAACCAGCCGCCACATTGGCAGCTGCCCTTGCTGTGAGGACTGAAGATTCATGCCCACCCTGACGAGCGCAGCCCGGGCCCAGGAGGGCCCCGCCACCTTCGTCTGCACAAGTCGCTCTCGGAGGGGCTGGGGGGCTGACCCAGGCCTCTTTTTCCGGCTTTTCAACAACACCAAGCACTGATGGGATTAAACAGCCGCATGTGTTTTTCATTATCATTTCATTGTTCTTGCTTTTAGAACTTAGTGTACAGGAAAGTAACTTGACTAGATTGCAACAAATACTTCTGCATTTCTCATATATAAAACAACTTAAGATCAAAACTACTCCCTTACTGTGGTGTCAGGTACTGAGGACCCCACACTGACAGAAACCCTCTTTACTGGCAGCTGACAAGCTATGACTTGACATCCGTAAAGGGTGGCAGAAGCACTGTTCTGAAGTAGTTGAGTGAAAAAGTTGTTCTTTGAGGTGCAACTGGAAAGCTTTTGTTATTTAAACCCACAGATCCATTCGATGTTTTGAAACTAATTCTCCCAGTGATGTGACTTATAGTTACTACATCTGGCAGCTCCCAAGCACGGAGTGTTCTGGGTGTGTGTGGGCTCTCGAACACTGGCACCTCTTCAAACCCTATTGAGGAGCCAGTTACCCCAGGCTCCCTGCCTCGTAGAGACTCCACTCCGGAGAGCCCATCCTGCCCAGACGGCCCCTCCACATGCTGCTTCAATGAACACGGGCTTCTTGTCCACAGGAAGAGTTTTTGGATTTTCGTATTTGCTTATAAAATGCCCAGTAGTATGCACAATATGGTAAATTGCAAAGGATATCAATCTTCATCTTTCAGTTTGATATAGGAGCCAATGTAACAAAAAGGCTGCTACTTTTAAGTTATTTCTATGCAAGATGTTGCGAGTTAGTTGTCTGTAGAATACTAGAAGGAGTATACTAGGGGTATACTATATACCCACGTAGAATGCAGTACTGTATTCTAAATCCAGGTTTCAGAACTGCATAAGCCTATCCATAGATCGGTTATGCTTTTGCTCAGAGGGCTGTGAAAAATAAAAAATGATGGGTGTAGCTTTTAAGAATTTTTTTTAATATAATCAGTTTGGTTCAACCCTCTAAGAAGAATTGATCATATTGAACCCCTTTGTTGGTGTTGGAACAGTAGCTGATACAGTAGTTGTTTGTCGTTGGGTAATAAGGCTCGTATGAACTGTGAATATCCTATCACCCTGTCTCACTCTTGAGTGCCTGGAGTCCGTACCCAAAAGTCCAGAAAATTAACAATTTGGAATATAAAGAATGAGAAGGAAACCACAGGCATGATTACCAGTAAGTCATCCCCAACCTCCATGTTGTAGGGGTGAAGGTACTGTATCTAAATCCACAGTTCAGACGAAGACTGAGCAAAATTGTAAAAACAACACTGCAGGATGTGCTTGGAAGTAATGGGTGAGAGGTACTGTAACGGCATTTAAAGGGATTATTTATTGAAACTGTTCATTATGTTTGAAAACGGTTCCTCAGCCATGTTAATTTAAAACAATGACAGGTTTTACAAGCTAAAGTAATTGTGCATAAAGTATGTAAAACCTAGTGATCAGTGTTCAATTTAAGTGTTGACTCTGAATAAACTGTGGTCTTAAAAGCCTGAAATGCACCTGTGACTTGATTGTGGAGGATTTGAAAAGCCTGGAGTGGCTCAGTGCTAGTCCTTGGATGTCCTTTTTAATCGCGGTTTGGGCCAGTGAGGTGGAAGTAATTTCTTCTTAAGTAAAGAAACAAGAAAGTAGGTCATGATAACAAGTCAAGAGCTATGCCAATAGGCAAGATTGATCTGTACTGTGTGGCATTTCAAGCAAACCTGAAACACATTGAACTCTGCAGCCTTTTCAAATTCTACTGATTGTAAAGAAATACAAACAGTTTCTTGTGATAATACTACACAGATATTTAAATACCTTTTAAATACATTGTATTATTCTGTTGCAGATTTGAGCAGTTGGTTTCTTAATCCTAAAGTCTTATTTATCCCTAACATGAATAAAACTGAAGGCAACGCTGTGCATGAAACTGAGGAAGGCACTGAGACCAGCTGAACTCTCGGGTCGCCTCTCTGCTGGGAGTTATTCTGTCCGCTGATGCATGTCTGAGCTGGAATTCACGGGGCCATTTTAAAATGTTCCTCTCGGAGACATTTGGACTCACGCACACACATCCTCAACGTGGCAACACGAAAATCAAATGCATTGTGAAATTATTTCGCATTGGGTATAAGTTCAGTTGATTTAATTAAACCCATGTGAAAACTTGAGCCTTTCTTTGATTTGTATCCTCCAAAAGCTATATTTCTGAGTCAACTGATTTTTTTTTCTGGAGTTAAAACATTCCCATCTTGTCCAAACTGCAGTTTGCCGATTCCTTACGGGAACACCCCCCCCGCCCCCTTGTGAGCCCGGTTATTTCCAGGAATTTAGTTTCACCATCCATAGCAGCAGAAGAAACACCACTAATTCCTAGAAAGAGTTGAAGATATTTAATTTTTAATTGGAAATAAAGTAAAATGTTAATCCTAGGTTAACTGCATATTTAAATGTTGAATGTTTATTGTAGTAGTGCTGCCTTTCTCAGATTCAATGACTTGCTTGTGTGTCATGCAAAGGCTTTTCACATTCTGGAGAGATGCTGGAAGTATAAAGTGCTATAAATTGCAACCTAGAAGTGCAACATTTATATCTGGCATTTGACTTGGGGCTGTGCTGTTGTAGGTTTCATCCTCTTACCTTTAAAGAGGCAGGCAGCCTGGCTCTCCAGGATCCAACACAGAGATGGCACTGGCAGGGGTGTCTCACTGCTACTGGGCTAGCTCAAGCAGGTCCCAACAACATCCGCTCGATCACTAGTGGACGTGGGACAGCCACCTGAGCAGAGTCATCGCAGCTTCTCGATCAAGAACGCCCCCGCCTGCACACGAACAGTGGCCCTATGACCACGTCTGCCGCTGCCTCTTGCAGCCTTAAAATTATTTTTGTTTTGACTTCGGGCACCGAGTGCAGGGCACCAGGTGAAAACTGGATAAGGCTGGTTGCCGGTGGTGGAGGTTGATGTTCATATGCACAAGAAAAGGTTTTTTCTATGCTGAAAAGAGAAGGAAAGAAACACAATGTTTCGTCTGTTGAGCCTTCTTGAGGTGTGAGAATCAACCAAAGAAGGCTCCACAGCTGAAACATTGTTTCTTTTCTTCTCTTTTCCGCATGGAAGAAACCTTTACTTGTTCCTTTGCAGCCTACGCATGCTGACGCAGCTCCCTACTTGAACTACGCACAAGAAATATGTGGAGCCCATTGAAACTGCTAGTTTTTGTTAGCTAGCACTTCTGAGCTACCTTATCGACGGATCGCGCACAGCCTCAAGGTAGTGTTTTCATTAACTGCACTTGGAAAGCGATAAGAAGCATTTACAATTCTGTGTTTAGATTTTTTCTACATGTTCTGAAATTGCTTCAGTGAGATGTATACTTCCGAGGATCAACCGGAATTTAAAGATTCTGAGACCCTTTAGTCAATGTCCTGTGAGCCACCTGTGTGGAGACAAATGTGTCCCAGCACTTATGGTCACTCAAGTAACCGAGTTAAACACACCCTGGTATTTTTGATGTAATGTGATCGAATTTGTACATGGAATTGCTCAAAAATAAAATAAATATTGTACTTGTCATTCATGTGAATCTCTTGTTCACAACTGCAAACTGACTGGTAAGTAAGAATAATTCTTGACGTTGATTTCCTAATGCTTTTGGAGGGCATTGTTGATGTTTGCTCCCATTAATGTTCCTTCAGAGGAAGTTTAAAATGAGGCCAAAAACATACTGCACTTTCGTGCTGCAACACAATGGACAGCTCCAGATCTGCAGGTGAGAGCCATCTCTACGGCTCCTCACCCTTTTACACAGTGGTGCTGCAAAATGAAGAATCCGAATATGGTCTAACCTGGGCATGTCACAGGCTTCCTGTTTCAGATAAGAATCTGTTTTGTTCCAACCAAGCAGCAGTTTGCAGGTTGTTTTGCATCTGTGGATGAAATCTGGGTGAAATACCCTTCCCCTCCCTGGTTTTTCTGTACAATAAGGGACAGGGCACAGGGCAGGAGCTCACAGGGTTCCCTTCTCGCCTCGTGCTGCTCTGAAATGTGAACATGCGCAGAACGGAGCTCGTTTAGCGAACTGAATTGCAGACGTGTCTTGTGAAATTCTCTGCCAAGCCCTCTGCTCGGCCTGTCGGCCAGGGATGATCACGTCACATCTGCCTGGGGACAGCTGTTGCCTGCACGGCGCTGCACTTGTGCTTTGGCCCTCGCTGTCTTTGTCACGGTGATCGTCTAATCCGTCAGCCCTGCGAGCGCGAGTCGGGACGCAGCGCGGAGGGAACAGCTGCCCCTTCTCTCCCTGGCACGATGTGCACATGCAGCCTTTACAGGCTCTCCTCCTGTGGGTAAAGATGGCCTTGCTGAGGAGAGAGAGCAGGTGGCTGGTGGAAAAATTGCACATTTGTAAAAGCAAGCCATGCGGGGCTGTCTGGAGACTGCTTGTCAGATGTCATTTGGGTTTTTCAGATTAATGGATTCAGTGTGAAAGAGTGATGTGTTATGGTGAGCTCTAGCCTGAGGTGCCCAGAGAGAGATGGAATCCCCTTTAAAAATATATATATTTTTTTTTATTCAGGATATTTTGTTAGAAGAGGAAATGCTGACTCCCATGGCAGTGGCTTTTGATGTGTTTCTTGCGCAGTCCTAGCTGGTGAGCAGCTCTGCAGCGTGGTAGTGAGGGCTTGAAACGAGAAGCTGTTCTACATGCTGGGGAAGGAATTGAGGTCACATGACCGAACACACAGGCAGCTCCAGGCTCCCAGAACCATCCCACCTGGAATGGGAGATTGCTTTGGTCCACAGTGTGATTTCTCTGACCTCTGAGTGTGCAAGTGGCACTGTGATACCGTGGGTGTCTGTGTATTGTTCTGTTAAAGGCATGACAACTGCAAGCACTTACATTATTGTGAACATTGGATGCCGGTGTCCCACTAGTACTCTGATGATGAACTTGTAGGAGAATGGCAGAGCATCGATCTGGCCATCAACAAAAATGTAATGGGAAGTGTCCTTTCTAGAAATGCAGCTCAAATGATCACTCAAAGAGTTTGGTGAGCTTGATGGGTCACAGATTTCAAGCAGTTATTGCACCAAAGAGACGTGCAACCAAAAAAATGGAGACAAATGTGTCCCAGCACTTATGGTCACTCAAGTAACCGAGTTAAACACACCCTGGTGTTTTTGATGTAATGTGATCGAATTTGTACATGGAATTGCTCAAAAATAAAATAAATATTGTACTTGTCATTCATGTGAATCTCTTGTTCACAACTGCAAACTGACTGGTAAGTAAGAATAATTCTTGACGTTGATTTCCTAATGCTTTTGGAGGGCATTGTTGATGTTTGCTCTCATTAATATTCCTTCAGAGGAAGTTTAAAATGACAGCACCCCACGCTACCGTGCTTTGCTCATGAGAAGGTTAAATGTTTGTTTGATCACATTGAATAACTGATGCTTTCTGGTGAATTCACAGACACTTGCTAAAACACTTTATACATGTTTAAAGGTATTCTGAAAGAGGCATTCGAGTATTTTATTGCTGCCCGTCTCGACCTCTCAACCCCTCGCTCCAGGTTCAGACGAGGGGCGTAGGTGCCCAGGGGCTCCGTCGGCATGTGCTATAAGAACGACATAGTTCATAGAGGGGAGGGGAATGGCTGGCTTTTTGTCCATTGCTAAAGCAGATCAGATGTATAAAGGTGGAAGAATGGAGACGCAAGCGTGGTCTTCCACTGTCGGGTCCCACAGGCTCGTCCCTCCCCAGGGAGCATGCAGATGTCACAGAGCTCTGGGTCTGTCATGGCTTCTGTCTCGCAGTGCATGAATAGGTGCTCGCTAGTCGCACAGAAACTGTCGGCGTCGAGATTCAGAGCTCAGTAGCTTGAAAGTGAGTTTGAAGATGGTGCAGCTGTCATACCATGACTTTTTTTCCATCAAAGTGTGAAATTTTGCCAGAAAGCAGTCTCTTGTGCTTGTGGGGGTGGACTTTTGAAGAGAGCAGGCTATAGGTAGTCTGACTTATTTCCTTTGTTGTTAAGTTAAGCAACTGGAGTGGAATTTTGTTTTGTTTAGCTGTTGACATGTTTCTTCAGTAGATTTTTACATCCCAACAACACAAGTGCTTAAAATTACAAATGGTCCTTGGCACTAAATAATAATTGGATAACTTCTTTAAAGTTTCATAAAGCACACATTTGATGTAGTAATGACAGTTCAATGTGAAATCTGTTTTTTTTTATTATTCGTTTATTATATGTTACGTCTTTAGAGATTTTATTTCAGTTTTCTGAAATAGAATGAAAGTGATTAGAATGGGTTTCCGAAATAAACTTCTGAAGCAGTGTATAGTGGGCGTGCAGGTGCAGTGGAGCAGAGGAAGCAAGGCTGGTGCAGTAGGAGTGCTGTAGTACTTTAGTGGTTCTGTTTCTGCTCTGTGTGTCATGCGACGTGGAATACAGCGCTGCTGGCTCACAGCACCAGGGGTCTGTGTGTGTTGTGTAGGTGCGCTTGCCTGTTCCCATTCTTCAGGACTCAAGCGAGAGAGGTCACAGGACATCACCATCACCTGCACCTTATTCCTCTTGCTTGTGTTCTGCACTGAAAGCTTTCTCAGGTGGCCAGGGAAAGAGTCATCGTACAGTACACGAGCCAGCAGATCTCATATTTGAATTTTGTAAGATGGATATCGGTTTCCATGGAAATATTAGTCCTTTTTCATCGGCGTGTCTTTTCACTGTGCTGCATCTGAAGTTTGAATTGTCACCTGTTAGAGCTCCACACTGAACTTTACCCACCCATTTAACCAAGTCTCCTGTGCAATACAAATAATCCATAACGGGTTCCCTTGTCCTTCATCTGTAGGTAGGTTTGGGATTCCAGCATCAAAGAATTCATACATTTTTTACCTGCATATTCTTGCATTTTGTTGTTTGAATGATTAATTCAATTAAAACTGCCTCAGACTTAGAGGGCCAGATTTTAGTCTGCTGTTTTTTCCATTTGATCGAGCAGCGATAATGACCAGTGAAAATAGTGCAGTCTCCAAGTAGTCCTGAACCTCGAAAACAATTCTTGGTTGTGTCCTTCAGCAGTAAATTGATCCACTAAATCTGTCCAGCCCCGTCTTTGTGCTGTAACATATGGGGCTTTGTGCTTCAGTTATTTTGCCACAGCCTGGGCAAGCCTTTGATCATTCGTCCTGATGTGATAGACTTGCAAATGGACAGAGGCTCCTTGATTCCCACATGGCTTCTCCTGCTGGGGTGTCTCACCTACCAGCACCTGCCCTTCAATTTCAAACACATGCTGCCGAGCCGACCCAAGGCTGAAGTACTGATCTTGTGTCATGCTCTCATGCAGAGGTGTTTGATGCACATCTTTCCACAACAGTGTTGCCAGTTTGTATTTCAAGCTTGTGAAAGCACTGTAAAATCATTATTATGGTAGCGATGTAAGCGTCAATATTTTTTATGACTGTGGTTATCGAGTTAGTGGAAGTAACATCATTACCCATTAAAAGAGTAAAGAAGTGGAAACACTTATTAGATTTGCCACAATATAAGGAGTGAGTTAAGACCCAAATCTAATCTATTTCACCATTTTGTTTGTGCTTAAACAAATGATGGTTATACATTTCTATACTGTAGCTGCAGGTGAGAAGGTTGAGTCAGATCCCATGATTTTTAGTGTTGCAGTTAAAATAAATTCTGTCATTTCTTAACAATTCGCTATTCCATTTCATTAAATCATTATTTGTTTTACTATAGTCTTCTGATACCAGGAAATGCGTTTCTCCTCTGTCTGGCTTTCAGGAAGGTTTCTAGTCAGGAGTGTGAGTGCCACCTGGAGGAAGAGCTGTGTCTGTGGCTGGAGTTCGCTGGTGGAGTGGCGCACTGATTGTGCACAATTACAGGGCCATTATTCAAGAACAAGCTAAGCTAAGCATGTATTGTTGCAATCCTGCACCAAGCAACATCTGTATGAATAGACTAGCAATTAAAAACTCATTTCGGTTTATTGAATTTTTTTTAAATCACTGCTTTTGATTAGGGGCATAGCTTTTGCTGAAATAACAATTTTCTTTGATTAAGGGGAATTATGAAGTGCTGTGCCTTTTAATATTTTTAGCTTTTTATTTACAAAACATTGATAGGTGAACACAAATGCTTCTCCACGTTATAACCTGCATTTAAAATAAAAGGTTGTATGTTTTATTAAACTGTCCCCATGGCAAGGTTGGGATGAACTGATTTAAACTGTAACAACTCCCTCTACTTAAGAACAGAAGAAACAGTCTCTGATATCTCGGTGTGCCCCTGAAGCACTCATGATGTGACCAAACTCTGACTGGTTTGTTGAAGCGACAGTCAGAGACACAGACAGATTGAACAGCCCTGCACAACTTGTCCGGCCCCTGTAACTATCTAGAGCTGTGATATAAAAAAATCCCCGAACTTTAAAATTGCCTAAAAAAGATAATAAAAAATCACCTGCATTTCAATGGAAAGAACTCTCACAAAGATGCAGTCCCTGTAACTGATGGTAAATATGGAAAATGCTTACTTTATTATGAAGATAGAGATAAGATCACTTTATTAGCCCTATACAATTTCTTGCATTAGGAATTCGTCTTTTTGCAAACCCCAGCTTGCTCTCCATGAGACACAAACACACAGACAGGGAGTGAAAGCTGGGGGTCAGAGCGCAGGGTCAGCCATTTATACGGCGCCCCTGGAGCAGTTGAGGTGAAGGGCCTTGCTCAGGGGCCCCATGGAGTAGGATTCCTCTGCCAGCTGCGGGATTTGAACCAGCAATCTTCCAGCCACAGGTGCAGATCCTGAGCCACAGAGCCACCCCTCCAATGAAGAAATTGTTCTCAAAAAAAGAGGAAAGACCAGACTCAAAGAGAATTAAATAAAAAGGTGTTTTTTTATTAAGAGCACAGCCGAGCCCTCTAGTCCAGATGTAAGGACAGCAGGTGCTGGGACTCCCTAGGGTGCTGCACAGTGGACTGAGGCCCGGCCCAGTGTGGGTGGCTTGTGTGTGGGTCCAGGGCCCCTGGGGCCCTGCTGTCGGACAGCTGGGGCCGTGGCGCTGCAGACTGCACACTGCACACTTCCTAATGAGTCTGCCAGGCCTCAGAGAATCGTTGAGGTGGCTGTTTTCAGACAAGACTCTGGAATTGTGTTCCAGATGAAAACCAGGCTTTTTTAGATCTTTAGATCATGACTGTCGATTACAGGTCTGTGGCTTTACAGGGCAGAGGAGTTCCCCTACACCTGAGATAGATGGACTCTGAGCGACAGATCAGCTGTGAACATGATGTCAGCGAGGCAAAGTCTGGTGACATGCTTGCGTTGTTTTTGGAGTGCAGGTTTGATTTGGGTTATGTTTTATCCCAGGCTTGGGCGTCATAACACTCAGAACTACGAAAAGGTGGGAACTAATCAAGATCAGATGTTGTTTCTATTGCGCAGAGCTGCTGATCCCACCTGTCCAGCTGGGCACCGCTGCCCTGAATCCTCGCTGGCTTGAGGGAACGGATGTTTGCGAAGGAGGAAGACGCAGGTTCCTGCTGGATCAGCGGTTTCCCTGGCGACATGAGTCACTTGCTGATGAAGGGTATCAATAGAGGAAAAGCAAACCTTGTATCGCATCAGCATCATCTGGTGCAGGAGGCAGTAGTTCTTGGTGATGAGGCAGGCTGAACGAACTGCTCAGTGCTCTCTTTGTGTTTGATATTCTGGCTTCTAGAGAAGGGATCTTGAGGTTCTTGTAATTCAAGGTTGCTTCTAGAGTGACTTTTCGTCCTCTGCACTGTGTGAAGTTTCTTCTTGCTCTGCCGTCAGTCTCCACCCTGTCCAGAATAGCGCCAGAGGCCTGTTCTCGTGTGCCTGACCTTTATCTGTATTTAAACATTGTCTTTCAGATGGAGGGAAGCCTTTTTATTCCCAGAGTTTCTTCCAGCTATCGAAACCAAGTGACGTTTTTCCCATTTGTAGAAATTACTACAATAAATCTGCAGGAAAGCTTCAGAAATGTGTAACAGAACTGTTGCCCCTGCAGATATTTTATGCTTTCATTGTTGATAATCTCATTTTAATTTAGTAAAGTGACCCAATCTCCAGCAAACATAAGCAAAAACATTGTTTAAAAAAACGTTACTATTTTAATTAGCTTCCCTCAGTCAGAAGATGGATTTTAATTTGGGTTCAACAGGCCTGCTGTGTGAAGCTTATTGGCTTATTAGCTCAACATGCTGTGTGGAGCAGGATTTAAGTCAACCTGCTGTGCTTAGTTAAGGTGAAAAAATCTATTTTCCATCCCAGGCAGGTTTACAAATCCCATCAGGCCTTGCGTACAGGACAACTTTTTGTCCGTATGTTGCAAATGCTGTTGTTGTCATTGAAGTAGTTTAATTAAACATTCCCATAATGAGGGCATTTCGCCTGTGCTCCAGAGCTGCCAAGTGATGAATGATTTAACAAGACAGATGACACTTGTGATTTCCCTGCGCTGTTGTTCTCTTCTCCCGGAGTAAAGGCTGTCTTCTCGGGTTAGAGCCACTGGAGTCCCATCTTTAGGAATCACACGTGGGTCTTCCATACCGTTGCTGGAAATCATCTCCTTGTGCCCGGCATGTGACCCGTTGGTGATTCACAGTTGTCCACTCCCTTCCCCTAACGTGTGTGTGTCTCCCCTGCTCCATCCAAACGATGGCTTTGAAGTGGCATTTAGGAGCCTCGGTCTTTGGTAGCTTCTGCTTTGCAGTAAATAGCTTCTGCCTTTATTGTTCTTAAAATGTTTGAGACTTTGATGCAGCAGATAGAACTTTCTAACTGTTACTAAATACTAGAATTTGAACTGTAGCACTAGTTCTGCACCTCGGTCTTACCCACCAGTTTCCTTGGGTGAAGACACATCCCTTCGTCAGCTCAACAGTGACCTTTTCAGCTTTTAGCATTTCAGCCTCCAAAACCATACCTTCCATCTACTTCGTTTCATTTGTTAATTTGTCCTTTTTAACAAAAGAAAAATAGTAGTGAAGCAATCTGAGGGATATCTTTTGCTCACTAAGTCTGACAGTAAAATGCTAAACTGAATGTACTGAAGTTAAGCTGCCTGGCCCTCAGGGTCATTGCCATGCAAAGTCGATATCAGGCTATTTGCATTGAAAGAACAGATGCTAATTGGTCTCCCCCTGACAACTGTAATAAAATGAGCAGCGATTTAGTCATAACTGAATACGGAAGAGCAATGGCTGGAATTGAGAGATGGCATTCAGCTGCCTACCTGATGTCAATACTGAGCAGTCTGACTGGGTGGCCTTGCAGGGTTTCAGAACGTTATTCTTCCACAGTTTATTACGTCCTGGTCCCTGAGATAGATGTTTCCTAAAATGTGTGTTGAAGTGATGAAGTAGTGATTTGTATAGGGATTATATACTTTTACTGTGGTTCCTGCATTCTTCCAAAGCGCCCATTTTAACGTCTGGGCTTGCATCCAATGGCATTAGTGCTCGTGCTACGCTTCTTCATCGGTAGTTACAATTACAACTACAGCCTTTGCACAGCCCAGCCACGAAAAGTGATTTTGAGTGCGAGATGATTCCATTCTTAAAATGTACAGCACACATATACAAGTCCTTGACAATAGTAAGTGATGTCTCTTGTTGTTGGTGTCATCGTTGTTCCGTGTTGTTTACAGAACACTGACGTTTTGTGCTGTGGAGAAGGCTGTGGAGCTCGGGCAAGGACTGTGATACAGAACCTGCTGAAGTGAACTGTGTTTCTTTGTTTCTGCACCGTCAGTCGAGTGCTCTTGGGGTTTGACACTTATTGGAGGAGGTGTCTAGGGGCAGGAGTGTTTATTGAGCCCTGGATATGCCTCGCTATTCATTACTAAACAGTTCCCTGGGAAGTTGTCCAAAACCTCTCGCGAGCAACAGCATCTTCAGCAGTTCTTCTGGGGTCGTTGACATTCCCTGTTCTTGCACCAAACCTTTTTACTTGGGTCTCGTCATGCTCAGCTGGCATGTTAAAAGGATGCTGGGATGTGTGTCTGATGGAATGAGCTGTGTGTCCTGAGTGCACAGCGCATGGCTTTGCTGCCGGTGGAAATTCAGAAATGCGCACCACGTGGCATAGCAGTGCAGGGATGAGTTATTTCTTCTTTTTCTCTGCTAAGCCTCCGCTCTTGGGAGATTAATGCTGAGGTGGCTTTGAGACACTGAGTCACTGTCGCTCTGATTTCTGCTTCTCACGTGATGAGCATCCAGAAGAATTTCCGCAGTCCTATTCGTCTCTAGGCAACGGTTTCACACCTCCTCCAGTGTGGTACAGCTCACAGTGCTTATAGGGAAAGGATAGTTTTTTTGTTGTTCTGACAGATCCTCTGATAGCATTGCAAGTCTGCACTAGTATCTAAAGATTGGTACTGGGTACAGCACAGTCCTGCAAAATGTGTTTTGTTTTTGATCAAAACAAGAAGAAAAGGTTGGAATATTAATGGGATTAAAAAAATAATCTCTTCTTCAAGTCATCCATGAGTGACACTCAGACCACGTGAAGCCATTGGAAAATATCTTCTTGCTGCACTAATAAGAATGTTTGAAAACACATCAGTGAGGAGTGATAACACTTTACCTTCAAGAAATATGGGAATGCTAGTGTTTGACTGTAGACTTTAGACAATATACTGTAGACTCGTATAAACACCCCAAATCCAGAAACAATGAATAATTTTCACTGGATTGGGATACAGGGAAGACTCATGGCTGCTGATTCCTGTTTACAAGCAGGCAGTTAGATAACAGGTTACTGTCCATTTCTTTAGTGTCTGATGATAAAAAAGGATTCGTGTTTTTGTCTACTGTTCTAGCAGGGCTGTTGTAAAGACAGTGAATCAGTGCTTTCAGTGAATGAGATTGTGTTGGAGGTTGTTACTGAGGTTCCTTGCATGCTGTTGTGGTATTGAGATGATGGCTGCCAGTGTATTGATCTCTTTTCTGCTGTTACAATATTGCGATCGTGGCTGCCAGTGTATTGATCTCTTCTGTGCTGTTATGGCTGCCAGTCTATTGATCTCTTTTCCTTTTGCTTTCACCTCCAGTCCACCGAAGCCAACCCTGATCATCTCAGGAGCAGTGGCAAAGGTAATGCATTTCGTTTCTTTTCTCCAGTCCAGATCGAAATACTAGAAAAATCCAGTTTTAGAAAACAAAAAAAGTGTTGAGGGAAGAGGGAAGTTTAATATACTAAACTTTTGTATTTGTATTTTAATTTGTGACTGTTTTAAGTTTAAACATATTTATATTTACATTTGTGTAGGAAATGTAGAATCTCTGCAGAACCTCACAGTTCGTTAAGAGTGTCCGGGAAAGAAACACATTGACTTAAGTCATTAACGTTATTATGAATTGTTGAAACGGACCAGAAGTGAGCAGGACTGAATGAAACTGGGTATCATTCCTGTCTTCCTGCACCCAGATGTTCCTCTTTCCAATAGTTCTCGGAGTGAAAATGCTCCTCTTTTAACACTGGTGTCCTGCTTTCTAGCCAGGGTTGACCTTAATCTGTTCTCACTGCTGCGTTCAATGACAATGGAGTCTAGAGGTATAAATATAGTTGTTATTTTTAATACATCTCTATAGAATATTTTCATCACCACAAATGTGGCTTAATACCTTAATTGTAATTATTTTTATATGATTGAAACTAAATGCAATATTGAAGTGGTTAAATAGAGCAGTCGGGAGTCATCCAAATCCTTTGCATAATTCCTCCGTTGTCCCAGTCTGGACGTGAAGCAACAAGTGCCGTTTGTGGAGCAGGTCTGCGATGTCCTGCTAATGTCCCGTTAATCATTTTAAAATGAATGTGAAAACACACGAGAGTCACCTCAGGGGGGCACAGGCAAGCCACAGAGCATTAGCCATGCACAGCAGCTTCATAAATTAGTCTGTCATTTAAAAATGAATTTTGTTTTCATCCTGAATAACCTTTTTCTGCGAAAACCTTTCTTTTTAAACACTGTGCCGCTTCAGGTCTTAATTCGGTTGCTGTCGTATTTGATCAAGTTCAACAACCGCCGGTATTACTTTGGCTCCTGAAAAATCAAAACAGGCCAGTCTTGCGTGATTGCTCTTCACGGAGCCCTTCAGCTGCAGTGGTGCTGCCTTGGGTGTTTCAGGGGCTTTGTATTAGATTAATCAGTGCCTTCTTACGTGATTGCTACTCAGTATCTGGTGGTGTTAATTAGGCTGCGGATAATCTCGTTTTGGTTGGCCTCTGTTAGTTCTGCCTGAACCCAAGGGAAGAGTGAAGACTGTGGCTGCAAGACTTAACCCTCATGCGCCCTTCACTTCAGAATGCACTCCCTGCGTTTGTGACGCCGCCCGAGCCCGACGGCTGAGGTCCACCAGTCGCAGACGTTAAAAATAACCGTCCTCGTCAAGCACAAGCTTCATGAGAAACAAAGGACACGATTGCCGAATATTGATCGTTTCAGTGCATGCCTGAGGCTGGTAGTTTTTTGAGGGGGAGTAATACCCTCGAGGCCTGTGAAGTGTTGCCCTGCTGGTAGTAACCCCTCCTGGTGTTTCTCAGGGTGACAAGGACTTTCCTCCTGCGGCTGCCCAGGTGGCCCATCAGAAGCCCCAGCCGTCTGTGGAGAAGCTCCCCCCGAGTCATCACATCAACCAGCACATCCACCAGCCACGCAAGTGAGCTGTCCGCCAGCGCCACGCCCCCAGCCCTCGTCCCACAGGGATCCTGCCTGTGCCCCGCCCCAGCCGGATCAGTCTCACTCACACTCGCCACGCCTCCGGCACATCTCTCCCAAACACACTGCCCACTGCCTCCACACACAAACTGTCACAAACACACCCACTCGCCACAGCTGGATCTCTCTCACACACACACCCACCACAGCTGGATCTCTCTCACACACACCCACTCGCCACAGCTGGATCTCTCACACACACACCCACTCGCCACAGCTGGATCTCTCACACACACATCCACCCGCCACAGCTGGATCTCTCTCTCTCATACACACACCCCCCACTCGCCACAGCTGGATATCTCACGCACACACCCACTCACCACAGCTGGATCTCTCTCTCGCACACTCACCACAGCTGGATCTCACACTCACGCACATACACCCACTCGCCACAGCTGAATCTCTCGCACACACAGGCCTCCAGAGATGAAGGTGTCAGATGTGAAGGTGATGCAGGGCTCCACACGCTGGATGGGACTTTGGGCAATGTTCTCGTGACCAAAAGATCAATTCAGATCATTCACTTTCAGGGCAGCGTCAGCTGGGCATTTATATTCTTCCAGGGGCTTTTGAAAATCACCATGGGAATGTTGGGTTTGTTGAATTACAACGTTTTACTTCAAAAATATTTCTGAAGTGATGTCAAATGTATGAATTATTTTTGTCACAAAGTGACAAAGACTAGGATCAATTGAAATAAATTCTGGCTTTAATTTTATGTTGGTGTCTTGACATGTTTTTTTTCCGTAGCCCTCATGAGGTATTTATAATCAAACTGGCGTTAACTACTTTTCAAAGGACATGGTTGGAAAAGCTTCAATATCCATGTCCCTTTGGCGTAAAGCCTTCACATTCATCATTACTAAGACATCCATATTCCGATTAAATGTCCATAAATAGCTTTGTAATTGCTTGCAGTTGTTGAGCTCTTTTCCTCCCAAGGGTCCAGAGGTTTTCTAGCTGGGGACATGCATGGGCATGTTGCTCCGGGCCGCACCGCCTTCTCCGCGATAAGCTGGGCCCGGCCGCCACTGGTCATCTCCTGCCCAGGTGGGGCTGCAGGTCAGCTTGCTCCGCCATCACAGGTCTGCTGGAAGAGCGGGAGGCTGCTGCCCCACCGGCTGGTTTCAGAAGCAGCTTCAGGGAGGCCGGACTGTTCCAGCTGGGTGAACATCCCAGTTCTTGCACAAAGTGCCTTGGGATCTGACCCAGGACCTCAGGACCTTAATTTAAAGACTCCTCCTTTGGAGGAATGCTTAATGGCCGAAATGTTTTTTTCGACTTCCCCCTGCGGCATTACGCTTTCCTTGCTCTCGAGGTTCGGTGTATATACAAGTCTCACTGGAACCAGGTGTTGGATCAAGATTGGAACTTGGAACATTTTACAGCCCTGGGTGGGATTAGCCAGTAAAAAGCTCTCTTTTTTTCTTCTTCTCATCACATGAAAAAAAAACAACACACATCACTTGGGAGAAAACCTGTTGGTTTTTAATATATCTATCAAATTCACATTATTTCAGAACAGCAGCGATATAAAAAAAAGCCATCCCTTCCAGTAAGTGCATATTATACTTGGTGCACCATCAGCTATCGGAACTGAAAGCATGAAAATGTCTGGGGATAGTTTGCTTTTACCGTTAAGATTCCACCTGCAGTCAGTCAAAGAAGGCGTATTGCAGATTTCAGAGTCAACGGTTAAAACCCTCCTGTGAGGCTCACGATATCTGTATACGATCTGGCCTCTTCATTTAAACATCTCAAACTTAAATGAAAAAGTGGGATCTGGGAAATGTTGTTGCTTCCGAGATTCCTCTTGACAGCCAGGCTAATCAAATTTTGGCGGAGGTTTACTCACCTAACAGTTTTTAGTATGAGCTTATTTTATGATTCAAGTGCATCTATGTTAAAACACCCCCCCTTAAAAGAAAGAGTCTGTATTTTCAGACTCCGCACAAGGGGAATTTGTGTTGAATTGAAGCAGCTGCCAGTGGAACCTGCAACCAGCCCAGCAACCTAAAAATTAGCTTTAAAATTCTCTGTGAATTCTGGGGAAAAAAAAGATACGGAAAACCATGTCCTGCCATTTCTCAGTATGTGCTAGTGTCAGCTTGTGAGCAGATGACAATTTTTAAAACATGAACATGAACTCTGACTCCTCAAAGCATACGTGTTTTTGTATACATTTACTGTTTTTAGCAGTCGACATGTTGCCAGTGCTGAGTTAATGGAGTACGTGTCTGACATACTGTACGCTGTGAGCTGCTGTCCGTGCTCACGGAGAGACCAGGCCTGTCCTGGGAGTGCTGAGGGGAATCACAATGTCATTTCCAGTGAGCACAGCGCGGCTCTGGCCAGGCTGGTGCTGGGTATCCATAGCGTTGCTGATGCGCTGTGGGACCACAGAGATCTGACTTTGCTCTCCACAGCTGCGTTCGTGTTTAGTACATGAAATTTAGACCTTTACTCAGAACAAGTTTCTGTAGTGCACAATCCTGAGCTGGTATTCATAGATGTACAGTAATGAGATTTTACATATTTAAAGAATGTATATGGATAATTGTGCAACACCCGCAAACATCTTCCATGGTTAAGTGTATTTCTACTCAGTAGCTACTCAGGAAGTGAAGTACATTTCTACTTGTTGCACTTTAAAAACTCAACGAGTCACATGAGAAAAAACTTTCAGCACCGTCCTCGTTGTTGCCATTGCTGTGGCATAAAGATATTTCAAACAGAACACTGATGTGTGTGTATGTATATATGTGAGCATGTAACTCTTCTCTTCTAAAGAATCTCCTGGTGAGCTGTTGCAGTATAAATTACATCCAATCATAGAATTTTTTAGATCTCAAATCATTGCAATTTGTTTTTACTCAGCTGTTGTATAAAATGCGCTTTAAACCTAGGATTTATGAGCAATTATTGTTGTAAAATTATTGCTAAGTTCAGCTGTCACTAACATCAAGTGTTTAAATCCAGGATCTATTTTTAGCCTTGCCTGGATGGGACTATAAGACCTTTAATCAGCGAGATTGGGATTGTCTGGCCTCTATTTTCTGTCTTTGGCTGACTGTTTTAATCCCATTTGTCTTCTCCGTCCTCACGGAAAAAAGCACAAGACTGGCAGTCATCATCTGCGATTACTGGATCTTCATCAGCTCGTCTCATCATGGTCAAGAAAGTCGTTTTGTAACCTCAAAAAGGGGTTGAGTACCTGGGGTGTACAGGTAGTAGGAGGGAAGTCTCACAACTGGAGTGCTGTGTAGACAACGTGTTTCATCACGGGGAAGCCCATCGGAACTCCTTGCTAGTTTGCTGGCCGTGTGTGAATCAGATTGATTGTCTTCCCCCAGAAAATATAAAGCATCCCTTCTCTTTAAAAGCAATAAATACAAAAATAAATACAAAGCGTCTCAAGTAGTGAAGCGAGAGTGACAGTGACACCCGAAGGCCGTGGAGGTCAGGCCTTCTTCTTCGCCGACGCCAGGCGTTTCCGGGTGGCCTCTTCAGCTCTCCTCCTCTCCTCCTCTTCTGCCTTCTTCCGCTCCTCTTTCAGCTCCTTGTACCTCCACTTGGGAAGCTGCAGGAACTGGCTGTCCTTGGCGCTGCTCTTGCGGCGCGCCCGCTCGGGCTGGTACGTGGGCGGGGGCGCCTTGGTCAGCCGCACCTTGGGCACCACGACGCCCGGCCGCACGCTGCTCCGCCTCAGCAGGTGCAGGGGGAGCAGGCTGCCGCGCCGGGCGGCCAGAGCGGACGCCGAGCCGGCCGGCAGGCTCTGGGGCTGCAGGCTGGCCCGCCTGTCTTTCTTTCTGGACACAAGCGTGACCCGCGAGTTCTGGAAGAGCTTCTTGTAGTTGTTGAGCCGCTCAGGGCCCAGGTTCTTCAGCTGCTCCACGCGCTGCCTCCGCAGGATCTCCTGCACCGCGGTGCGCCGCTTGCCCACGCAGGGGGGGCTCCCTGGGCACACCGTCTGGCAGCCCAGGGCCACGAAGGGGCTGCCCAGGCTGGTCGTCATTCGCACCATGTGGTCCATCACCCCTTCCTCCTCCGGCTCGCCAGGTAACCCGAAGCTGAAGACCGAGCAGAGCGTTTCCGAGAGCTTCTGCAAGCAGCCCTTGGGCTCGCCGGCCTTCGCCACCAGCTCCTTCAGCTGCGGCCACTCGGGCCGGTAGGAGTCGCAGAACTGCTCCGCGCAGGGCCGGGCCAGCAGCTGCGTCATCGCCAGGGCCGTCTCGTACCGCGCCGTGAAGAGCGCCCATTCCCGGGGGGTCAGCCGCCGCCCGTGGTCGGTGGCCTCCAGGTCGGCTCCTGCAGGGGAGAGGAGGGCATGTGAGCGGGTCTCGCTTGCGAGAGGCGAGAGCGAGGACAGGGCGAGACTGAGGACAGGGCGGGTCTCGCCGGCGAGAGGCGAGACTGAGGACGGGGCGAGACTGAGGACGGGGCGGGTCTCGCCGGCGAGAGGCGAGAGCGAGGACGGGGCGAGACTGAGGACGGAGCGAGACTGAGGACAGGGCGGGTCTCCTGGCAAGAGGCGAGAGCGAGGACGGGGCGGGTCTCGCAGGCGAGAGGCGAGAGGCGAGAGCGAGGACGGGGCGAGACTGAGGACGGGGCGAGACTGAGGACCGAAGCCACAGTAAACACTGACTGTCGAAAACAACGGTTTGAGCCCGAGGGAGGGGATGAAGGTTTTCCTTTTTATGTAAAACCCTTTGGCATCACCTACAGAACGAGCATCAGAAACGTAAAGGCTTGAAACTGGGAGAAGTCTACTTTCTTAACGGGTAATTCATCAGACAGGGGAGTCCACGAGACCAGCAATGAGTCGGAAATCACCTGTAATCTAATGTAAAACCCTGAGATTAACACTATTCCTGTGATTACAGCTAAAAGAAAAACTGCTTTTTCCTGATGGTCTACTTTTCAGTTCTTGTATTCCTACTGACAAAGCAACCATTCTTAGGAAGACCTGTTATTTTCTCCTTGTGGTTCTTGAAGAAATCACCACAAATCTTATTTTAGGCTAAATTCAGCTTCAAAATGCAGTCTTCACAAAACAATGTTAACAATGAAACTGTTTTTTAACAAATGTTCTGATTGTTTTATGAAATCTGCGATTTCCAACTGAGTCAGACATGACATTTTACTACTGTTCAGTATATTTCTAGGATGATAATGTCCCACCTGACCTCTGGGTCCCTGTATGTTTAAATTCAATCAGGATAAAATCAGGACAGATTTAAACTAGGATGGAATAATGTATTACCAGCCTCTTCAAAGCCATATCTAAAATTAAAAATACAATTTTCTCTTTACATAAAATAAAGGAAATATTAGTGAAGATGTGCATTGAAAATATTTAAAATTATTCAAAACATGGATATATTTTTGCATTTAAAGTGATATAAATTTCATGATGTAATTAAAAAATTATTTACACAAACCAGTGTAATGTAACAAATTCACACATCATGTGCATGGACAGTCTCTTAGTACTTCACTTATGGTGTAATTCAAGTGTAATTGTTTTACCAGCAATTTCTCCATTTTTTTTATTCAAAGCTACAGTATGTTCAATAAGGCAACAGTCACTAGTCATGATTTCAGCCAGTGGAGACACATCTACAAACTAAGAAGACGACGTCAGCCAATAGTAAGGTAGAATTTGCTCTCAAGCTTGGCTCATATGTACAGTTTGAATTCCAGATCTCTCTGTTTTAGTCTCCACGAGAGCTTCAGTCTTTGCTTTGGAAACTGTTCTACTGTTGTAGTAAAGTTTGTCTGTGCATTTTGAAGCGCTATCCTATATTCCCTCGATCTTAACCTCTGTCTGCCTGGTCTGTGTGAAAGGATTCCTTTCCTATTCAAGGTTTCATCAAGTCCTCTTGTGAGCTGACACCTCACACTCCGGCGGGGTGCTCACTGCCTCCCTGGCTATCGGCCTGTGCTTTCACTCTTTTGGGGATTCGGTGCAGACTAAGAAGGTTGTTTCTTCGGGCTGCCCAGATGCAGCATTCTCTTTAGACCCAAGACTGGCCTGGTCGCTCTCATTTGCACGGCCTTTACAGCAGCACAACACTCTTGGAGAGAACAGGATCTTCATTTTATTTGCTAGCTGACGCATTGTACAATTCCAATAGGCACAGTTTTCGTTCTCCTTGAAGTGTTCGGTTCACGTTTATTGTTTTAGAGTTTGACGGCGGTAGGTTCCCATGTCCTACACCGTTTAGCCCACATGAGCCCATTTTTCAAGATGTAGCATAATGAATACACTGCATTCTGTGATATAATACCCAAGAATCACGGCTTAAATAGGCTACAGAAAAAAACCTTAAACGGTTTTCCACAGAGTCACATTCTCCTGGGGCGAGTGTTTCATAACCCAACAACTGCCTGTAATAAAACACCCCTCCCCACACACACACATTAAAATGTAAACTAACTGCAAAAGTAAATATTTTAAATATTGGTGTTTATATATTCTATATTATATTGAATTATATGTAATACTTTGTTACGCCGTTTCCGTTGCATAAATCATGAATACACTGCATTCTGCAAAAGATTAAAATAGTGGGCAGTACGATGGCCCTATGGCTGAGGATCTGTGCCTGTGGCTGGAAGGATGCCGGTTCAATTCCCTGTCTGTGCGTCTCATGGAGAGCAGCCTGGGGTCTGTGAAAAGACAAAGTTCTACTACAAGAAACTGTATATGGCCAATAAAGTGATCTTATTGTATCTTTAATACTCCTGTAAAAATGAGTGCTTCTATGTCAGACGTGCGTGCTAGAGCGTCATCGAGAGCAGTCACGCCCTGGGGAGGCACCGCGGAGGCCGGTACCTGCGAGCATCAGCGCCCGGACGCACTCCGTCCGGCCCTGCATGGCGGCCTTCATCAGCGCCGTGAAGCCGTGCACGTTCCTCCGCTCCAGGTCCAGGCCGGGGAAGTAGTTGAGCAGGTAGTTGGAGATCGTGATGTGTCCTGCGGGAGGGAGGGGCAGAGCGGTCGGGGTCGGAGTAGGGCAGGGCTGGACACGAGTCCCGAACGCGCCGTGAGGCCGGAAACCCTCCTGTCACTGATGGCCATCACGGGTACGGCAGAGAAAAATCATCTCTCTTTGCTTTGTACAAGGAAAGACAGTATAGACCTCCTGACTGATGTCACTGCAGTTTAGGCTCCCATCTCCTGTCAGCACGGCAAAGTACCCTAAGAAAGTCATTACTAACCCACAATAAATTAATTTGACTTATTTTAAGAACATCTCCGTTCTTGAGCACTGATAAAGACAGTGATGTGGTGGAACTATTTCTGTTCTCAGTCTCTTAATTCATAATTGATTACTTTAAAGGTCACAGCAGGCTGGACTTAATTAAACCATTAACTGCTGGGGAGTCTGGGTTCCTTGCAGCATGTTCGTAGTAATGAGCTGTTATGGTTCAGGGGCCCACATTTCATTATAGACTGAATGTTGTTTTAGAAATATTCAGTCTTTCCTTCACATCCACTTCCAACAAATGCTGCTCAGTGCTAATTATGTGTAAACAGATGTGTTTTTGTATTTTATTTGTTTTTTAGTATTTTAGAATTTTCCAGTGAAAGAATACGTAGAGCAGGCTTTACCTAAACCCACCTTTACAACACTGCAGCCTGCCAGTGGGCATACAGTACAGTACACAGGAACCCCTCAATGTGCTGTACAGCAGGCTTGTAAAAACAGACACGCCATGTCCTACCACATTGTGTCCCAACACGAATATTACTAAAACTATCTTCATGCACAGATAAAGACTGTTTTTCTCTTACATTACACTTTTAATCCTGGAAGCTGTGGTTTTGACAAAACCGCCTGGTCAGAGACAGTTCAGGTCTGCTCTGTTTCACGGCATGTGTGTGGAAGGACGGCGCTGCTGAAAACAGCACAAGGCGAAGTACGAGAGCAGATCCAGCTGAACCTGCAGGGTCACAGACACCCAACTGCTGCGCGATACAGATGTAAAAAAGTGAAACGCAGCAGAAACGCAATTCGATTAAAAAGCCATTAATCCACCGTCCTGCCCTAGCCCTGTGTTCTTGTTTAATTGGTGCCGAGGACGAGAGGTCGTACCTGCCTGGGCAGCAGTGATGAGGGCAGTGTTGCCTTCTTTGTCCTGCCAGTTCACGTCAACGTAGGGGCACTGGGCCAGGGCTGTGACAACATCCACATAGCCCTGGTAGCAGGCAACCATCAGTCCAGTCTGAAAAGCACAACAGGTACAGACGTTGAGAGCTCTATTACTGCACTCTCTTCACGAGAACCCGTTCAATTCCACACCCGATATTCTGTACGGAGACCTGTTCAGGCTGCAGGTGTGAGTGTGATACTGTATAATTCACGTTGGGCTGAAAGAGGAAGCTGTTATCAGAAATACAAACTTGCTTTGCAGAACAAGCCCTGCCAAGGAGTGGATTAGATAATTAACACACAGTAGCCATTAATGCACAGTAGCCATTCTCTTGTTTTCATTCACAAGTGCCGAAAGTGCTCTCTTTGTTCTCCCAGGGCCCTGTTCTTACTAGACTTGCTTTGAGTTTTCGGTCTGTGCCAAAGTTCACAATGAGACAGGGAAGAGCTCAGATGATCAGATGCCTGGGGGGGGACAGAGTCTATCTCTCTCAACTACAGCACGTCGTGTTTCACTGGGAAGCAGCTTCCTGCTGAGAAAAACGATGGGACGTTCCCTTTTACTTTAATTTTGGATTCCTGTTTATTTTTATTAGTTGTGACACCTTTATGTGTTATGTAACAGACATACACATGAATCTGATATTTTATCCAGCTATTATAGTTTAATAAAGAAATGATGTATAGTGATCTGTATCACTTGTACAGCATACTATATACACAACATCACTCAGGTTTTGAGCACTCCAATCTTCCAGAAGCTCACACTGTAAGAACAAAAGAGAGCTTACAAACAAGGAGAACATCCAGCCCTTCTATCCTGCTCGGGGCTTTAAAACACACATAAGAATGTATGTACCTGTAGCAACAGAATTAAGGAATAGCCTTCGATGATATTGCCCAGCCATAACATACCGTTACTGTGCTCTCTGAAGCAGAAAACAGAATTTCAGTGCTTATTTTTTCCAGGAGATCAACAACAACAAAACAATCAGCCATGAAACACATTATAAGAAAAGGTTTTTAAAGCGCTTGTAAAAACAAGTTTGCCACCCACTACACACTGTCAGTCAGGATGTATTTCATTGTGTCAGCGTTGTCAACAACACATTCTGGCAGAGAGATGGAATCAAAGCATGGAAACGTGAACAAGCTGGACAGAACCGCGCGGCTGGATGGAGGATGTAAAACCAAGAACACTGTAAACAACAGTGACCAAGGTCAGGGAGCTTCAAGTCTTATGGGGCTTTTTTGTAAAAGATTCTGTTTCTTATTTTGCTGCAGCCAACTTATCTATTTATTTTGTATTGGGACAATCAATAGCTGGTTGTTACAGGCAGGCATCTTTGAGCAGCTCAGCAGGTAAGTTCATGAGACCCGAGTCGCTCTCCACTGGGGACCCGGGCCCAGGCCGGTCCTGTGTCCAATCCCAGCACGTTCACAGCTGACTCGGCTGCGATCTGGGAGCCCAGCAGCACCACGTCGGGGAGTAACCGCAGATGCGCTGTGAGCGCTGCAGTTCACCTTCCCTTCCAAACCCAGAACCCGGAATTTCAGAACCTCCTGAGAACCCCAGCCAGCTGCTGCTTCCTGTTCGGACCCGAGCCGAGCCTGCGTGACCCTGCCAGAGCCGAGAAGAAGCTGACAATTCACAGAGACGCCAGCGTCCACCCAGCCTTGGGATCATGATGTTGTGGATATAATAATAATAATAATAATAATTGCTTACACTTATATAGCACTTTCCTGGACACTCCACTCAAAGCGCTTTACAGGTAATGGGGATCCCCTCCACCAGCACCAGTGTGCAGCCCCACCTGGATGATGTGATGGCAGCCATAGTGCGCCAGAACGCTCACCACACACCAGCTCTCAGTGGGGAGGAGAGCAGAGTAATGAAGCCAGTTCATAGAGGGGGATTATTAGGAGGCCGTGATTGATAAGGGCCAATGGGAAATTTGGCCAGGACGCCGGGGTTACACCCCTACTCTTTATGAGAAGCGCCCTGGGATTTTTAATGACCACAGAGAGTCGGGACCTCGGTTTTACGTCTCATCCGAAGGACGGCGCCTGTTTACAGTATAGTGTCCCCATCACTATACCGGACCCACATGGACTGCAGGGTGAGCGCCCCCTGCTGGCCCCACTAACACCGATTCCAGCAGCAACCACTGGTCCCCAGTTTCCCGGGGTTTTGTCAGGAGGTGTTTGTGACTTGTTTCCCAGGGAGATCTGGAGGATCCTGCTCTGTCTGGGGGGGTTCACCGCTGTGCTGCTCCTGAGGGACACTTCCTGCTCTCTCCATGGTTACCACGCACGTGAGCTCAGGGAAGCCAACATTTCAAAAAGAGGCCCAGGCAACCTTGAGTGACTGTGAAGATGCAGTTTCTATTAAGTGAGAATGAAAAACTCTCCTACCTCCAGCGCTACACAAAATTTTAATAGTGATTCTGTTCTAAAAACAGTCTTTAACAAGCACATTCATAATTCGATCAGAGGGACCTTTCCCGAACGATTTTAATGTAGAATGCTTTATAGAGGTTGGAGTGGTGGCACATAAAATTAACACTGACTGCAAATCAATAACCTTATCAATAAACAGACGAGCACAGAAATACACTTTTGAGAAAAAAAAGTTTCCAATCAATTTGTTCTGCATTACATTACGTCAGCCCCAAAGACCCTTCATTACTCGCCGCAGTGAGGGGGAGAAGAGGGCTTTCACAATCGAATGAGCTGTGCTGGGACATTCCTGTCAGTGTTTGCTTGGTGCACCACGCCAGCACCCTCTACCTTCTCATTACCCCATTGTTATTTCATTACGCTTGTTCACTACTGTCGAAAAAGAAAGGATCAACACAGGAAAGGATGGGCATTCCCTGACTGCTCTTCAGAGTGCTGCCCAACGACCAACTACCAGGTTAATCATTAACAGCCACGGCCCAAACCTGTTCCCCTTTCCTGCAGGGCCATAATCGTGCAGGGTTCACAACCTCTAAGATGGTTTCAAAACAGAATTTAAATCGGGGGATGTCATGTTAAATTTGTATGATGCGTTGGTGACTAATTCCTCATTTGGAAAACTGTACAATTTTGGTCGCAATGTTCCAAAGAAAGACAGCGCTGCTCCAGAAAGAGAAGAGTGATCAAGTGCTTTCTTGGTCTGAAAGGAGTGAATAGAGAAGATCACAAGGAGACCTGATCTAAGCAGTCACAAGCCTCATTGACGTCTTTAGCATAAACAATCAATTAGACTTTAGATTGTTGGATCAATTAGATACAAGCAGCCGTGGTTGTTAAGTTCCCCAAATGGCCTCCTTTCATTTCTAACCTTTCTCATGTTCTCATCAATCATTATTTACCTGGGAGAAACAGACAATTTGTCCAATTAAGTCTTACCTGTTTACTTAAAAAATAGCTTTGATAAAACATCTAAATTATATCATCTGAATTTATAATCAATATGTGTAGTCAATGATAATGAGAAAGACTTATTAATATTATTACTTTTTATCTGCAGTACTTCAGGCATGGACATCATCTGTCCCAACACTGTTTCATCAACTGGATTAAAACATCAACTGTTTCCTTATCAGTGGTCCCACCTGATGCTCAAATGACACTGCATGGTAAAAAAGCAAACTTCAGTTACTTTCAAGTGACACAGGTCTGGTTGTAGCTTTGGTTCGCTGTGGGAACTTGGTGAAATTAAATCTGATCGTGTAGGAGGCAGTCTCTACAAGAGGGTTTCCAAATTCCAGCTTCTGCCCATATAACAGCTAATAGGCATACATTATTCAACATATATGTGAAAAACATAGTTTAATAAAATAAGTTCAAATTCCAGATATTATTCCATTAAATTTTACACTCAAATATTAAAAATTGGCATCTTTACAATGCAAGGTCTTATTTTATGCACGACTGATAGTGTCATGTATCAATTCATTGCTTTAGAGCTTCTAAGAGCACACTAAAACTTTTTGACAAATCAAATGTTCCCAGATTTATTACCTTTCAGTGGAGTTTTCTGGAAATTCTGTATGAACAGCATGAAGTTGTTAAATTTCACACAGCGCTTTAACACCACCAGAGACGCATTCTTTTCACCTAATTTAAAACTGCAAAATGTAAATCATCTTCCTGCATTTCAACACAAGATTAACTTTAAGCTACATTGCTCCATTAAAAAGTAACAGCAGTGCAAAAAACGCATTTCAATAAAGCTGACTGTAGTTGAAATTGAGGTTTTAAAGCCGTCACGCACTTGTCAACCAACCCCTCCCACCAGAAAACGAAATGATCTCTCAGAGTTTTGATGTTTTATTGTCTACCAGCCCAATGCAGTTGGAGGCTTTGACTGACAGGACTGTGGTACAGAAAACAAAACTGAGAAAGTAAGTGGCAAGCCTGTCATTCAAACGTGAACTACACAATGTACTATAAACTAATCAATAAATACACAAAAGGTTTATTTAAACTAATCAGTAAATACACAAAAGGTTTATTTAAACTAATCAATAAATACACAAAAGATATGTGGTCTCCTGGAATGATCTCTTTAGTCCCGCTCTCAACTCCTCCTACCCATTCTCATGTTCTTTCTTGTGCCCTCCTTACCCCACCCCTCTCTCTCCCTCATTCCTCCGTGCACTGGAGAGGCTCCACAGATGACTTGTCCTTTTCTTCTGTCTTTCTGCTGACGCAGTTCCTGAATTTCTCCCCTGCAGCACGATGTTTAAAGAGACAACTAAAAAAACGAGCACGGTTTGTTTTTGTTCTCGTCAGTTGGAGGTGAACACATTATTATCTCCAGGATGGCTCTGCCACTAGAGGAGCTCATCTGTGCCGCTGCTTCCAGACCAGATGACAGTTGTTCGCTTTTCAGCCGTGTTGTACACTGACTGTGGCTGGGACCCCCCATGTGCTGGCGCCCCACTGAGCCTGCGATGTCTGCTGTGAGAGGTGCGCTGCTGCTCTAATCAGCGCTCACTGCTGTAAGGACTGAGCAGCGTACAGCATGCCAACCTGCAAGTGGCTTGACTCTGTGGACGCTGGAGGGGAGTGTTTGCAGGCCTCGTTTCTCCCATGCGGGCGCAGGAGCTGCAGCAGCAAACTCACTCGGTCAGCGACAGGGGATTCCACATAGGAAGGCATACAGAAATACAATCTTCGTGATCGGATGTAAGTGCTTCTGTAGACCTGAAAAATTGAATTTTGCAGCTGGGACAATCACCATTACAAACAGGACGTACTCCCCTAGAAACTCATGGATCACATTTTCACAACTTCCTCCCTTCGCCAGGTGGTTAATTACCTTAAGTAAATGGGGATAAATCCAAAATTCTTAATACGCTCTTTCAAAGTCGTGACCCTTCTGCTAAGCCAGCTTTGTATTAGGATTCCTACCAAGTTCTCACTCTTCACCATTAGCGCTTCAAAACAAACTCTTTGCATAGGAAAGAAGAGTTTTAATCCACAATCCTCAGCCACCAGTTTTACCTGCAGTCACGTGATTCTCGGTGCAACAGACAGTAGACACATTAACAGAGGGATACTTTGGACCTGTTGTTCTCACAAATGGGTTAGATGGGAATGTTTTTTTTTGCACTGTTTGCAAAACAGAATATTCTCTGAGCTGCAGGGTGTTTTTTTTTCATATTTAAGACACATCAGAAATTATCAGGAGCAAACGAAAATACAAAAGACAACAAGGCACCTGCAGTAACAGTCCCTCCTGCTGTCTGCTTTGAAAAAGAATCATTATCGTATCTCCTTCTTTAGGGTAGGTACCACTGATGGGAGCTTGATTGCCGATAGATTTTGCACCTCTTTTTTCAGTGACCAGTAATGTAGTTAACGCCCACAGAACTCGGTACCATATCCTTGTGCTTTACCCAGTAAAATCACAGTCGCCTCACACAGCTGTTTCTCACGTGCTGCTTGTAGGTTTGAAATGACAGTGTTTATCTGCAAGTAACAGAAGGGTGGTTGATATTGGTTAGACAGGCTGGTGAAATGTCGTTTCATGTGCTCACTGTAGACCGACAGGCTGCTGAGCCCATGGCGCTGTTTCACAGAGCCTGTCCTTCTCCTTTGTGTACCTGCAGGCTTCCATGCAGCCACATCCGACTTCCAGAGGGCTGCTCCGCGGAAAGCCAAAGGCATGTCATTTTCAACAGAGAACCAGAAGGAAGAAATGTAAATTGAGGAAGTTATTTCTACTGAACATGAAACACTTCTGTTAGCAACAGATACGTACTATCGCCAAAGTCAGTGAAGAACCATGCCACATTTCCCATTAACAATGCAACAGATTTAAATTTCTCAAATGAAAAGGACTGATTTTTTTCACATTTGCCTACAGTACAATTCCGCCATTTACCAGAAAAGGTGAATCAGAAACTCAAGCTGACACTTGACAGC
Organism: Lepisosteus oculatus; assembly: GCF_040954835.1. NCBI lineage: Eukaryota > Metazoa > Chordata > Actinopteri > Semionotiformes > Lepisosteidae > Lepisosteus > Lepisosteus oculatus. The sequence goes on along the minus strand of NC_090701.1, from coordinate 777,202 downwards.
ACAGTGTCTGCACAGGAGGGACATGCAGGGAATTGGTAAAGACCAAGGATATGGAGTCCATATAGAATGAGTGGCAACCATTTAAAGACTCTGCTTGGAGAACAGCACAGATTTTAGGCAAGCAGCAGTCCAAAGGGAATATCAAACATAAAAAACAAGGTCCACCTAAGGAAAAGGGAGTACAATGAACTGCAAGTATGGGTTAAAATGTGTTGGGAATATCACGTTCAGTTTTGTTCACCAGGATACCAGGCAGATGTTTGTGTTCTGCAATCAGAGAAGAGCAGCCACATACCTCCCTGGGCTGAAAGGAACATCCTAGACAGACTGGAATAGATCTTATTCAAGTATTACACATTACTGAAAGGTACTGAAAAGGTCCCACCGGACTTCTTCAGAGTCCACAGTGGAATACAAACCAGAGGACACATGCAGAAAAGTTCAGAGCCTGGTTTCTTTCAAGAGAAGGCTGGATTAGATCATTGGACACGATAGCTACTGAAAAAGAACAAAGCTAGATGGGCCAAATAGCCTACTGAAAATGTTATGTTATCCCAACAAAGTCTGATGTATTTGAAAGGAGCTGGAACAGGTGCTTCACCTGCACTGATGCGCCAGCTGGAAACCAGAAGGCGGATCACATGGTGGCAAAACACAACAGTGGCGAGGTAGCAGTTTCCAGCCCTTGACTTTTCGAAGGAAATAGTACTGAGTCATGCTGCTTTGCTCTGCAGTTTGTATTTTGAAAAGCTCCTGATAGTGCTAGTGTTATCTGCATATCTGAAGCTACATGTCGTCAGTACAATATTTTCCCCTTCTGTCCCGAATATAATGATGTTACAGGCTTTAAACTGATTATTAAACCCTCAAGACAACATTGCTCTTTTCTGTTGCCGATAATATGGAAGGTTTCTTTCACAGACAAGCACACATCAATAGCCTATCCCCACACAACCAGATCTCAGTAAAGAGCCACTGCCGTTCTCTGTCAATGCCTCTGAAAAAGATGCATCAAATTACCGAGCTGGGACTTCATAAATGAGGCAGGCATAAAAACATCCTTGCGAAGGCTCAGAATATCGCTCAGAGATTGGCTTTCCTGCCAGTGCTTCTGTTACCGCATTTGGAAATTAAGACACTTCATTGTTTCACAGGCAACAAAACCTGGCATTTGTAATATTGTGCTTCACCAGGAAGTCCTCTAGGCATTTTAATACAACTACAAGGTTTAAGATGTACAAATATCAGACTATACACATGTGGGTGTATACACTTAAATGCTAATAGAGCTAAATCTATCAGTGTTCAACTTTTCTAATTCAAGGTTTTGCGCAATTTTACTAAATGGAATTCATAGAAATGCTCACATGGAATCCTGAGAGGAAATATTTTTTAAAACTCCTGAGATAATATTGCCTCATTTCACAATAATCACAGCATGATATCGCAACACGAGGCGAGTTGTTTTGCAATAATTATTGTGTTGTGAACCATTGCTTTAAATGGACAGCAGACAATCAGAAAAGGGGAAAAGCAATAGTTTTATTGTTAACAACAAAGCAAATAAAAAGCAACAACAACTTGTTTTACACAGTCATTAAAATTAGACAGGTGAAGGGTAACGCACGTCATGCTAGGGTTTAAGAAGTCTGTTGTCAGCCCAGCAATATCAACCCCATAGGTTTCTTCAGAGTGAACAGCGAATCAAGAATTAGAGGAGATAAGCCGATACTGTGTTGAAGTCCAATTAAAAACCGAGAACAGGAGACACTTCTTTCACACAAAAGGTCATGGGAGTCCAGATTAAGCCGCCCAGCCATGATGATGAAGCCGATACCCTGGCTTCTCTCAAGAAATGGCTGCTTAAGATCCTGAGATCAATTAACTACCAAACAGGCTTGATGGGCCGCTTGGCCTCCTCTCATCTGCAACCTTTCTTATGTGGTGCATAACCAGCTGAAATTAATCATGTACTCTACTTTCACGTCAATGAGAGTATGATCACAATTTCTGTTTTCCCATTCTGTAATGCACTACGGACTGACATGCTGTGCCCTGAGACGGCAGACCTGGAAATTGACCCAGGGCTGAACCCTTTCTAATCATCCTCAAAACTGGTCAATTCCTCTGACTGATACAATGTGCTACCTGCAAGTACAAAGACGATACAGGAGAGAGAGTTTTATGGTGAGATCAGACCAAGGTATTGCTGTATCAGAAGAGCTGGAAGGCTTAAAGTGTGCAGAAAGACAGGAGCTGCAGATGCCTAGACTTTCTCCACCTCATCTATGGAGCCTGGTGGAGGGCATGACCCTTTTCCACAGCAGAAGGAAGAGGTTAGGGTTAGCCAGCACCCACAAATTGACCTGGTTCTTTTCTCTGCCTCCACGGTCTATTACTGGGATGTGAATTAGGGCTTGATTTGAAAAAAAAACACTGTTTTACTGCAAAACTTGCCTTTATACCTGTCTCATTTGGCACAATTGATCTTGGCTTTAATTAAACAATCTTGTCTTTTATTACTGCATGTGCCTTCTGTGCTGTGGCAAGAGCTGCTTCACTAGAAAAGGTGATTTTACACAGAAGGAAATTAAACACCTGAAACAATGCAAAAATATCTTCGTCCTGCCACTCTTGGGCCATTGGAGGAAACACGACACACTGCATGCTGTGGTTTTCAGTGGCTGTGAAACAGAGCTCTCCTGCCCATATGATTCAGCCCTTGGACCTGCCGCAGGGATCCTCCGAGACAGCCAGGGCCCTACTGCCCTCATTTCGGCCATAATCGGGCTTTTCGGGAGCCATGTGCCGGATAAACCAGGTCAGCAGGTGACTCACAAAGCACAGCTGTCTGCTAAAGCAGGGGATTATTCGCTTTCAATCAGCGTGTGTAAATGAACCGGCAAATTCAGCGGAAAGGTTTTTCTTTTAGACTCAATGGTGAGGCTTTCCTTTTAAATTATCTCTCAAATTCAGCACAATGCTTTTCTATTCCTATAAGATTAATTTGGAAGGGGCTGTTTAATTAATCCCTTAAGTAGCAATAAAGTAGGAATTTTATACCCTTCTCAATGCTGAGCTACTTTTCCTCTTCATTGCTGTGCTGATACGTGAGGATGTATAATTGGACTGTTTAAATTGCTCAGCCCAGTTCATTCTGCACTGATTCTCTTATGTTTCCTCTTGATCGAAACATCTTCCCCATTCCTGTATCTCAGATGAGCGGTGACTGGGGAAGGTAGGGCAGGGGAATCATTTGTTTGTTTTCACTGTTTAATTAAATTATAATGAACGCCAAGGAATAGCTGAGATCATTTAATTGTGTTTTGAGAATCATTGATGCTAGCAGAATCCTCTTAACATGTTTAATCTCAGTTTATATATGCAGTAACAGTATTTCTTTTTCACAGGCAGTTAAAAAGAAAGGGAAATTGCTTTCCTCCTACAACAGCAAGTGAGACACACATCTGTTCCTGGGCTTACTTTCACTTGCTCTCATTCCAACACACTCTCAGCTGATCAAGCAGCTGTCGACTGGATTCAGACAGTTGTTTCTCAATCACTCTAGAAAATGACATTAAGCACGTCTGTCTACATGAAGGCATTTATAAACATGAATGTTGAACATTTAAAATTAAATTATAGCATTACTTAATGTTGGTGACTGAACAGGGGGGAATAGGTGAGGCACAAATGAGCCCCAGTCACAACACAGGCACTTTGGAGAGTAAACACTGCAATTGACCCCCACTTGTTTTAAAACACCTGTCCAATTTTTCAAGAAATAACCGAAATGCCACAAACAAGTCACTTCAACGCAGCTTTTATAGCGGTTTTAAAATAAACAAATAATTCATGCAGCTAGTGGTAATATACACTATCAATACAAAATGGGAAACACAGAGCTACTGTTCTTATGAAAAAGGCTGAGGTGTTTATGTAGACACATTATTTACTGCACATTCTAGACAATGTGGAGAAGCAATTAAAAAGGCAAACAAAATGCTAGCATACAGAGTTAAAAATGCAGAACTTAAATCAGGAGATGTTATGTTAAAATTGTATACAGCACTAGAAAGACCTCATTTAGAATACTGTGCACAATTCTGGTGACCACAATACAGGAAATATGTCACTGCTCTGGAATCAGTCCAGGGAAGAGCAACCACATACATTCTGGGCCTTAAAGGAATATCCTGCGCTTACAGGGTGAAAGACCTGGACCTTTCAGTCTTGAACACAGATGATGATCCACAAGGTTATTGCCAAAGTTAACACAGCGGGCGTCTGCGGTGAAACATGAACCAGAGACATAGTGCAGGTGGAAAGTATGTGGAAGCACTTCTTTAAGCAATGGTCTGTGGGAGATTGGAACAGCATAGGCACCTTGTTTTAGAAGCTGATGCAAGAGCTAATGTATGTTTAAAAAAACGGCAGGACCAAATTCTCCAATTAATCAGCTACTACATATCAAACGGGCTAGATAGGACAAATTGAGTCAATCTGTCGTTTGTGGCCGTTCTTATGAACCATCCTCAATGCTCTTGGCAAGAAATCTGATTCTACTGTTCCGTCTTTAACATGTTTCCACTCTCTTGACCTGGGTATCTGGGTCCAATCTTAAACCAGAGTCAAACCCTTTCCATGTTGCTGTCACTGATACTTCAACTTGCTTTTTACAAGCATGAAAGGCAAACCTGAAGGCGAAAAGGGACAGAGCACTAGCTATTCCAAAGAAGCCTCTGTAGCTCCTGCCATACTGACACACTGCTGTACTCTCCTCCGAGCTCAGTATTATTAACATGGTCAGCTGATGTCACAGTTAGTACATTATAGTCTGGCTTTTGTGTCAGGCCAAGGAAACTGTGCTTGCTGTTTCTGTTTCATGAGCTAGAATTGAATTATAGTGTAGTCCCTACATGTCCTTAATCTGGATGAGGGCTCATCTGAGTACTGCACTACATCTGCACTGCACCTCACCTGTGCATTTAGTACATTACCCTACATCACTGTTTTTACAGGAGAAATCTTAACCAACAGCAAATGAGCTGGCTCAATTTGACAGAATGGTTTTTTGTTGTTCTCATTTTTCTCTAGCTGTGGGTGTGCCTTTATACTGCTTATTTGTTCACACAGTTTCAGCTCGCCACTGCTTGACTAAGTTGCTATCCCTCTGGGTTTCCTGTGAAGATGTGAGTGGGATATTAAACACATGCAAACAACCCACTGAAACGTAAAGAAAAGTTGACATGACACACACACACATCCCGGAAGACTGTCTGAAGAGCAGAAGAAAGATGCACTGTGACCGCCTGGCCCTGACTAATGGGATACTTCTTATCGGTGATTGGAGGATAAAAGCATTTCATAAAATACAATGTAACAGCTTTCAGTCTGTTCGAACCTTCAAAGCTCCAGAGAAGTGCCGTTGCTCATTTTATAATGTTTTTATCTTTAAAATTTAATGACAATGTTTTATTAAGATTTAAATCTTCAGAGATTCAAGATTAAAGAATTTAACATTTATGCCAAAGAAAAAGCAGGATAAAGTAATTTCAAATCTGTGCAAACTTGCAACGAAAACTATTAAACAATCAGTGGCTGAGTAGCTTTATAATGTCAAAGAGGTAGGAAATAAGGGTGGTTTAATTCATTAACTTAACATCTTTTTAGGTCTATGGAGCAGGAATGCTATGAATGGCTGCATTAGGTAGTGATTCATAAGAAAGACATACATCAGCATTGAAAACATGATGAGTTTAACCCTCAGGCAGGATCAAACAATACCCTAATGTTGTGTCTTTAACATATATACACTCACTTGACCTGGTACCTGGGGTACCCTTGACCCTAAAACAAGATATTCCTCTAACCGCAGGAGCTCAGGTCTGTTGGATGGACTCCTCAGCTAAGGCTGAAGTCAGCTTTCATTTCAGCTGATTCGAGTCCTGCTGCACCACACTTGAAGTGCAAGAGCAGTATTCTTGGTTGACTGCCAGGTACTGTTGTGTACTGTGATTATGGAAAAGGGGGTTCGTTTCTATTAAATTGCTTGTCTACAGCAGTATTGTAATACTGGAGGGGAAGACAGTCAGTACTGCTGGGCTGAACCACAATTACCTGCATTCAAAGGAAATTCATGGTGATATGAGCAACAATTTCAAATCACACACAGAAACGTGAACTTGCAGCTATGTACCAAGACAGACACAGGTTAAAGTAGCTTTAGCAGGAAAAGAAAAATTAAGACACAAGAGAACTACTACTATAAAACAGTTGCCACTCTCTTACTGTACTCTCTGTGTGCTGTGATTTTCTGTCCCAGTTTCTAAACCTATTTCAGTTACTTTGACATGGTCAAGGAAACAGGTCTTCAGAAACGAAGCAGGTTGGTTACAATCGATTTGTTGACCATGACAATGCAACTGACGGGTGGGTGTAATTCATCACGTTCCTCGGAGCTCACAGTAAGGACGGCCGCATGGCTTGTTTCATTCTCTAGATTGATTCTGTTCTGCACAAAGCTTACAGATTTCTGTATCCAAGTTCTCTGCTGTACGACCTAATTCCTGGCATCACAGTCACAGGGGAACTAGATTGACCTGTGTTCCTGGGTTTTTCAAGGAAAAAGACATAAGAGGCAGAAACATAAATCTCTGAAAGGATTGTAACAAATCAAGGCATTTGCACACTACAGCCAATCAGGAATTCGTTGTTCTGGCAGTCAAGCTCATTGCAGACTAGGTGCCAGATGAATGTATCTAGAGATGAATCTTCAAGGGCAGCACAGTGGTGTTGTGGTTTACGATTTTGCCTTCAATTCCTGGGATGTTGTGTGGAGTTTGTATGTCCTCCCCAAGTCTGACTGGACTTCCTCCCACAGTCCAAAAACATACAGTAGGTTAACTGGCCTCTGGGAAAACTGCCCCTAGTGTGAGTGTGCCTGTGTGTGCCCTGCGATGGACTGGCGTCCCGTCCAGGGTCCCTGCTTTGCGCCTGTTGCTTGCTGGGATAGGGTCTGGCTGCCCTACCACTCAGTCCGCTTGGCTGTAAGCCCCAGCCCCACTCACTGAAGGACCTCTTCTCTGCCCACCATGTCCCACTGCAGCAGTCACCTCATGCTGCCTCCTATAGCGCCAGACACACCTGTGTGTCGGGTGGGACCTCCTGGGGATACGGCCAGGCCCCAAGCCTGATGTCCCCCCAAGGGTGATGATAGCACCTTACAGCACTACTTCTGGCAGAACAAGACACCACTAAAAGCAGGACACAATGGCCAAATATCACCAGCTCCTCCCGCTGAGGGCCCTGTCCCTTCTTCACTGCATCTCCAAATTTGTAAGAATTTTCACCCCCCCCCTCCAAAGACATGACAGCTGATGCTTCTTCATGTCTAATGATAAACAACTTGACTCCAAATGTCTCCTCCTAGATCAACTGCCATGTAAACACAGAGGTGAAATTGTTACAGTTACCACCAATAACTTCACTCACAGTTTGTGACTCAAGTACCCTTTATCAACATTCCAGTAACATTCCAGTAATGAAGACTTTATCTTCCCAGAAAATGAGTGAAAGAGGCCTCAAAGATCTTGTGTCCCAGCTGAAAGCCTCCCTAAATAATTGTGACCACAATGTTCTGTTTTATGTAATGTTTCATAATACTGTGAAGACTACAGACTAGATCTGGGACCTCTACTGCACTACTGAAAATCACAGCACTTATACTGATGGAATAGTACTGAAATTAACAGTGTCCAATTCATAAATGAATACATCATCCCAAAGGTGAATAATACTATATCTTTAACAGTTTGTTAATAATTAAGATTCAGTCTTGCACTTATATACCACATCTTCACTGAAACAATGTCATGGCTTCTGCCTCCTTAATTAATTGTGGAATCAAGAGCTGTAGATCTGAAGTGTAATAAGTCAATGGCCTCAGCTCACGCTTGGTACATTCAGGAAAGCACAGTCCTGGCATCTCTGTGGCCAAGCAGCAGTGCAAGAGGTAGGGCATCTGAGGAGAAGGAGCTGAGAATGTTTAAGGCAGGATGTTCACACCTGCAGCCCATGCCAAGCCCCAGCACCGGCCTGATGTCTCAAGGGTAACGTCATAAGCCCGTGCTGGAGTACGCCAATGTCTTGAAGCAGACACACGAGGTCCTGCAGATGTCCTGCCTCAAGCTGAAAAGATTCAACTTTTGTGTGCGTCTACCAGATGAACACAAATTGAACTTCCACAGTGCTCATTCACTGTCACACAAGAGGAGCATGCTCAGTTATCCCAGACTTCTCAGCCCCCAAAATAGAGTTGGATGCTGTTGTTTTTTATTCCCCCCAAAATGGAAACTGACAAGGTTGCCACCCAGCTTTCTGTCACTTCACCTCGACAGCACCCAGCAGCTTCTCACAAGTCAGCAAGTTGTGTGCATTATTATTATTACATTATTTTATAACTGCATAAGTCTGCCTTGGATTTCAAAGACTACCTGTGTTGCGTGTCTATTCCACAATTAGTCGATTAATTAATAAATGCACTTCAGTTCAAAGGGAGCAGTCTTCTACATCCGTGTGGGGAGCATTAAAAAAGGATTTAAAATGTTTCATGTCTTCGGGAACTACATTTCTAAGTGTGGAGACTCAAACACATATAAATTCCTGTTATGATAATTATTTATTGCATGTATTTATCTAGTGCTTTACATATAGGAGGAGACCCACCCACCAGCCCCAGCTGGGTGACACGCAGCAGCCCCACTGAGGGAAAGGGGAGAAAAAGACTTAAGCTTCTAAATAAAGGGGGAGCTTTTAGGTAGGCCAGAGTGAAATTTGATCATACCTGAAGTTCACATCCCTACTCCTGTACACAACACCCCGATATATTTAATAACCAGGTACTTGGGACCTCCGAAAGCACTGTGCTCTTGTCACCCTGCTGGAGCTCTAGTTTAGACATCACGTCTAGAGGAAAGAGCACCACCTACTGGTCAATCAGCATTACCAACGGGAGCCACCTGGTTTCCTGGAAGGTCCTCATCCCAGTACTCACCCAACCCAGCCCTGCTTAGCTTCTGAGATCAGGCAAGGTAGTACAGCAATTTCTGAAGTAAGAACTGCAGAATGTGCATATACATTAACAACTTGCTGTAGTATTCTATGGACTAGGTGGCTTTATGGAAAATAGCATTTTCTCAACACATGCACAAACACATTTTATTAAATGTTTTACTTTCTGCATACAAAAAGGAATAAACTATTGCTTTTTCAAAGCGTCTCATAATTTGTGTGATGTTTTATTCTAGTTAGCTTTTGCAGCTGTAGATGTTAAGCCTGGCCGGCCTAAAGTGGGCCCTACGGAGCAGAGGGAGAACTAGAAAGATGAGAGATGAGAGATTTCCTCAGGCGATAACAAATCGATCCGTGAGCCTGAAGTCGTGGTCTAAGGGCAAGGTCAGATTCAAAGCCACGGTTTCCATTTAGGAACTTTTTAGCGACTGCAAGTAATGAACTCCGGAGCGAGAGACCAATACCAGACACAGTGATGTGAAGTGAGGGTTTAAACGGGAGAAGTTAATGGTAGAAAGCTGGAGATAATTAGTTACCTCGTGCGGCGGCGCTTAGGAGTGATTAGATGCTTGCGGCGAGTAGCAGCCGTCACAGTAAAATTATTACTTTTTTTCTCTGATTTATGTTTGAGGAATTCAAGCCAAGTTTTTATCTTATTGACAATGTATGTAAATATCACAAAAACTAAGAGAAATGCATTGGATTAACTTCAACCTAACAATGCAACTGTCTCAGGGATAGGTTTTTTTTTTAATTTCATAGGCTTATTGAGTAACATTTGTTTAAAGCATGAGAGGTTTATCTTCAGGGCTAGATGGCACAAAAGTTTAAATAGTTATGAAGCTCAAGGGCAACTGGCAGACTTCATAAAACACCGTGAGTACTTAGATAATGACTTATCTAAGTAATGACAATAAGTGAGAGAGAAATTATTTTCAAAAATATCTGTTTGCTTTATTTTAAAAGCCAATGAAGCTATTTGAATTTAACTATGATGTCAAAAATGGCACTGCTCTAAATGAAAACTCAAATATTTAAAACCGGTTACTGTTTTCATTAAGTTCAATAACTGAAAATGGGGATGTTGTTGTTTTTAAAAAGTATCCCATGCGTATCTGTCCGTGGGAAGGGGCGCACTTCGTTTGTCCAGTCACGATCGTTTGTTACTCTTTCTAATGCTGCATGGTTCATATCGTGTTGTTGTGCCTCCTCAAAGATCGAAGTGGTGCAACAAGTGTTTTCTTTCTGTATAAAGTTTGCTTCATGATAACATTTCCTCATTACTATTCAGTTAGCTCAAAGCATGCAGTCAATAGCACAGTGTGGTCCGATAGGTTAACGATTAAATGCATAGAGGACACTAGTAAAAACATGTTTTTGCAACGGCCTTGATTAATAATTGATTCATCAGTAGCTTTATGTATCATTTTACAAACGCAAACGCCACGCTTGAAAACGCTGCTTAGTTTAAAACTCGTGGAACAGTGCCATGGAGTTTCCAGGATAAAATACAGTTTAACAGAAAATACTAAAAATATTTTCCGGGAACAAAAACAGAAACCAGTCCTGGACAGGGCATGACGTATTCACCTGAAATCACAGCTTTGTTTCTTCAGTTCCGCGGGAACTGTGCTGTGGTTTTCCAAACTACTTTCAAGTATCGTTCAACTTGCTGTGGTAAAGCTGATCCAAGTTTTCATCCGTTTAAAAACTTAGGAAGGGGAAGGGACAAAATAGACCCCCATTCACACACCTCCCCCCAAAAATGTAAATGTTTTAAAAGTCCTGTGAACACAAACACTTACCCTGTTGTTCTTGTCCGTTTCTTTCACTTCTGCCTCCGTCACCCCCTGTCTGATCATGACTTTGACGATGATGGGGTTGTTGGTACAGCACGCCTGGAAGAAGGAGAGAGGAGCCGGGCTCTCCGGAGTCTGACCCCTCTCTTCGTCCGAGAGGGAGAGGTCGTCAGGAGGGTAGAAAGAGTCGTCCGAGGCGATGCTCCGGGTATCCGGTAACTCGGAGAAATCGTCGTACTCTTCGTAATCATCCTCCTCTTGCTCCGAGCCGACGGAACCGAGAAATTCGTCGTTTTCTGAATTTAGGCTTGCAGACGGGTCCGCTGTATTTGTGGGTTTCTCTTCCACCCCGCCTCCACTTTTACAATGCTGAACAGGCTTGATCTTGACAGGAGAGTGTCCTCCTCCGTCCCTGTCGTCCGCTATCAGCACCATTTAACCCCCAATAAATGTCCTCAGGGCGAAAAATTGACGCACTTGCTACATAAATCAGTTTTTCTTGACCTTGTCGTACATGTCCTGAACAGAAAGGCTATAACTTTCTTACTAGTAACACATAGTGCGTAGCTGATAAATATATACTTTGATTTGTAGACACAAAAACTGATGCTTTCAAACTATTCTCTTCCATTATTCAGAGACTGGATTACGCAGTGACAAAAATCCTGTTGACTTTTTTTACCAGAAATATTCGTGAAGTTTTAAAGCGAACATTCAAAAGTCGTTAAGAATCCGTTTTTGTATTCACACATTTTCTTCAGTTTGTGAAGATTCGTGTCACTGTCTTCATTTGAAATAGAAAAAAGGATCTGCAAACATATAACCATGGCATGATTATATAAAAAAATCCCGTTTTCGAACTTCCCCTGACATTCCCACAGTAAACTGAGTGCGTGTTACCATATGGTGATTTCATTAAAAAAAATTCCCTGAAAACTTTAGGCGCTGCCTAAAATAGTTTGGTGAGTCGCTAACGGACAAAGAGAAAGTAAAACGACCTCATCCTCACAAACGCTAACCGTGAAAGAGACATTTGCAAAACTGCAGCCCGGTAATCCGATTATCCTCCCTCTCTCCCTCTCTGAGAAGATTGAATCTCCAGTTTAAAATGTTGACATCAGGCATAATTTTATAATAGCCAGATTTAACTAGAGACTTGAACTCGGAGCCGGGAACCCATGCTGACTATAACTTGTGCCGCTTTGAAAGGCTGCGGACCGGCGTCTTGAGTCTTAATGATTGAGGGTGGCGGGACAGAAGCACAGGTTCAAGAGGAGCAGGTGGAAGCACGGAGCTGTGAGCTCCCTAAGACCCCCTCTTGGGGTTTACAAGAAGACACGCCTGTTGGGGAACTCCGGTGCTTCTGCAGGCGAATCGAAGCAAACCACCAAGCTCTTTCCACGAAAACAAATCTCTTGCCTTAGTCCGCAACAATAGCAAACGTGTTACCGTAAAATACAGGGCTACTTGGATACTTTTGCATTATTAATGCTTGTAAAACGAAAGACAAAGATGGTGACGCTTTATAACATATGAACTGTGTGTCGTTACCTGAGACCTGCCCGTAGAGGAACCGCGGCAGATAAACTGTGCAAATCGTGAAGTACATACATTGTGTGGATCATCAACCGAATATCGTCTTTGTGAAGGAAATACACTATTCTGTAAGCTCTTCTGACAAAACATTAGGCCGGTCAGTATGACACGTTTTAATTAGAGATTAGTTTTATACCATAAGGTACAGTTTAATAGAGTCGACAGGTTTCATTCTTCAAAAACTGCCCAGCATTTTGAATAACTATAAGATAACATCAGATAAGAAACTGTAGGTTTTGCTGGTATTTGTGCAGAGCATTTCCGCATTGTTACCGATAGATACTAGTTAAGCACTCTTAGCTTCTCCTGTAGATGGACACTCCACTCAAAGCTCTTTACAGGTAATGGGGACTCTCCTCCACCACCACCAGTGTGCAGCCCCACCTGGATGATGTGATGGCAGCCACAGTCCGCCAGAACACTCACCACACACCAGCTATCAGTGGGGAGGAGAGCAATGAAGCCAATTCACAGATGGGGATTATTAGGAGGCCAAGATTGGTAAGGGCCAATGGGAAATTTGGCCAGGACGCTGGGGTAACACTCCTACTCCTTTTGAGGAACACCCTGGGATTTTTAATGACCACAGAGAGTCAGGACCTCGGTTTCACGTCTCATCCAAAGGACGGTGCTTGTTTACAGTATAGTGTCCCCATCACTATATTGGGGCATTAGGACCCACATAGACTGCTGGCCCCACTAACACCCCTTCCAGCAGCAACCTTAGTTTCTCCCACCCAGGTACTGACCAGGCTCACACCTGCTGAGCTTCAGTGGGTTGCCAGTTGTGAACTGCAGGGTGATATGGCTGCTGGCTGGTAGAGTGAAAGACAGAGGTGTCATCCAGGGTGGAGAGTGCTCTTCTTTAACAAGGTGCCAAGGAGTATAGTGTGAGGGGGTGGCATCTCTGACAAGCACAAAATGTGAATATAAAACAGATGTTTAAATCACGTCCTTCTGGCTGAGAATTGATATAACATTACCTCATAGTAAAGTCATCCTCTTATTACTGAGGCATCATACAATAATTATTGCCAAACTATGCAGTGTTTATTGCAAACTGGCAGCAGTTTTGTGAAGCATCAAAAATAATCTTTTAATTTCTTTCTGTGTGTGGCACATTTATACTTACCTAAAATAAACAAATGACACAGATGAAAACAAACTAATTCTGTGAAGGATGAAACAAAATTAAAAACGGAATTTCCATAAGTCTCCTGTGTAGTGTCTCACTATCTTAAAACGCAAAACAAACATCATGATTTTATGTTCTTCTTAAAATAATACTCATGGCTAGCAGTTATAGCAGGGCTTTGATATTCTGTACAGCGCCTTGCAAGATTACAATATAAGAAAAATAGTGTCTCATCCGGTGAAATTTCTTAATGATGCAAACACATTTTTAAATGTAATATTTTCTTCCGAACATGAATGCTCAAACTGAAGACTTCTAAAGGCAAGATAAATGACAGTAAATGTTAGCGAAAAGAAAAATATAAATATATAGATAGAGTAAGTGTTCAAACTATTTGATATTTGGTCATTTTTTGGTATTTGGAATATTTGGTTGAAGCACCTTTGACAGCAATTATAGCTGCTAGTGTTTTGGGGCAGAACTCTACTGCCTTCACACGCAGGCCTGGTGCAACATGTGCCCATTCAAGCTCAAGCTCTCTCAAGCTGTTAGGTGATTGCTTATCGAGAACAAGTCTGTGTCAGAGATTTCCATAGGATTCAATTCATGACTGACGTAGCCACACAAGTAAATTCTTATTACTCTCGTTAGTCTTGTTACTTGTATTGTTACTGCTCTGGTATCACACTGGCCTTGTGCTTCAGATCATGGTCCTGCTGAAAGGTGGATTTTTCTCCCAGTTTCAGGTCTGCAGCAGGTCTCCCTCTAAGATCGGCCAGTTCGTCGCTCCACCGATGTTCCCATCGGTCTTGGCAAGATTTCCAGTCCCTCCTGCTGACAAGCAGAACAACAACCTACCTGTAATACTACTGCCACCACACACTACCACAGTTTCACCTGTTGTTGCAGGTGAAGTACTATGTATCATTCCTCCATGGAGTGTTGTAGTGAAATTCACCACCCTATACTTTCCCTCAACAGTGTGTGTAGCGTGACAGTCAGGTGGACTTGTAATTCTAGCAGGATCAGGGCAAAAAGAGCTCTGCTCGTTCTGAAGCTGGAGAGGTACTGTACTTCCATGAACAGCTCATTTGAAATACTACACAATATGGAGGTGCCTCATCTTCATTGATAAATCATTCAAATTGATAAACAATTTGAGCAGAAAATTCACCACTGTTTTGAAGTACCAATTTCCTGTCTGTTGACAGCACAAAATGTATAGCTCTTTTGCTACTGACTCAGGCACATTTTCACTTACAAGATACCCTCCTGTAAATCGTGTGATTTATTTCACATTCTCTGTGGCAGCAAGACATATTTTTGTCCATGCAGACTTCCTCCAAAAAATTCTCCAGTTCCCTGAAAGGGTTGTGCAACAGTCTGGAAAAACAGAGTAGAAACACTTCCTGGACACACTCCACAAAAGGGCCTTTGCAGTGTCTCGGAGTCTTTACAGGGCTGTGTGATGGAGTTTGTTTAAATTGAAAGGGTAAGGAAATGAAAACACAAACAAATATGCGTGTTCAGGGGCATAGACATACATGTAAGCACACATGCAACCAGTTTTGCCACTGAAATACACAGGGAGACTATCCCAGCTGTACTCCTGTGTTTGACCTTAATCTGTCTCTGGCACAGCTTGCAGCCTGCACCGTATTAGCAGATGGGTAATCGGATTCAGCAGAAATTACTAGTACTCTTAAGTAGGTTATTTTCTCATTTTCCTTCTCTAGCAACCTTAAATAACACAGGCTGCAGTTTAAAACACATTTATTCATGTCTTTAATTGGGACGGACTGTGCTGTATGTCGCACGCAGGCAGCTCTGCAGCCCAGACCAGGTGGGTGTCTGCTGAGCTGAAAAGCAAACACAAAATGGCTTTGCTCCTCGTCTGCCACTGTCATATGCTGAGACAGGGAAGCTGAGCCTGACTGGTCTCCAGCTCAGCAGCTGGACTGGAGCAACTGGATATAAAACTGCACAGAGCACATCAAAAACAGGAAGTCTGGTCTTAGCACATCTTAAAAAAACATTTCTTCAGTTATTGAGCACTTAGGCCCTAAATATGAGAGTGAAATCCACCTTTTCCCAGAACCATGTCCTAACAGGTCAGACTGAAAGTGGCGCTAGCTTGTATCTGTCGTTTAAAACTCATTTGTCATATTCAACTTCTGTATTACCCACTAAATGCTGGAAACATGTAATGATTTTGATGTCAGTACTTTACCTGAGAAATGCAAACAAAAGGCCCTCTTAACCTTCGCGATTACAGAGGCTTGGGGGACAGACTAGTACTCTGTAATGGGATACTCACGACTCAGGGCACAGAAACACGTTACTCTTTCCATGTTACTTGTGCCATAGCTTGGGCCCACTAGTCTTCAGAAACTGCTCTCAGGAAGCTGTCAGGCTGTGCCAGCTGCTTACATTACAGGAGGAGAACAGAAAAACAGCTCAACAATTGCAAACTGCTGATATGAGGAGGCCCTTCCAGCCTGTTTGGTAGTTTATACCTTATTGATTTCAGGACCTTATCCTGTTGTTTCGAGAGAAAAGCCAGGAAATCGGCTTCAAAAACATCTTTATTGGACTTCATTGAACACCTTCTATACTCCTACAACCCTTTTTGTAAAGAAGTGCCTCCTGTTCTCGTGTTCCTCAAGTGCATTTCTACATATTGTCCTCTTGTGGCCTCTGGTTAGTGTTTCACTGTTCATATTGAGGTTGTACTGAGGCTGAAAACGTACAAACAGGAAGAAGCACATGTGGAAGTCTGGAACAAGCTAGCCAGCCATGTTGCTGAAGTTGTAACCCAGTTTTCTTTAAAGAAATGTCTGGATGAGTTACTGGTATCAATTCACACTTAACTGCCGAACAGACCAGAGGGACTGAAAGGCTCCACTTGTTTTCAATTGTGCTTTTCTTCTTATTACCCAGAAGGTCATGCTGGATCTTCAGCACTAATGTCTTAATTAATTGTGTTCACCATCCACTCATCACTCCAGAGGAAACGAGCAAAACACATTTGCTCTAAAACACAAACACTTTATCTTCCAATGGTGAGAAAAACCCAGAGAAGATGTGCCATCTGGGCCAGAACTACAGACAAGAGATTCCTCTCCTGCTCACCTGCATGAGTACGTGTGGATCTCTAACATACTTAATATTCCAAGTATCTTTTAAAAAAGATACTGGTAACAGTCAAGCAACTGCCTTCTCTGGCCTTTCAAGTTCTAATTGTTCCACCCAGAAAAGCACTACGACTCCGATCGAGTAATAGCAGGGAATATTAAAACACTACACATGTGCTACAAACGGCCAGGTTGAGGTGTGGTTATGATTTCTGAGACAGATGCTAATAATTTTTATTATTTGGGACAATGCTTCTTATTTGTAAACACTGCTGTTTCTGGGATTGAAAGGATAGAGTATACTACCTTCTCTATTAACTCTTTTTACCTGCTTTTTTCTGGTTTTAATGTGTGGAGCACTTAAATCTTTTAGAAAGAAGAAGTGAGCCCTTACTTTCACCATGAACAGTTAAAGATTCAAATTTTCAACTATACTACTTTAATTATTCATTTAGAACATTATTTTAATTTTTAATTGCAAAATTAAATGCAAGTAATGATATGAAACACCATAGAAATATCTCCTTCAAAGCTGTTGTTTTAAAATCCATATCATTTTCATTTCCCAGCTTTCCAGCTTTTCTTTGAATTGTATGGATATGAAATATCAAATACAGTGCAGTTTTCCAAAAATGTTGATCCAGAAGGTGAATAGCTGAACTATAACAGAATAAATATTAACAGAAAAGCAAGGTGCCACTGAAGACCGGCAAACCTGGGTAAAGCATTAACAATACGAAGGGCAAATGGACAATTTGCTAAGTCTTGTAATGGTATTACTACTTGCAGTAAGGTGAAATCATTCCAAGCTATTCTCCTATCCCCTTAGGTTAATCTCTAATCACCACCAGTTTAAGATTCACTGCTTTATGTGACAGTGAAATCAGCCTATTGCCTGACTGCTGGGTACAGAGTGGAACAGGTTTATATTTAGTATATTGAGAGAAAATTCTAAATAAAGAATACGTTTTCTAAAAATGGAGGATAGTGTTCAACAATGGCCAAGAGGTTTCCACCACCCTTCCATTCTGGATGAGGCTAATGTTCAACCCACCATGTTGGCTGCATGTTTCTGTCCTTCTGCTACATATGAGAGCCACGTACAATACAAATTCCTGCCAACTGACACACAACAGCACTGGAGAGCCTCTCTTTACAGAGTTACTCGACTCCTCCTCAGAGTGCGACCTGCCTGCGTACTCCTAAAAATATTTCTGATACACATTATCATCAGCATATGGTGGAAGCAGCTTGGAGCGGCGATTTTAACCATGGACATTAAGCCTTTGAAGTATTATAAAAGGATTACAACCTAGTGATTTCAGGCAGGATAAACTGAGGCACCCAATACAAATAATACTCAGGTGAACAGGAAACCATGTTCAGTTGTAATGCTCAGAAGTACCAAGACAGAGGCTCACAGGTACAGACTCCTATTGCTGCAGTATGAGCAGTGAGCACAGGTATGGCCAGCACTGAAATTATTCGTTCCACTTAAATGTATTAGCAGTCATACAATGGGCTGCTGTATAAATTCAGTTTCCTTTTGCCTTAGTTAATGCATAGCTGTGTTAGCGATGGAGACACCTGCTGTTCTGTACTGACGAATAGACAAAAGAATGTGGGAAAAATAGCCAGAAGCTACATCAGATTCCCATGACTTTGGTTTTGAGCACTTGCTCATCACTGCTGTGCTGGAGAGATTGAAAGTTTAGAATAAAAAAAATGCATGATGTGTTTAAAAGTTTGGCAGATTTTCTTAAGAATGACACAGGAAAGTTGCTATATTAAGTATCAGTTTATAAGATTTTTGCTTACCTGCTGATAAGCCACACAGAAATTCCCCAAAAAATGTGATTATGAATTATATTTGAAGGCCACTTAAATGCTTTCATTTCGAAACAGAAATCTGTCAAGAAACCTTAGCCAAGGGAAAAAAAATCTACTACTGCAAATTATATTCAGTACAGCAAGTTATCACAGACATGCATGTATAGCATATAACAGTTCTTGGTTTTATGATACAATACAGTTCTAATGATCCTCAGGGATATCTGAGAAGATGTACTGAATAGTGGCCTCATTATTAGAGAAGCTGGACCAGCTGGATGCTGTTGACAAGCTGAAAGGACCATTTGAGGAACACCTGAACGCCATGTTGGAAGAGTGGAGTTCACAGGTCAGGACAGAAAAATGCACAGATGAGCACAGCTAAGGAAGTGTGCAGCAGAGTGAGAGTGGGGCCAGGTGGCAAAATGTGATCGAAGAAATAACTCAACTCAAACTAAAAAAGCTATTTGGACAGGTTTCAGGGAGATTGTACAGTTGATGAACACTAAAACGGGCCATGAAATAGTTCTAATCAAAAGCAGTAAAGAAGCTGAAGGGGAAGAGATTAGATGTCTCCAAAAGGATTTTGAACAATCGGGGAGAAAAGCTCAGGAATTCGTAAGTGTTAAACTAAATGGTGTGAAAGCAGAACAGAGCAGCAGGCGAAGGGAAGAGAAAATGCTGAGAGACGGGAGGAATATTTTGTGTCTCTGTGTGAAACGGAGAGATGACAATAATACCAAGGTGTCTGGATGTGTTTGATGATAGAGGAGTGATGCTTGAATGCTGAGAGACGTTTATTTGTTTGGTAGCAGAAAAGGGTGCTGTGAAGGGTCTGAATAGAGGAATAATGGCTGGAGGATGGTTTATCAGCTGTAATGCTGGAAACTGGAGGTGACGAACAGCATCGTCTATTCCAGCTGTTCTGGACTTGATCTGGTGTGCCCCAAAGACTGGCGTAACATGGTCGTAGCACAGCTTCAGGGTGATGCGGAAATGACCAGAGTGATCAACAACAGGCCAGTCTGTAAGGGAGGACTGTCACGGCATGGTTGCACAGAGTGGTGGGAAAACCATCACTCATGCAGGTATCCATTAAAATGACCCATGAGTGGAGCACAGCGCTGTGGAAATGAAAAACAAAACACACTCCTGATGTGTATCCATGTGCATGTAGTTGCAGAAGGTGGGCAGAAGTGTTTGAGATGGTTTGGTCATTTGGAAAGACTGAGTGAGGAAAGTGTGAGAAAGACTACAAAAGAAAATTGTGTGATAGTCACAGTTCCACGCGGGGTCGTGCCCCCCGCCGCCCGTTCCGTCCCCACCTGGGGCACGAACCTGGGTCTCCGGCGTAACGCAACAGGGCACCAAGCGCGTGAGCTAAAGGAGACCTCCCTCAGCCCAGGCAGCTGAGGACCCTGCTACGCGCAGCGAGGGCGCTGACGTCACCACACCAGCTCCGCTACAATGGCAAAATGAAAATGCTAAGCAACGCCTTTCCCAACACTCCACTATACAGCTACAGTGGCACAAGAGTTCAGCGAAGTTTACAACTGCTGTATTTTTCTTTCAAGATCAAAAATCCTTGTACATTACCAAGAAGAAACAAGAAGAATAGTTTATTATTTTATATTATAAGGGCATCATAGTTTTAAAAAAGTCTTTACATTCTTTAAAGTTACATTTAAGTAATATATTATGCTTACAGTTATAAATTAATAAAATAAGTGTTTCCCTGAAACCAAAACGTGGTATTTTTCCCAAAGATCAGACTACATGCTTTTCCAATTCATGATCCACAGTTCAGTCTGGCCTTCTTAAACAGCAACACTGAGCTCTGCCTTGCTGTTTTCACTGTCCTTTTATTTGACTGGTCCCTTGTGTGCGTCTTCATTACACTATGTCGTTATTTGCTGGCTCCAATGTTGCCATTAAAGATCCAGAATTAAGCAGATTTTTTTCAGTTTTTGGGGAAACCAGACATTTCAGCAACATCTTGGAATGTGAAACTGATGCTTTACTCAGCGCCTTCGGGGCTGTTGGGACCGGTGAAGTTTGAGGGCTGCACCATTCCTTCTTGGCGTTTTCTGAAAAGAAAGAAGAAACTGCTTTGGCCTCTTGTTTTCTGTACTGTAGCAGCTGCATGGTGTAGCTGTAGTACAGTGGCGCCCTCGCAGCACAAGCACAGTCCAGCTGGAGGATCGCTAACCTGCGGGTCATCTAGAACACCGGTGCACCTGTGTCCTGCGGCACCCCTGGGGCCCGGGGTCTGGGGCTCAGAGGACCTGTGTCCCTGGCCCAGGGATGGTTCCTGTCACCCAAGACATCACTGATAATCATCCTCAAGGATCCCACTGCTCTTTGCCCAAAGGCGAGGACCCCTTCATCCACCAGCGAAGCGTAACGTCTGGGTGATGAGCACCAGGCATTCTGCTCTGGCAGCCCTGCTTCACAGCAGACGGAGACTTGAGAAATTAATTCACCCATGAAATCAAGGGTAAAGAATCAATCGACTTATTAACTTGTGGCAGATCGGCTCGTGCAAGCCCAGACACCAGGAGAACACCTTCCCTCTTATCATCAGTGCGATAGGACAGCACCTCCTAATACTACCAAACTAGTAATTCTATCATTAAAAAATAATTATACACTATATATCATAATTAGGCTGAAAAAAAAATCCTGTCTTTCAATGCCAATCCCAAACTGGAGATTAGTGAAGTTCTGCCTTCAGGACAGACTGCTTTTGGATGCAGAAGCATCTGAGAGTCCTGATGGTTGACTTTTGAGATGAGGCAGGTGAGGACCAGCTTCTGCAATGGGATTCAGATGACCTCCCTGTCAACAAAAGTCGTGTCTTGACTATTTTCCTTCCCGGGCATCACCTTGCATTAAAACATGCCTGGACTACTAAACAAAGAGGGCCTTAGGAAAGCTTCGATGTGGTTGACTAAGACAAAATCTAAGCATCTAGAAAAGGTTTATTCCAGGCTGAAAAGAGAAGAAAATAAACGCAACATTTCGGCTGTGTAGCCTTCTTCGAAACATTGCGTTTCTTTCCTTCTCTTTTCATTAGGGAATAAACCTTTACTTGTTCCTTGCGGCTGGCGCCTCCCTACTTGAACTAAGACCAGATCTGCCTCACAAAGAATTTCCTGAGAAATGCACCACATGAAATGGTCGACTCCTGTCACTCCTTTCATACTGTACTGTACTCTGCCTTGACCTGGGTGCAGATGTCTAAAGGAGACAAAATGTTACTCTGATTAATACACGTTCATAAAATAAGATAAGATCACTTTATTAGCCACATACAATTTCTTGCATGAGGAATTCGTCTTTTCGCATACAGCAGCTTGCTCTCCATGAGACACACAGACAGGGAGAGAAGCTTGGGGTCAGAGCACAGGGTCAGCCATTGTACGGCGCCCCTGGAGCAGTTAGGGTTAAGGGCCTTGCTCAGGAGCCAAACGGAGTAGGATTCCTCTGCCAGCCACGGAATATGAACCGGCAACCTTCCAGCCACAGGCGCAGATCCTTAGCCACAGTGCCACCACTCCACTCCTACTATAACTATTAAAGTTTTTAGAATTATCACGTCAATATAATTATACAAACATAAAGTAAGTCTATACTGTTCATTTCATTAGGAGTTAAGATCATTTCCAGTTACAAGGCAGACTTACAGTAGATGAAAAATATGTTTGTTAAGGTTTTCAAAGAAACATTTTCAAATCCTGACTGTTCCTACAGTTTCAAGACATCAGAGATGAGATACTGTAGTCTGGAAGAACCTTGCCTGTCTGCTCTGTCCTAGTGTCCTGCTCTCTGTACTGTCTCCTGCGTCTATCCAGCCTCCTCAGACCACTGACTGCTCGCAGTAGCTTCTGCAAACTCCAGGAGAAATATCTGAACAGAACACATAGCTTGTGCAGTATGGTTACTTAAGTGTCATTTAATTAACCAGTTTTCATATAAGACCCTTTTCTGCAGTTTTCCACCTTCTATATCACTCAATATCAATATTGGTAAACAGGCGCGATTTGGTACATAATCATTTTACACATAAACATTGGAACCGACAGCGAACAGCACAATGCAATCCGACTCATGCAACATTTTATAGAACATGGATTTCTGATGCTCGTTGATACTAACAACCTCACTCACCTGAAATGCATATAAAAGAAATGATGCCTTAACTACGAAATTACAGTGGAAGGAAATAAATACTGAGTAAAATTCAAACCTAGAAGGAAATGTTTCACATTGCACTCACACTGAAATTGTTTCTATAGGAGTTGTTAGTTATTGGAGTTACGGGTTGATAAAATGATATCATGTCCATCAAAGAAATGAGTTTAAAAAACCATGTTGCCATGTTGATGAAAACAAATTATCAGTACTTTGCAAATGGCTGCTCTTGAAAAAAGTGTACCAAATAAGAATTTACTCAAACTGTTTCCAGTGCCTGACTGCCACAGCAGTCTTAAGAATAATCTTGAATGAAGTAAATACCTTTGTATTTGAAAAAAAATAAGGGTAGTTAGCAAATGACTCTGTTATTTTAAAGCCATTTGAATTATGTGAAAATCACCTGTATATGGATATTGCTAACAGCTGTACAAAGGTTTTAAAAACCTGGATGTGGCTGCAGTCACACAGCTTTTTCACAAGCCTTTGTGAGAGTAAGGTGCTGGGCTGCACACAGCTCATTTGACAGATTGACAGGCTAATCTTTTCGCCTGATCAGTAGGAAAGCAGCATGCCTCCCTGTGTTAACACTGGGAACATCTGCACAGACCAGCTAGGAACTGCACTGTGATTAATCTTTTAAGACACCAACATGCAACACTCTGATCACAAGGGATGTGTCTACTGCTGTATTGACAGCCAAGAGAAGATGAACTTTGAATTTATTTTGCATAGTCACTCTCTGCAGGGTGGTGTAGTGGCGAGTCTGTGGCATCAATCGCTCATCACTAAATTGTGAGAGGCAACCGGAGGAAATACATCTTCATTTCACAAGCACAGCACTTGAAGGTTCAGCGAGGGATGCTGTGTGATGGCTCTGCCTGTCAAGACATCATTCCAAAATATCGTGGGAATGAGATCCGAGCTTTGAGTTGGGAGCCGCAAAATCTCGGCATTGTCTACGAACCAGCGACCAGGACAGCAAGGAGCACAGTGTGCTTTACTGCCATGCTGGAACACACAAGGCCTGCAGCCTCTTCGTCATCCTTCCCCTCAGGGCTCGAGACCAGCCGATGGGGAAACTGAAGCTGGGGTCCCCCTCATGTCCGCATGTGACCCAGGTCTCAGTACACAAAGAGAAGCTGGGAGAAGCCTTTAAACTGCTCTACTTAAGCTCCAAATGAGCTGCTCCATGTCATTAACAGCTCAGGACCAGGACCAGGGACCTCTGCTTTAAGGGATGACAGCGACGTGATGTTTTAAAAATACAGAAATGTTACTTTTTATAAAATGGTAGTTTTAAAAGCAGGACAACATGGGAACTAGCTAATTGCAATAGTGCACTTTATACAAATGACAGGTAATGTTACGTGTGCTGCAAAGGAGTAAAAGTGAATAGACACAGAAGGGACATACTGTACATCCAGGCTGTTAAGTGCAAGGAAGATGGTTTAAATACAACTGCCCACCAAAGCCACAAGGAACCAATAACTACAGTATGCAAACAAAATTAAAGACTTGGATAATTCAGACTTTCCATGCACTCCTTTGGTGTGGCTTAATCAATTCCAGCTGAAAACATTACGAGCTCCACAACAGATAGCACACCTACGCAATAGCATCTGTGTGTAATAAAACTTCCAGCATGCAACATAACAGCTTCTTAGATGAATTAATTATATGCAAGTGAAAAAGGACTAACCTTCACAACTTAGATTGATGTTCAGCAGTGAGCAGTCCTCAAGACAGCTGTCAGCAGCGCAGCACTCATCAGCTGACTAAGCCCAGTCTGACATGGGATCTGGGCTACTTTGCCGTTTTACATGTACATCTCTAACACAAAACTAGGAAATGTTGACAACGAATTCCCATGAATGCAAGCAATGGGCTTTCACAACTTTGATATGCAGACATGCATTTTGGGAATCTGCCAGCTGTCATTAATGATTTTCTGCCTTAAGGTACTGAGCAGTCTCCCCTTCTCAACACAATGCCATCAGTGCATTTTAGTTTCTTAATGCCAAAAACAAAGCCCACTAAAAACTGAGGAGGCACAAGGGATTTGAAATGAAATTGCATAGAAACTAAAAGTCAATACTTAGTAAATACTGTATCTTAATTTAAAGTTATGAAATAATTATCTTGCATTCACTGTTTTTGTAGCATATCACAATGCAGTACACTTGTAAAAATGAAGATTTCTTATTTTTCACTCCTGGTGTTCCCACAACCTTACAATGGGATACAACATCTGATCAATCACTGTTCTAGCCCAGAAACCTTGGAAAGCAGTGGCCTGGTGTGCCACAATATACAAATGGATAAAAAACACTACAGTCTTATTCCAGATTTTCAAAACATGGTGGCAATACGTCTGGGATACATGTCCCTTGGGAACATGGTATAGAGTGCACAGCTCCTTCCCCTTCCATTCCTGAATCTGAAATTATTTCATAATCTTCTTTTAACTTTTTTGTGTTAGTGGTTAGTGGTCTAAAGGTGGTCTCAGTTTTCGAATCAAACCAATTTGCCTACATACTGTATATAGTACAGAAAGAAACATTTCAATTCCAAGAGAACCAGACCCATGTTGTTTCTATGTATTTCTTCCTGCAGGATTTTATTTTATTCTTTACAAGGATAGGCTGCTCTCACTGTGAATAAACTAAAAACCCACCTCAGACATTACACTATCACCAGCAGGGTTTTTGTTTCATATAATGCTCTAGAGCAATTATCTCTTCTTTTAGGTTGGATACCAATACACTCTGAAATCTAGGTGCTATACATCCTTGAAGAGATACTTAGAAGATTTTGCCAAACAAGCTCACTCAAAAAACAAAAACCTATATTTATGTTTGAAAACATAGTAAGCTTTATGAAAATGTCAGTTTAAATGCACCTAGATTTTTAATAACTCCTTTTGACCTTTTCCTAGATACTGAATCCATACTGAAATACTTGCAGAACACATTTCACTCCATTTATTGACCTGTCTGAGTTTGTGACACACAAATGTCTTGTCTTGGTTATGCACTCATCTCCTGAAGATGGAAAAGCCTTATCGTCTGTGTGTTACAAAATGTATGCTTGTTAAAAGTGCATGACAAAAACACAAAGTTAAAGCAGTTTTATTCCAAGTGAAGGAACATCACAGGTCAGAGAACAAGAGAGGGAACAATCTGAGAGTCCATCCATCAACCCTCCCCAGACACCAGAAACACTCCCAGCTGGACTGTGCAGTGTGAAACTCCATCACAGCCCAGGCCTGGCTAAATAAATTTAACTGCACACGGTCTCATTTATCATAAATAATCTATATATTCTAACTGGTACACGCACAAAGCACTGCCATATTATAATGAGCAATCCCAACATGCTGGAATCAACCAGCCAGCCACATAGCAACATTGTATATGATCCATCTCATATTTTGTGATTAATTTCTATTATATGATCTGACAAGGCTGCCATTATAACATTTCTGAATAAATGTATTTATAAATGTATTTATTAAGTTCATTCAAGAGCAGTATGGGGATCCTGAATTTTTCAACAAGAACATGCCAGCCAGAATTCTGTGAGACAGACCCTTGAGCTAAAGAACTGAGTACTCTGCCAGGGCGAAGCTTATCTACTCTTATAGCATTGCTGTTGAAGACTGTTAGAGCTACAAAGACTGTTATCACCACCTTACAGTCCAGAATCAACAGCCTTTCAGAGATTTTTATGACTAAATAAATACATTTAAGTGCTGTAAATAGAGCACAACACTTTACAGCTCTGCACTTGTCAAGGACAGCTGTCTCTTATACGTCTAGATAAAGAAAATAAAAGTAACAAAATCACCTAAATCCAGAACAATGAAGAATGTTTGTGAAGAATGTGGAGAAACTGTTCTTGATATATTTTTTTCTGACAGACATGGACCCATACCACAACAGTTAATTGTATCAGTGGCTCTGTTTTAATTTGCATTAAGGTGTTCCATGAAACGGGACTGTCTCAGCTACCATCTCAGGCCACCTGCCCTGTCTGTTCCCTGCCTCTCCTTCTGTTCTTATCATGAATTCACTTTTTACGCCTGTAGAAATTTGACACTTGGATCACTCCATTCTGCTTGGCCCTGTGAGTCACAGAAAATCAAACATTAAAGCACATCCTTGCTACTATTTCAAACAATCCTCTAATCCTAAAGAAGCTGACAAATGATCTTCCAAAGCAATGCCATCTGTGAAGCATTTTCCAACTGAGGCCCAGGTGAACCAAGCCCATATTTCAAGCCCAGTGCTTTACCAGGGCTCTTTGTCATGGGACTTTTACACAAAGAAAACCTGTCATCACATACTGGGTCTGTGATCTGGGATTGGTGAGTGGGACGACGTGATTTTGTCCATACAGAAAGTAGTTATGTTACTTAGTTGTACAAAATTGAATACATAGTCGCATTACTAATGGTCACAAAAGCAAATAGCTTCATTAAAGGTAACAAGTGAAGATAGAGATAGCAGCAGAACACCTGGCTTTACTTGTGCTTTTACCTGCGTTGTTTGCTGTCTGCTAGGCAGATATTGATTCCAAAGACCAACAAAAGATTATTTTCTACTTGATTTATGCGAACAGATACAGCTGCACGGCCTGTCTTGTCCCCATGTCACAGCTACACAATCTTCAAGAGCGTCAGTCCCTCCCACTAAACAGGACTCAACCACATACAGAGGCTCTCAGAAATGAGAAGTGTCTGAGCTCAAAAGCTACTAACAAACATATCCTGCTGCTAACCTGAACAGACCTGTATGTGTGGTTTTGTGACTGTGTAATGACTTATTAGCTGACGTGAATACTTTGCCTATAATGTCTCCTCTAGAGGACTGAATTAAGGTCACTGTAAAACCCATTCTATATCAAGTTTCACAATTCCAGGTGAATATCCCATGCTCATTGCGAGCCATGATCCTTAGGCCACGTGTGTGTGATGCTGCATTATTCAGGAAGCTGTAAACCGTGTCCAGAAGGAGAGAGCTGCTCCTTGACGCGTGTGTTGGCCACAGTGTGGAGGGGTACACTCACACAGGCTCCTCAAGGCTGTGAAGGAAGCTGTCTATGTGCTCCTGCGGGACGTCCCCATCGAGCTGGGCCAGATAGGTGTAGAGGGTCACAAATGTGTCGAAGGGAATGCGGGCCGCTCCCCCCTCTGGGTCTTCGGTAAGGATCTCGCAGGCGTGCTTCAGAGCGCTGATGATCGTCTGGGGAAGGACAAAGCATGACACAGATCAACCGTCTGGCCCAAAGCTCCAATGCATTTCAAACATGTCTTTATCCAAAACATAAATGGGGATTTACAAGTTCTATTGTTAAAAAAAATGTTTTACAGTGACATAGCAAAGAGCAGTAATAAAATCTTTGACTTAAGCTGTGCACTGCCACTGTGTGGGGTGAGGTGGAACAACACCACTCCCAAGAGCTACGGCTTGAGACAAAATACATCCATGAATCATGTTTTAATTTTACAAATATGTTTTTCCCCTTTTGAGTAAGCAGCAGCCAACAGATTTTTTTTTTTAAAAGAAACTCAACACTATTTGACTAGTTGGTAAGGAATGGGCTCTGACAGTGTGAGTCACTTGGCATTAAAGAGAAAAAAAGTCATTATGGTCATCAAATTATACAGGAAAAAAAATTCTTCTTTAAATATCACAAGTTACACGAGTGGTGCTTGGAGCTCCCTGGGGCTTGAGCACTGCAATCTTATAGTTTCTGCTCCAGCCAAGTAAATTAGCTGAACTAATTACATGCTACACTAGTAATGTGGCATTGCTTGCAGGTTTGCAGTGGATAGCAATTAAAAGACAAGACCCACAAGGCTGCAGCTCACCAGTATCAGGGCCAAGAACCAATGGGTATAAAGATTTAGGCACTTTGCTTCAACAAATAACACTCAAGCAAAACTTTAAAAGCATGCACACTGCTGTAGGATTCCATTTAGTTTAATGTGCTTATGCTGTCCAAGTCAATAGCCCTGCTGTTTCACCCTTCCTGACGTCTCTCAGTGTAATCTTGCAATATTTAGAATATCAGTTTATCCCATCCATCTTCTGTTTTGTCCAATACGGAACCTGACCCTGAAAGCTTGTCAGTTTATATTACTTTAAATTAATTTACTTATTTCTTTTCACACTCTCCCAAGACTATCCTTTCATACTCTCAGCCTCTCTATATTCCTGCCAGCTCCCTAGCTGTCGGTCTGCTTTACGTTTCTTCCAGAGGCAATAAACTGGAGTCTGTAAACACTGCTGTGCCTTTAAGGCTTCTGTGCAGACTCCTCTCATGAAAACACTACTGAATCATTTAAAGGTGTTTTTCCAACCCAGGTCAATCTTAAAATCACCTCTGATTGCTAATGTAGAGCCTGATCCCTCTCAGCGCACTGAGCAGCCCTGTTTCTAGCACACCGCCACTTCTGGTCTCTGGTGGCCTGCCAGGTAACATGGTCTTCAGCAGTGATAATGCTTTCTATTTGCATAGTACTTTTCATTCAGAAGGGTCTATCAATCAGTTATTTTATCTGCTTTATTTTATTAGCAACCCTCACCGCAATCGACCACAGGGGGCTTTACAGAATTATACCACAGTTAACAATATAGCATCTGCAGACCAAATTGTGAAAACACAAGTGGAGAAAAAAACAGCTATCACACAGTACTGTAAGAGAAGCCTATATTTCTATTCCAGAAATATTATTTACCCACATACTCACTAAGGGTTTGGCTTATGTTGGATTTTTTTTTCCAAGGGCTCTCTCTCATGAAATAGTGTATACAAGGAAGACTAAATATTATTCAAGACACCAACCACCTACAATGGTTATATAATTCTAGATAAAAAAGCACTTTAAGAAAAAAATAGCAAAATTATGTATTCAGGAATCTGGAATTCGCACAAATGTAAGAGAGAAAATGTAATAGTAGTGAAGAACAATATTCTAATTCACACAATATGTCAATGTAGGTAGTGAAGTCAATTAACAACAGAACACAGTGCTGGCGTTGAGAAGCACTGTCATTCTCATGGGCCTCGTAATTCTGCATACATACCCCAGACAGAGCACTGCAGCCCAGAGCAAAGACTTTAATCCATTCAATGCTGGTGCCGAAGTTTCCCAGTCCCAGCAGACTGTCCAGCTGCTCCTTGGGCAGAGAGAGGTCTCGCCAACGGTCCTCCAGCTCTGCTTTAGTCACGTTTCCTTTTGGTCCAAGCTGGAAAAGTTACTTATTAGTTACAGCTTGGCAGTACTGGAGCTAACCTTCAATTCACTGTGTCTGAGTTTCTGTGTGAGGTGCTGTGTGAGACTGGAACACGCTACCCAGCCATGCTGTTGAAACTGATACCCTGGCCTCTTTCCAGAAACAGCTGGATGGGACCCTTAGCTACTAGAGTAACTACCAAACAGAGAAGATGTTTACAGGTGAGACGAGGCCATTCATCCTTTCTTATGTTCTTATCTTTTGAGTCCGGTGAAAATCTTTCGGGGTTTTCTTTGCTGAAGAAGCGTCAGTTGCCCCTCTGCATAGTGCATTGTCTGCAAACCTGATGTGCATGCTGATGAAAAGATGCACCTTCATGGTTGTTTCTGCACACTGAACATCACGCAGGACAGTAAGGATTACAATGAGCCAAGTCTTGTAGCACTTCTCTAGAGCACCTCATCTCACCAACATGTTTTGCTTTGTGTGGATTAACACATTTTTTTGTCCTTATTCAAGTTACAAATCAGATTTTTCATTGTCTAGCAGGGAAGCGCAGGCCTATCAAAGGCCCAGCTTTTATCTCAGTGAACAGACAAGACTGTGCCTTTCCTAATCTAGAGCCCTGCTTACTCCCCTCATACTGTCACAGCTTTCTGCAGCAGCTTGTAGAAATGGGCAAACTGACGACATTATTAGATTAGTAGAAAACAATGCAAAATCACACTTATCTTACTGAGGAACAGAAGAAAGACTTGAGTGTAATATAAAATATTATGTCTGCATAGTTCCATTTTTAAAAACACAGGCCACCTGTTTATGAAGGATCTTGAGGAGCCCTGGTGTGAGTCCTGTATCTGTCTTCTGTGTTGCTACTGGCATCTCAAGCCTTTCTTTAACAGGAAGTGGGTCACCTCTTGCTAGAGCAGAAAAATATCTAAAAAAAATAAACAAATAAATAAATCTAAAAAAATAAAAAAAATAAGTCCTTGAGAACTGAGAAATACTTATGACATTTGTTTTAATAAGTGTCCAAAAAAAACTTGTTTGTTTTTTTCATCTGCAGAGGTACATGAAGTTACATTTTAAACAACACACCAGACTGAGGGCAGCTCTTAAACTCAGAAACTGGTGCAGGGTCGACACCAACCACAAACTCCATATGACCTTTTAAGAGCTGGAAGCAAATAGAAAAATCTACCCCAAATATAAAACTGACATCGATCAGCCTGTGATGAAGAAAACAAAAACTAGAAGACAAGGATTTCCTCCAGGACTAAGGCTGGGAACCACTGGCTTAGAGCAGGAGTTCCTGGTCCTGGTGACCCACAGCTCTCAGTTACACACCTGAACCCTTAATAACAGGTTTAACTGTAGCAGCCCGACTGTGTGTAGGTCTATCCAAGCCTAGGTAACTAACAGGACCAGGACAGGGAAGCGCTCTCAGACACACCCCCTTGGTCATGTCCCGAGCGGCAGATGAAAGACACGGAAAGCAATGAAGTACGAAAGCAAACGGCGCGCGATGCAGCCTCAAGTCCTCCAGCTTCTCAAGGACAGGGAAAAGGCCCAATCTGTCCCATGGAGCGGATGATGGGGTCACTAAGGGCTCGGGCGGAAGGACACCCAGACACCCGCCAGAGTTGTGCCCCCATCTCTGGGTGAGGATGAGGCAGCTGCTGTCCTGGGGGGCTTCCATTCCACCCTGGGCTCGACTGAGCCCGTTCAGTGAAGCAGCAGCAGCTGGCTGCAGACCAGGCGCCATGACCCGCAGGCCCTGGGCGCTGGAGGGCTGCCGCCCCACACTTACGCTGCAGACCACTGAAGCACGTCGCTGGGCTGCGTCCTGATGGCGGCTTTGGTGAACTGCTTCAGGATGTCCGGGAGCTCCGGCGGGATGCTGATTTGCTGAGCGCAGAACATCGTGTCTGGAGGCGGCATGGCACCTGTCCGGGACAGCTCAGCAGCGGAGGAAACAGGCGCAGGGCGGGAGAGGGCGGCGGCAACACGCCTCCGGGCAAGCTACAACAACGACAACAGCAGCAACGGCATCTTTAACGCTGAGAGAAATGAAAAGGGGCTTCACCCGGATTCATGGTGTTTCAGAGCCAGTTTCTGGCTCAAAGGAGCCCGCAATGGTCAGTCATGTTTTGAGTTTATTCGGAAACTGCATTCCCTTGCTGGTATTCGTTGTAAAGTCCCTGTTTTCCATGCAAACCCAGTCATTAAAGTCGGCGCAATGTAAGACCTACCTGATACTAACAACAGCTCCAGAAGACGGAGGAGCAGGCAGACAGTTTCTGTCACTTTCCGCGGCAGCTCTTAACAGCTCACCTGGCAACCGCGTTGTTACCGAGCGGGGCGCTTAGCAACCCCGGAAGCCCCGGTCATGTGATCGATGACCCACGTTATCTGGCTCCTTCCGGTCCTGCCGTGTGATACGGTCTTCTTAAAGCCTATGGCGGAAAATACCTGGCCGCTGACTGGTGTCCGGTGTCCTGTACTGCAATATGAGCTCTCACTTCAGAGTGCTTCTATGACAAATTAACCTTGCTCATGCTGGGGCCATGTCCTCCTCGGTTCACACTCCTTCCTGCACGCGTCTTTGCAGCTAAAACGTCACGTTCAAATTGTGATTAAAAATGTAAACTCCTGTAGGATTTTAAACTGGACTCTCGAAAAAAAAACACAGTAGGTGCCGAATTCTGTAGAAAGAAACTGTATGTGGCACGACGAGAAAAAAAAGACTTAGTGATAAAAACTGCTCACTCCTTGTCCGCCTGGTTTTTGTTCCGTTTCGTGCCACCGGGTGGAAGCAGCCCTTTACTGACACAGGAAACAGCTCAGAAAGCCCAGCCAAGCTGAACTTTGTCACATGCTGCAGGTCTGTGCGTTACTGAACTAACATGTTATTTTAACGCGGTAGAATGAACAAATTCAAACTAACTTCGTGTTGGTAAGGGGTAGATTACTATGCGTTTACTATGGATAACGGAATTGTTTTGTAAGTTTGTTTTAAATGAGGGGATTCGATGTTTCGCAAAGGATTTTGTTTACGTTGAAAAGCTTTATACCGCACGCAATCGCTTCTAGTACGGGTGCCTTCTCAGATATGAGGTAGATGAGTCAAAATTAGCCCGTTTTTTAAATGGCCGATTATATAACTCAGTTTGACCTGAAATTGAAAGAGATTACCAAAACCAGTGGGATGTTTTGATCATTTTCAGATGTCCCTCGCTGTTCTGTGGTAGAATGGAGGCCGAGCAATACTTGCTAAGGATCGGCTGCTCCGGCCCGGTGTCACCAACGCTGGCCACACTGCAGCTCATCCACCACAAGCACCTGCTGTCTGTGCCCTTCGAGAACTTGACCATCCACTGCGGGGGGCAGATCCTGTTGGAGCTGCCCTGGATTTATGACAAAATCGTGACACAGCGCCGGGGCGGGTTCTGCTTCGAGAACAATGGGCTTTTCTCCTGGCTGCTGTCCCAGCTGGGGTTCGAGGTCACCCTCCTGTCCGCACAGGTCCGGAACAGCATCACTGGCCGCTACGGCCCCCCCTTTGACCACCTGATCATCCAGGTGGTCCTAGAGGGGCGCAGGTGGCTCTGCGACGTAGGCTTCGGAGCCGGGTTCCAGGTTCCTCTGTCACTGGAGACCGGAGAGCCCCAGCAGCAGGGAGATGGGCTGTATCGCGTCCGACACCGGGGGGAGACTCTCTTCCTGGAGACCGCGAGGGAGAAGCCGGGGGAAGGAGAGGGGGGAGAAGGCCAAGGGGCCTGGACAGAGCTGTACAAGTTTACCCTGCAGCCACGCCGCCTGGAGGAGTTCAAAGCGATGTGCTGGTACCATCAGAGCTCCCCCAGCTCGATCTTCTTCTGCAAGTCGCTCTGCTCCCTCCTGCTGCCCGGCGGCAGGCTCAGCTACATGGGCCGCAGGCTGATCACCACGCACTCTCCACCGGGGGAGGGAGGAAACGGGACGAGGACCGTAGTGGAGCTGTCCGACGGAAAGATCCCCGCTGTTCTGAGAGAGAGGTTCGGCATCGAGCTGCCCGGTCCCCTCACTCCAAAAGACGAGAACATAGTTCCACCTCCTCCCATTTACTAACACCAGCCACACCCCTGCTGCAGGAACACGCTGCGTATCGTTCTGATCAGCTTGGATAAAGCATGGTTACGCGACGAATCTGAAATACTGCTTTCCTTCTGAAGCACAATCAATAATGCTCCCTACACTAGCCAAGCCCATCGGCGAGTGTAGGTGAGGATCAAATATACTTTCAAGTGTAGTTTTAAAAAATGATTAAGAAATTCTTAAAACTAATCAAAATAGTCCTGTTTTATAACCTTCCCTCAATTGCCATTGTAAATATTTACACATGAAAGCCACTGCCTTGGGTCAGCAATAGACTTGTTTGTCGCCAGCCAGCAATTTCATTCTTGGGTCAGAAATGGTTTATCTTGTTGAAACGCAAAGTGGGGACAGGTTAAAAAAGTGATCGAACAGCTCTATAATAAACTCACGGTCCCGGCGAAAATGACAACAGAAGGCACACGCATCTTATGGTCATTGTTATTTAATACTGGTAATAAATTTAAAAATAAAGATTTTTGTTACATTTACATCTAAATTTTCAACATGATCCCAGCAGTGTGTGCTGTACATTCCAAACCGCTATGCAGAACAAACATGCTGGGTTTAAAAGGAATAAAAAAATAAAATCACATTGCTAGAATTCCTGAACAGTTTCTGGAGTTTGAGTACTGTTTGAGCTGAATAATTGCTTGCATGTATCCCTTCCTTGCTAGGGGGCATGCTTATCAAGAAAAGAAGGACAGCAATTCAAAAGCGGTGATTTTGTTCAGAAATGCAACCAGATAACCCAACTACCAAAAAGCTGACCCAACCATTGCACATCCTACCGTTGTGATAAGACTTTACAGTCATGCACTTTTAAATACACATATATAAATAGAGGAACACATTGTGCTGAAACTGTTGCCAACACAAAACGCAAAATGCCGAAGTATCACTGCTTCAGTGATGTCACTTATATACATTTAAGATACTATAAGGTCACTTGCTTAACCTGTGGAGTCAATGACACCTTTTGTGAATGCAATGCAGACCAAGCTGATCTTTATTCTAGAAATCCAAAACAGCCTTCAACTGACTTTAATCTTCTTACTGAAAGCTAAAACAGAAAAATCTGTCTGATCACGATACTGTTTTCTTTCTTGAAACAAAGCTGGTAGCCAGAATACTTCACTTGCCTCTTCCATTGCCTCCCATTAATTTTTAAGACAAGGTACGAAACATTTTCCCTCTGAAAGCATGCAGTGTGACATATCGCCAGTGCTTGTGGGTAACTATGCTTGCTGTTCAATGTCGTGGAGCTGCATGTGTGGCCAAGCAGGGTGAACTGAGATTCAATTCCAGCACCGGGCATTACGAAGCCCCACTATTCCATGTTCACATGTCGTTCCTTAACCACTGACGGCTAAATAAAAACTGAACCGTTAAAGAAGTTGGCAATTACAAAGCAGAACTGAAACAAAACACTGATGAGAATGTCACTCAGCAAAGTGGATGAAAGTCCTTTGTTCCACGGAGTCAGAAATAACGGTGATTTAATTCACGTACACAGCCAACATAAACCACAAGAGCCATTAAATGATGAAAAGCAAGGGAACATAGACCACAAATGTAAAACCAGCAGAATTTATCCTAATATTGTACATATCTAAAAATGTCCTTTTACAATTGTAAATAGTCTATATTTATGCCAACACATCATAAATGGACCTATGGATTTTAGTAAAAATATTTAAGTTTATTCAGCTATTGCTACATTACATTGTAATAATTTATAGATAGCCGTTTGTGCATCTGCTGAAAACAACATTTACAGGTAATGACAAAAAATGTTTAGTGTGCTAGTTTTTCAGCTCATGCTAGTGTTAAAGCTTTCTATCTTAAACATTAGAACTGTTTTTGAAATGCTTATTTGAAGAAATGTCATTAGCAGGCATTAGTCCCATACAATGTAGCTGTTACTTTGGACTGTGAATGACTAGTATGTTTTAAAAAGTAACAAGTAATATTTGATTTGCACTTTCATATTAAAGAAAACAAAGGGACACTGAGATTGTCTCGGTCACATGACAGTCCTGATAAGACTTAAATAAACCCCCCAAAAGTATGCAGCTACCCCACTTTCCCTAACAATGCACAAACCAAAAAAAAAAAAAACACACCCAGTCCTAGATAAAGTCAGACATTTGAACTCAGTATTCTATGATCTTTTTTCAGTAATTCACCTGAATTCATTACTGAAAAATAATTTAATTAGCTAAACCCAAGGTGGAAAAGCCCTTCTTCCTCCGCTGATAGTGGCACAGTGTGTTTTAGACTTATAAACAGGAGTCCACAAAATAAAGTGACAACTAGATTTAATAAATTAATATATTTTTAAGATGTACAATGCACATTCTTTTAATCCAAGTTCACGTTTAGGGTCGTTTGGTTTTCAACTATTTACACATGTACAGTTCTCAGGCAGCGCTTACAAGCAGGGCAGTAGCAGATGGGGAACGGGAGAGCCTGAAAATGTGGATGTGAAGCAACAGAAAGGTCGTGACAGAACAGGGGGAGCTGACTGAGCACTGTGCCGGAGGGTCCGAGCGTCCGGAGGGCAGCGGTCAGGCAGAGTGGCCTTTATTCTTGAGGGGAGCTGGCTGGCGGAGTGGAGCTGGACTTCCCTCCCTTGCGCTCATAGTTTACTAGCCTCTGACCAACAAGGTACCTGGAAACACACAGCCGCTCGAAGTTAATACAAACAGGGTTTTTACATTGAAGCGCTGTTCACCCTACGATTCAGACTGTGGTAAGACTTATGGAGGAACACAGCCACTGAACTTTGTGAAGACGTTCCAGCTCATGTTGCAGGAGCATCTGATTCCTGTCCTGAAATTTCTTCAGAAACTCTCACACACTGGAAAACTCGAGAAGGATTGCTTTGAACTCCTGGTGGAATGTACTTGGAAGGTCCTTGGCATTTTGTAGCAAGTGAAGCTTTTAGAGAAACCCTAACAAAAGCGAACAGGCTACCTCCATGGCCTGCCGACACTGAATCATTTCGAAAGGTTAGCCTAGGGAACTCTCCATTAACACTGAATTCATGGGACTTACTTGTCGTTCTTAATGTGCTCGTAAAGGCGCTTGAATTGGCGGATCTGGAAGGACAGGATTCCCATGAGCATCACCACCATCAGAAGGAAAGGATAGATCCGACGCTGCACCAGGTTCTGCATTTCAACAGTGACCCCTACAGGGCAACAGCGGAATGAAGAACACTTAATCCACATCCAGGCATTAAGACTCCACTCTGAATGGTTAAGCTAAGTAGAGATCTAATTTTAATTCAATGACACCTATGCTGCGTACACATGGACTGTACAAGTGTGATATCTTTCAGAAAAAAGTCTTTGTACTTCAGCAAGATGATTTTTCAGAAGCCAAATAGGAATTGACCTAAAAAAAGCCACATATTTAATAAGCCTTTGGAAACACATTCTCTTTATCCATTAACCTGAAAGACTGACAACGGTTGAAGAATAACCTGCTTCAAGAATTAAATTTGATCGCTTATGAATAAAAAATAAAATTAGCCACTAGAAGAAATTCCCTGGTTTTTAGTTTTAGAACAAGTCAACACTTGCTTTCAGCACTATGAATGAACAATGGGATACGAATATGTACAGCCGAGCTACATTTCTACACTGACTACCACTAACATACATAAAATGAAAATAACCGACGCAGATCTCCAAAAAATAAAGGCATCTTTGACAAAAAGGTCAGTGTTTATGCACACTGTAAGAATATTAAACAGGCTGAACAAAGTACTTACCTATTAAAGGAACAACACCAGCAGCAATGACATAGGGCACACAGAGGGACAGGAGCAAGACAGAAATAACTGGAGCTGCCAGCTTGCGGATTATAAAATGAAGGTCAATGTTGCGGATTCCGTTCGCATAAACCTAAACCAGAAAATTGTTAAAAGATAAATTTAAATAAAATTCCAGTCTCAAGAGCTGAAGAGTCTCAAGACCTCTAGAGGTCTTATTTTCATCTGACATTGGCTTAACATTTAAGAAGGAGTTCCTGTTGAATTCATTCTGAAATGCAATCTGTGGGTTTACAGGAACAGACTTTCCTCAAAGCCTAAGGCTGGCCTTAGAAAACAATGACAAGAAACAGGGTAGAAAACACAAATAAGAAACATGAGAATAATCATCACACAAACACAATAATATACAAGGTTTATAATAAGCTAAATCCCAAAGGATTATAGTCGATATTAAAGGGATTTTAAAGGAAGACAGAGAGAAGCAGATTTCAGATGTTTGCAACAGGCAGGTTCAGCCAGAACGAGAGCCTAGAACCTGAAAAGGAAGAGAGGTACTGAAGGGGGAGGGGTCCAGGGTCAAAGAGGAGGAAGTCAGGTGTGTTGTAGGAAGAGACACCGAGAGGCAGTGAGATACATGAGTGCCGAAGGAAGAAAAAAAAGAGGAAAACCGAAGCATCAGTGGTGGAGAAGAGGTAGAGAGAAAAGATCAAGGTGTGGAAAGAAAAAAGGAACGAAATTATTTCAAATAAACAACTGAGCATAAAAATGACAAATGAGCCATTCAGCCCATCTCATTTGGTTTCAGATTATTACATGCTAACAGGAATGGTTTAGTAACTGTAGTACATTTTCATTTTAATATCTTATCTTAAATATCTACATTAACATATCCACACATCCTCACATTATCTGAAAGAGATGAAAAGGAAAGTCTCCCATACCAACCTGCTCAATCACGGTCTTCAGCCACCACTGGGGACCCATCAGCGTTATGGCAGCTATGATTTTGGCATGAAGAACTCCAAGAGCCCAGTCCTGGATTGCATGACAATTTCAAAAGAACACCTTCAATAACCAGCTACAGAAAGTCACACACTAAAAAGATAAATTAACATGTATGAACCGTGAATTTGACTGTTGTTTTAAAATCCAAATTTCAATTAGTAACTGACACATAAGCAAATGACATTTAGCCTTTACTCTCAACATGCAAAACTTAAGCAAGAGGACTCAAAAGACAGTTAAATTTAAAAAGCACACTTCAGAGAGCATAGCCTGTATTCAAAAAGCTTTTTCTACAACTACAGAGTGAGTCATTTATTCTCAAGGCATCAGATGTGCACATAATTCATGAAGTTCATAAAGAACAGCTTATGTATGCACATCACCTATATAAAGTAAACCACACATGCTATGAACAAATGTATTTCAGCTTTCATTTATCTTATGCCATAGAAAAAAAGTGTTGCAATACTGAATGCTTAATAAATGCTTCATAAATACAGGGAGAAGTATCACAATTTAGTTTAATTTCTTTAAATAGAGACATTTGTCATTCAATAAGGATACAGTAGAAGGCATGAAAAAGGGCAGTTCAATGCCTGATGAAATATCCTTCCTGTAAAGTTCTTCTACTAATAATATCTAAAAATGAGCATGTGTTCTTAGGAGCAGTATTGTCTGCGGAAGTCAGGATTTGCCTAAACTGAGAAATGAAACTTAACAGCTTCAACAGGAAGGGCGGATGAACCAGAGGAGCCGGTGCCCTACTGAGAACGCTTAGGCCATGGGGCAGAGACAGCTGCACCCCGCCAAGGGCTCAAGATTGCCTTCTGAGAACGGACTCCTCTCCCAGAGGAGCAGCTGGCGTCCGATCGGCCTGAAATTCAATACAAACCTGCCAGGGGTAGAAGAGAGGTGTCTGATCGAGAGGCACCCTGAGAGGAGCCACGATGACCAGCTCGAACAACAGGCCCAGCAGCAGGGGGATGACTCCGGCCAGAAGAACAGCCACAATCACCGTCTTCATGATCTGTTGAGACCAGCACTGCCTTAGCCACTGCAGCCCACAGAGGCTGAACGGTAAAACGAGTCCCAAGACAAGCAGGACCTGCGTGGAAACGCCTTTGAAAGAACTCCCACTCCTACAGAGACTGTTTTTTTTTCATTAATCCCCAAATACAGTGCCTCCTGTTAGGCTCAGAAGAGGTACAGCAGTACTTTGAAGCAAGTTACTGAAGTGCGAACCTGTGGATCATGTGTTGAGGATGGAGGAGACTGATCCACAGAAAAGTACAGTGGACAATAAAGTGATGTTTTATGAGCCACGCCCATTGAAGACACTGTTGTCTGTGATTTACAGATAGTGTTCAGTTTTATGTTAACAGAGGTCATTGATTCCCCCCGATGAAGCCTGACGATGGTCAGGTCACGCTGCTGTTGAGCGGCTGGAGGGTGCAGCGGGAGAAACGGCGGCCTTACCATGAGAGACCACTCCTGCACCTTCAGCAGTATGACCCGCCGGCCCTGGGGCATCCAGGCCAGGAGCACCGTGATGGCGCGGATGGACAGCCAGCACACGTACAGGCCGCAAGCTGCGGTGTACAGCTCGTGGATCTTCGTGCTGCCTGTCCAGAAGGACATCAACCAGCGGCCGGTGAACACTGTCAAAGGAAAGGTTACGCGATCAGGCACATCAACAGCCTGTTTTGGTCTGCGAAATAAAAATGACTATTCTGGAGGTACACATCTCAAAACACCCCAAAGAGAAAGCAAACCATCCTAGTGCATGGGAATCCACATCGCCACAGACTTCCTTCACTCGTACTTCCGAGATGAGTGCTGATGGCGGTCAGCCGGGCGCGAGGGCTACTTACCTGGCAACGTGAGGCAAATAAGGCTGGCCACCAGCAGGGTCGCGCACATGAAGACGACTAGCAGCATGATCTGGAAAAGACACCACAGCGTGTTCACGCAGGGAGACGCCTGCGAGCGGCGAGACCCCCGCAGCCCTGTGCAGGGAGGCGGAGACACGTACCCGGAAGGGGAACCGCAGAGGCCTGCGGTAGGGCTGAAAGCCCACAGGGCCGCCCTGCTGCAGAATGGCCTGGTGGGCGGCGTGGAGCCCCTCGCCCACCACAGGGATGGCGTTGTTATTGCGAGCTTGCTGGTTGTTGTTGGCCTGCGGGTTGGCGTTGTTGTCGTTTTCCTCCTGGTCTCCCAGCAGGTAAGAGTGAAGGTCTCTGTGGGACAAACAGCCGGCTTTAGAGTTTCGAGAGACGGCCGGGAAATAACACGCATAAAGACCCGCTACTCCTGTGATCCTGAATTCGCAGGAACCTATGGTACTCTCTTACACTATTTTATCCACATGATACTGAAACAGTAAGAGCTATGAAAAACACCTCTCGAACTTTAGCAGAGTGCGAAGGGAGAGACAAGTCTTGACATACTACTGCAACGCATGATTTTGTATAGAGCTTATTCAGGACGGGACTAAGCAGCCTTCGTCTCACCACCCTGTCCATTTCATGCCCAGCTACAGTTCGCAAATAGGTTTATTAATAGACCATTAGTATTCAACTATTGTTAAGGCAGCTTTTTTATCCAGCTTTCTTTTCCTCCAACTTTTACATTTTAGATTTAACCACTTGTTGTTAACTCTAGATCTGAAAGAGGAGCCGTGCCCTCGGTACAGAGGGGGGAGAGAGATCAGCCAGCACTGCAGCCGGGATGCTACAGGTCTGACTGTGTCGGCCGGTGGCGCAGGTGGCGGTTTGATCGGCCGGCGAGACTCGAGCGGCAGCGGCCGCACTCACAGCAGGTAGCCGGCGGTGACAGTCCAGGCCCGCACCAGCCCCTTCAGCCACTGGCGGGTGTGTCCCTGTTCCAGGAGAGCCGGG
This sequence comes from Lepisosteus oculatus, assembly GCF_040954835.1. Taxonomy (NCBI): domain Eukaryota; kingdom Metazoa; phylum Chordata; class Actinopteri; order Semionotiformes; family Lepisosteidae; genus Lepisosteus; species Lepisosteus oculatus. Next base: position 735,378 of record NC_090701.1, on the reverse strand, counting down.
AGCACCACCTGCAGCAGGAGCAGCTCCAGGGACAGCTCGCTCACCGGGGCGTCGCTGGGAAAGGCAGGCAGCACAAGTCGTCACTCACACAAACACGACATTGACCGGGGGCCTCTACTGTGCCACAGCTGGAACATCTGAAGCTGGAAGCCCATCACCAACACCGCGCACACCGCAAGGTAATGAAAACTGAACTACTCGACACCGGAAATAAAGTGTGCACCTACAGAACGGGAAAACAAACGTCAGTGTGAATACTGTGTGGGTTATGCTGGAATGGCAGTACATACTCTTTTACACAATCAGAAGTCTACGCTGACGAATGAGAAAAGGCCCCTAACTAACTAAGGACTGGAAAGGACCCGCTCACTGGGCAAGGTGCTCCTCGGATATTTAAAGGGATTTACCTGTACAGCATGACGTTGTAAGGAAGGAAGTTTGGTAAAATGTGCTTGATTATCCGAATAGGAAGCCATAGCATGAGGAGAACAATGGACCCAAAGACAACCTGCAGGAAGCAGGGAAAAAGGAAAATCAGTCCTTTGACATTTTGAGAAAGAGGAAAATGGTGAAAAGATGCAATAACAGTAAAAACACTTCACAACTTACCACTGATAAAATAAATCTTCTGAGATGTCTGTATATCGGCAGATGAATCATTTCTTGGACAGGATTAAAATCAGGATCATTCAGATTTCTCAGAAACCACAAAACACCAGGCCTCAGAACCTACAACACAGTCAAGCAAATACAACACACAACAAAAACGGTTATGCTATGTAAAATACAGACAACCAATTTAACTTATGAAGTCCATGAGACATCGCTCCGTCCATTTTCAAACATCTTTTTCCGACGCAAGGCTGTGGTGGACCTGGAGCCAGAGCCCATCCAGGCAAGCAATAGGTGCAAGACAGGCTGCACCCTAGATGGGACACCATAAGCATAAGATATTATAATATATAAAATACTTATTCCCAAAGGAACTTGCAAGACTGCTTGGGCCTTTCAAGACTGTACCATAGACAACGGTTCCGAAAAAAGTAATCATATTTAAATTAAAATGGAAATAGCCTTCCCAATACTGCCCAGTGGAATGCATTTAAGAGGTTTGCATTAAGAGGAGCCTGCGAGTCACTTTTCAGTAGTAAATGGCAAGAAATGGCTGCCACTAAAATGAAACCGCACCAAACAGTGGGCTGGACAGGCCTCCTCTTGACTGTAACCTTTCCTGGGCTCCCGTACTCCTACGATTCAATTCCAACCTGCTCCAACGGGAGAGGAGCAGGAAAGGCACGGCTGGCTCACCTCCCGCAGTAAGAGGATGAAAGAGGCGAAGTAGAACACGTAGACCATTCCCACCAGCCAGTGCAAGAACATGGTGGTGCCTGGAGCGGACTGGAAACTCAGCTCACGGTCCTTCAGAGAAGCATCAAACATTTCCTGGAAGGGAAGGCAACAGGAAGACCAGGTCTTTCTCACAAGCTCTTTTTTTATCTTTCAATACGCATTTGTGTTTCAAGACATGTAAACCACTGACGACACATCTCACTTCGGGCTTCACTTGCAGAAATAAGCTCATCGATACTTTTACTCACCAACGAGCAGATGTCAAGCCACCATCCGCAGATGAGTGGAAACACACCGATCTCCACAACCACCAGCAAAGACACCTGCAACACCAACCATAATCACACATCGTTTCTATACCAATATTTCATTTTCCTAAGAAGAGTTTCCTTTTTATATTTCTGGTTGCTTCTCAACAGTTTAGCATTGCAACACATGGACTGGGTGGTCTAAAACATCCCCCAAAACCTTTGCACTATAATTTTTTTTGTCGAAAGCCATTTTATTTTTCTATCCATTTCACTGTTGCTTGGTTTATATAGCAAGTAATGATCAGAGCTCATTTGGTACGTCAACTAGGTCTTTCCAGGGCTAACAAAATTACAAAACATGGCGACTGATTCAAGTTACCTTCACGACGATGTAGCAGACCCCTAACAAACGCCGCGATCTCTGGAATTTCACCAGCGCTGCTAAACCCTGAGTCTGCTGGTTAAGGAACAGGGAATCGGGCACAGTTATGCTCCACTGCCTAGGGCTGCACTGCCCTCACCACCGGTGGGCCGAAAATGTCCGTCAGAGAACTGCAGACAAGGAGGCCCATGCAGACGCACGAAAAGAAAAGCCGTCAAGTGTTCAGCTGGCGCTGCCCGGTGATAAGCCGATGCTCATTATCGAGAATAACCTCGTGTGTCTGTTCGTGGGTACAAACAGGTGCCTTTCATAAGGGAGGGCTGAAACAAACCATGGGGCAGAGAGGGATTCAACCCCGGTCTGTCTGCCTACCATCATGACGGGTCTGATGATCACGCTCCAGAAGGTATCGGGTTAGCTTGCAAGATGGGAAAGATAAGCTTTTGCAGACGGAACCTGATCCATTCACTGAACTTCACAGCCTGTGAAGCCTGTTGCTATTGGGCCAGACATTTTCAACCCCCGCAATCTTGCCGATACACCTTTTCTGGCAAGAAACCGATAAACTGATATGAAGGAAGCTGGATTTCACTTCTGCCAGACACCTAAGATTTTGAAAAGCTAGTGAACTCTGCAAAGAGATGGGAGAGGCATTCTGTCACGTTGGCCTGCAGGTTTTGTGCACTTAATTGAGCTGGAAACATCTATCCGTCTGAAAAGTGTAGAGAGATTAAAGAGGAAACCCAGATGAAAGGATACATGACACACAATCAACGTAACAGCCAGGAGGACGTAGCCAACAATCGTTGTGATCAGCCCTTCGAAGTGTGAGGCTTGAACCTAGACGAGAAAATAAAAAACATCTTTACCTCCTGAGTCTTCTTTAAGTACATTACAGAGTACTTTAAGTACAACTCTTTCAGCCCTGTGAACTGAACATCTGGGGAACATTTCTGTCTCCAAAGAATCTGAATGTAATGTAAACAATGCGGACAGGCAATCTAATGTGTCATCTGGATGCTACTAAAGGGAAATAAAGGGATCTTAGACAAAGCTGGATGCTTCATATACAAAAAGGAACTTATTGAGAAAAACACCATCACTTACATAGTCTTCAAAACCCAGTCCGACAACAGAGAAGTGCCCAATGTGGTAAGGGCAGAAGGCTGAAAGAACAAGAGGTGTTAACACAGCCGTCAGAGCACACAAATACTCACAGCTGATCTTTCACAGTGTATGCAATAACTGGCCTGTGGTCTAGTATAATACGCAGGTACACAAAGAACAAAACTGTGGAACTGCATTGAGGTGTAATTAAAACTGAGAAGAGGGGGCACGTTTCTACACATAGTGGTTTTGGGGTCTGCCACATTGTTAAAACCGATAACCTGGCTCCTTTCAAGAAATGGCTGGATAGGATCTTTGGTTAGAATTTTTCCAACAATTCCTCACTCAGTGGTTTTAAAATAAAGTCATGTTTTTTTGTGGTTACCTGAACTCACGAACTGAAAATGGATGTATGAAGGTGGATTGATCATATTATCATTATGGATAAGATGGGTTCATGCACTACTATCAGCAGTTTAATCTTTCATCTTCATTGAAATTTAATCCATAACAAAATGATATGCTCACATTAAGGGAGAAAGCACCATCTGGATACTATTTAAAAGAATGACATGAAATTATTTTTGTAAAGAGTAATTAAAAGTTCAGAAACATACCAAAAACAAGGATGAAGAGTGTATTTAGTGACACTACCCAGAAAACATGTTCCTAAGAAAAAGACATGATTAAAGTTAACCACTGCACCATATATCACATCAAAAATAGTCAATTTTAAGTTAATAGTTTAACCCATCTGAGATTTTCATAGCTGTTTAACATTTTATGCATTTCTACATTTCAAAGTATTAATAATAAGGTTCTTATTACTATTTAATGTCTACAGTGTTAAATAGCACATAACAGCAATTGTTATAAGTTATGAACAGTTTGTATAAGCTCCTGAGGTTTGTCAGTGTCAAAATATCTGTTCAGAGGCCATTTATTCAACGTGATGAAGCACAATTACATACCAGGAAAACCAAGGAGCCATCTAGTCCGAGCATCTGGGAAAAAACAATACACTCGTCAAGTCAATGTGCTAAAGCACAGAATCGCACTGGGAAAGAGCAGGAGTAAACAACGAACTGTAACAACCGGCAATTTCACCACCAGATTAATTATGTCCTCAAACTAATGAGGCAACAGCGGACTAAATCAGTTTTCCTTCAGCGTCTAACTGAAAGCGCCCGTGAATAAAGCAGCAGGCTGATGGCCGAAAACAAATTTATTATGACTACACAAGCACAGCAAATGACATTGCGATGACCAAATGTCACATATTTAAGCTAATATTGATCACTTCAGCCTTTACAAACTGCGAAAAGAGTAAGTCGGAGACTTACGCGTTCCCATGTGAGCTCTTCCGCAGCCCGATCCCATTCCAGGGCGTTCCAGTTCATGTCATCTGGTGGGACAAGTTCAGCAAGCTGCTGTAACTGCTGCCCGTTTTCAGTTCAGTTCTGTTCAGTTATTCCAATGGAAGCCCTCTTGAAACTAGTTTTCTTCTGAACTTGAACGACCTTTTTTTTTTTAAAGATCAGCAAGTGTTTCTCTCTGGTAATCACGACCTAATTGCTTTTCTCTCTGCTGTACCAGAAAAACTACCAACTTATTTACTATCATTATCTCAGAATGTTCTTCCAAGTCTAACAATGTCCTAGAGCAGTGGTTCTCAAACTATGGTACGCGTACCACTCGTGGAGCTGGAGCTGCTGTGGACTAGGGCAGCTCTCTCTCTCCCCTGGGCTGTGTCACTGGAGACCCTACTGACAGTACCTGGAGCTGCTGTGGACTAGGGCAGCTCTCTCTCCCCTGGGCTGTGTCACTGGAGACCCTACTGACAGTACCTGGAGCTGCTGTGGACTAGGGCAGCTCTCTCTCCCCTGGGCTGTGACACTGGAGACACTACAGGCTGACAGCACCTGGAGCTGCTGTGGACTAGGGTAGCACTCTCTCTCCCCTGGGCTGTGTCACTGGAGACCCTACTGACAGTACCTGCAGCTGCTGTGGACTAGGGCAGCTCTCTCTCCCCTGGGCTGTGTCACTGGAGACCCTACTGACAGTACCTGGAGCTGCTGTGGACTAGGGCAGCTCTCTCTCCCCTGGGCTGTGTCACTGGAGACCCTACTGACAGTACCTGCAGCTGCTGTGGACTAGGGCAGCTCTCTCTCCCCTGGGCTGTGTCACTGGAGACCCTACTGACAGTACCTGGAGCTCCATTGTTTGCATCGGCAGCGTCTTCGGCAGCAGCATCCTCCTCATCCTCGTTGTCCACCTCCATGTCCTCGGCGGGCTCGCCCTGCACGCCCGGCACCTCGGCCACCGCAGCGTTCTCGGCGGGCAGGTTGGCCGGCGCCGGCACTGGCGCGTTCTCAGCAGCCCCGTTCCCAGCCCCTGGGACCTGGACACGACACAAAAGCCAGGACGCCGCCACTGAGCTGGGAACGTGAGGAGGCAGGGCAGGTCTGCATCCCCGGGACGAGCGGCATCTCGCCACGTGTGCCGAGTCAACCCTCAGCGTCACGGACACGTGCTAGGAGCCCACCAAAGAGGAAACTGCCCCTCGGCAGCAGTTACCAGGGGCAGGGAACCTGAGCTCCAACATGTCCCGCCCCTGCTGCTAGGGGATGTGGCTGTCCTGGCTGAGGACGATGATCCTGCAATCCCGACTCATCTGATGGCTGCTGGGGCTAGTCACTCCTGTTTCGCACCTGCGCCTCACACGCAGAGCTCGGCACTGGAATAGCCCAGGACCCGAACAAGGAAGTCATGAATTGCTTGTGTGGAAATGAACGTCATGCTAAGGTACCAAGCGCAAAGAGCTATAGTGAACAGAACATCTTAAATTCCCACTCAGCTTGTACGTACAGTGACCGGACCATCACTTGAACTATGAATCCTGAATTAAAAGACCAAAGATTCAAACAACCTGCACATCTTATTATATGATGCCCTGTGTGATATATTCCAAGACAAGCGATTTGGAGGGCTATTAGATCTGGCAAGCTCATCCCAACTCCACTGTCTCAGTTTCCCTGTTAATAACCATCTTAACCGGAGTGGTTTCACAGCTGGTCCCAGTCCCTAAGCTGCGGGTGATTTAAAGAGAGGATGACACCTGTGGGCTGGTCTAGAATGAGACTCCAATGTTCAGGTGTCCTGGTCTCTCTGACACTGGTTCCTGCAGCTGTCTGTACTGTACCTCATTAGGCTGCCCCACCCCATTGGGAGGCTGCTGCTGATTCTGCTCCAGCCACTGAGGGGCGCCACCGTGGACAATCTGCTCTCGGAGCCACACCAAGCTGATGAACGCACAGAGGGTACACGTCACCACGAAGCAGCCTTGCAAACAGTCCGCCAGCAAGTTTTCCCTGAAATACAGGAAGAAAATCCAGTGCTTAGTTAAGTGTTATATACTGCATATTCCTAAAGAAATGCTAAGACTTCTTAAAAAAATAACTTCACTCAGTGTGGTGCCAGCCAGGGCAAGGCTGTGATTAGTGGGCCAAAGGTTTCTTCAGGTCCAGCCAGACAGCGACCCCTGCAGGGCACCAGCAGGACTGCAGTGACCTGACTGAAGGACACAGCACTGAACTGCCAGCCACTTGTTAAGAAAATGAGCGACTCAGTGTGGAGCCTGCCTGCACTTCTACTATCTCCTCCTGCGACACAGAGAGAACAAGCTGTCCTGCTCTGTGGCTGCGGCACTCCCCTGCTGACAGAAATGCAACTTTAAGAAAAAGCTGCATGTGGTCTCAGTCTTGTTATGCGCTGCCTTGTGTGAGTGCGAGTATCTTCTCTTCTGTGAGCTTCATCTGGAATAAATTCCTCTGTGCATTTCCTGAATTATCCTCCTAGTTATGGATGAAAAGTGTTCCAACGATTTGAAAAGCAAGCCCACACTAGGAATTAAGGTGCGTTGCATAACACAATTGTTCCATACTTTTATGCAATGCTTTTGACTTCAATTACAGTTCTATTATTAAAATACTGTAGATTATACTGTAATAACATTGCAGTAGTGTTCAGGTTTTGTTATTACAGAATTGTAGCCATAATGATCGAAACACCTTATAAACCATGTAAGGTTGTGTGGAAGGTAACCCAAGCATAAGTCTGGGAGCACCTGTATAAGAACATTTTTGATTGAACAAATTAAGAAAAAGCCTAAACTCACGTGGATAACATATCCAGTGGCAGCGTCAGTAGTGAGCTCACAGAGCCGGTAAACAGACACTTGTAGATGCGACCTGAAAAAATAGCAGAAGCAACAGGTGAATAAACACCTAATGGTTTTTATTAAAAGGTAAAACTTTTAAATAGCTTTGTGGTCACTTACATGCTGTGAGGGGAACCACCCCCAGCCAGGCGAAGGCCACAAGTGTGTAATGAAACCAGTATCGTATTGCTGTGCCAATACTCGTCACCAGTCCGGCAAATATGTCCTGGATAGGGAGCCGTGAAGGCATATCTGGAGAATAAACTGCAGAGGAGGAGGAGAGAGCAGAGACATGAGCAGCCAGCTACTTGCAGGAATGGAAAAAAGACAAATGAGGCTCAGCAAAGCTCGAGACAGTAGGGCCTTTTCCACACACAAAAAGAACGAAATGCCACTCTTAAATGGCGGGTGTCCATCTGCTCTTAGGTCAGCAGATACCGACATCCTGTGATATTTTAAGACTAAAAAGTGTAGTGATATGTTCTGAAATAATTGCTGAAAAGTGGAAACAGGTGTAACAGAATTATTGAAAGTCGTGAACTTCCTTCTTGTATTATAGTGAGCCTAATTGTGAACTTCATTCTTGCACTACAGTGAGTCCAATTGTGAACTTCCTCCTTGCACTACAGTAAGCCCTAGCCATTTCTTCCCACTGCCCAAAACAGGCAGACAAACCCTCTAATATCTTTTTCAGAAACATTAATCTTATCATTGTGAAAGATATCCCAGCAAATAACTGTTTACCTTGATTTCCTTTATGCATTCATGTTTATACAGTAATATTGTCACAGAAACCAAACACATTGTATGGCATTGCATTGCCTCAACGACCCCTTCCGTCATAACTAGTTGAGCACTTTAAATCCTCTTCCCCCCTCAAGGCTTAGCTTAGGTCATTATAGAAGTTATTATTATCTCCCTGCATCTCCATCTGGACCAGCACCAGGGGATCACACACACACGGCAGCCCATTAACGTGATCTCAGTCACATAAGACCTACACATTCCAAACAGCCAGACATGGAGTTAGTCACTGAATTAGAAACAGCTGAAAGGAAAAACTTTTTTGAAGAAATGTCTGTGCAACCTAGGGAGCATCCGGAAGTGTTGTGCAAGGATGAAAACCTGGATCAGGCAGCTTAAGACAGGCAGGACAAAGTGACCGGATCTGCCACAACATTTCAAACTCACTCTGAAGATCCACTGCATGATCTCCAGGTCAAACGGAACATCTACCCACATCATGTGTTAGGTTCAACTTATAGTGTCAGATACAATGCTGTGATATCTGGATACATGATATGACAATACAAGATTAGGTCACTTACTTGGTGTGAAAGCAAATCTGTGCTTGCACAACTCGCAGTACTCTTTCCTGCTGTGTTTCAGCCATTGCACCAAGCTGCAAGACAAGCAATCCTGGTTAACTGCGATCTAGTGTGGAAAAGTGACCCACATGAAACTCCTTTGGCACAGACCCTTCCAGCACACTGCAGCCACCTAGCATGCCTTCTTCCAGAGGTGGCGTCTTTTGTAAAACTGGGCAGGAAAAAACAAGCTGGGAGACATGCCCCGTTTCAAACAGACTATTCTCCATAAGACACAGGTTTCAAAGCTCATCTCGGAAGGAGGCAACTCTGTTAAAGCAAGTTATATCTATTGCTCTCGGAGTATCCCGGTTTCTCATTAAGGCCTGTGCTTCCCTGTGGAGAAGAGTGCACAGAGCGGTCTAGTGTGCACAAGATCGCCCGGCAGGGCCTCTGTTACCGGACACGCAGAGAGCACAAAGGAAAAAAACAGACCCGCTTTTGTTCTACAATTCCCATGCGGCCCCCAGGTTCACCTCCCTGCAATCAATGTTTTAAAGCTTTAAACACAGCTACCGGGCAGCGAAACACCTAGATTGTGCAGCCTTTTAAAGGAAACAGCCATGGGCTTTTCCAAGTATTTTAATGTGCATATCTTATGACAAATTGCACAATCCAAAATCAGGAATCCCATCCCCAAACAAACGCAAAAGCACATACCATTCCTGGTGGATGAATTTAATGCTGCCAGTGCAAACGCAGGGGTGATAGAGTGGCTTGTCTGGGGTTCCTTCCGATCGGCAGACCCTGCATATATCTGCTGCAAAAGAAAGCAGAGAAGTTCATCGGCTCAGTCATAAGAACATAAGAAGCCATCTGGCACAATTAGCCTGTTAGGTAGAAGGTCCAGGTAGAAGAATGTAAGGAATTTGGCATCCTGCTGGAAAATCCTGTACTATTAACTCCTGCTTTTTAATCCTACACTCAGCTGTCTCATTCCGTATATGAGCGCGATCAGTGGCTTCCAGCAACAGTTAGCATTGTTTGTCCGCTCTGAGCGTTCTGGCAACGACTTTCACGTCTGAGCAGAACGTTCTGCAATCAAACTTTCCATCAAGCATTCACAGACAAGCAATGATTTCCTGGAAGTCTTAACTCGACTTACAAATCTTTTATTCTTTCAACAAACACAGACTGAGAGAAGGCTCAAAGCTGAAGGCTTTTGCAAGCCAACCCATTGGTGCTTGAAACCGTGGAATCAAGGCAGAATGGAAGCAGTGTACAGAGGAGATGCCCAGGGCGTCCACACACTCCATTTGTCTGCCCTCCTTCCCACAGGCTTCAGCTCAGCTTACCACCTCTGTGGCACTTTCACATGGGGCTTCAACAGGCCTGTTTTTAGGCAGTATGCCCAGTGTCGGTGTACACAAGCTACACAATTCACAGTCTGCAGTATGAATGATCCTTTTCAGAGATCTATTTAAGATCTTTCTGTCATGCTGTTGTGTTTATCAAAATAACCCATTTGCACCCCCCACACACATTACTGTTTCCACAGGATGAATGAGCTGGTGGTGAGATCTCTGCTGGTGACTGCAGTGTTTTGCTCTTCTTCACAACTGTGGACATCTCATACTTTATTTTTAACACAGAAGTCTGCCACTACTCATCTCTGGAAAACAAGCCAACAAAAACAAGGCAAGCTTTCCAGACAGTACAGTTCTGACTCCTGCCAGTTACTACGCAAACACAGCTTTACTGCAAACACGCTCATTTCATTTCCTCCAAACAAGCTCTGGAGTTAAGCCTCCAACTCAACACTTGGGGATCATCCAGTAATAACCTACAGTTTTCTAGGAGTTCTGCACACCAGCGGCATCAACATCAAGGGAAAGAAACACTCTGTACAATACACACACATGCATTAAATCTGCAATGGCCTAAGATTGATCCTAAATTTTTACAATCTGGTAAAACCTGGCTTGCATTCATTTATCACAATTCATGCATAATTACAATAGGGGGCTATGCAATTAGCTGACTTTAGTCTACTGTCAAAAGCTAGTGGGATGAAAGCAAGGACTTATTACTAAAACAGGACACACTGCAGAAACTCCCCTAGTTGCAATGAATAGTGAATAATGAACTGGCAGACTGACCGAGTCTTGCTCAGCAAGTACAATCTGGTGTCACAGACACCAGATCAACACTTTGTGTAATCTATTTTATATTAGTCTGCACTTTAATGCACTTTAACTACTATTAAAACAACTCTTTTTGTTAAATAAGTCTCTTCTATTTTGCTTCCCATCTTAAATTTATGCTCCTTTAACATTTTCAGTTATAAATCCATTTAAACGTTGACTCTAAAAATGAAATCGCAAAGCACTATAAACTTCAGAATTTGGACCAGCTATACAATCTAATGAAGAAAAGAGTCCAGCTGGCAGATAACACTGTTGTCGACCATCACAAATGCACATACACTAAAACTTGGAAGCTCAATACTATATAAGGCCTAAATCACCTTTTCACTTCATAAAACTCAGAAAGCATCCAAAACCAAACCAGCTTGAATCGTACATGTGCAGCCTTGTTTCACACGCAGAACGGCTAGTGAAGCAGCCTTGTTTCAAACACGGAGGCAGGACAAGAAGAGGGAGTGAAGTTTTTTATTGCCGATTCGCACTGCATTCTGGGGCCTGAACCCGACAGTCCCTCGAAGCTGCAAATTGCGAGGGGGGGGTCACAGGGCTCCATGGCGCTACAGCTCGCTTCCGACCGACACACAGTTGGCACGTCTCCTGTCTGCTCACGGTTCAGAGGAGTAAACACAGTCACCGGACAGTTCCTCCTTCTTTCAAGCTCCATGCGGCTCACAGCTACACCAGAACCATGGATCTGACCCAGTTCTCACCCTCCGGTACCAGCCGGCCCGGACTCGGCCCGGACAAGCAAAGGGTGAGACTGACGAGACCTGACCGGCAGCTGATTCGCTCAGCGAGAGCTGCTCGAACGCATCGATCACCCCAAAACAAGCACAAACCACAAACCACCCTTAAAGACTTGGATTTCTTTTGTGTGGAAACAAATATTACACTAGTTTAACCCGAAATACCTCTGGCCTGTGGACATTACGAGCCTGATGTCTTCGTACAATTTCGTACAGTCACCCTAAATCCCCCCCAAAAGCTAAAAATTCTGCGCATCAGATAAAATAAAGTGCGTCTCTTCATGGCCACTGAGCTGACTCGCGGGACGCTCGGCAGGTGACAAAACACCAATTTAAACTACAAAAGGCGTGAATCTAAATGCAAATATGAGTCGGCTGAACCCCGGAGGATTAGAGGTTACATAAGCATCGTTAGCGGGCAAGCGCAGGCTGAGTGCGGCCCGGAGCTCGCTAGCCTGTGCACACTGCTCAGGCGGGATCCTGCACATGAGCCTGCGGGAAGGTGAAACACGTCTCGCCAGGGGGTCCTGAGCGATGCGCCCACCGTGCCGCCCCGCACCGAGGACTGGCCCGGCCCGGCCCACCGCGACCCGGACCGCCGGCCCCCTGCGACTGTCCCGTTCCTGCTGTTGCGTTATACAGGGGCATGCTCCTGGCGTGTTACGCTACCTTCTTCGGCGGTGTCCATCTTGAGTGCGACGCGCTGCCCTCGGCTCCTCTTACAGCCGACACATCGACACCATCACCGAGCCTCGGCGGAAAACAAACATCAACCCGCTCCCCCCCCCTCCCCAGCAAAAAGGCACACAAGCGAACACAACCCACACTGCTTCTAAAACCCTGTTTTTGTCTGCGATCCCCCAGGGGAACTGGGGTACGAAGCTAATTCAGTCAGCCTAAAAAATAAATATCTGTATCCATCCCTCTCTCCATATCATTACGGAGAGTCTGCTGCACGACAGCTAGCGGGGTCTTTACGGCAGGAAGCGCTACGCAGGCGCACGACTTACGATCTCTGTTTGCGACTCCGCTCGGTTGCCATGGCAAAGGAAAACCGATGCTGTTGCAGATCCAGTATAACTACTAATACGACTTTATGTCCTGAAAGAGTCTTGGGTTTGGGAAAGTTACGGGTCCTGTTTCTGTTTTCCAAAATGTTCGGAATGATGGAAATTAATCACCTAAGGGCACAAATTCTGCCCTCCTTACTGTCCCCCAAGCCCGTCTACATTGTATGGGTGACAGGGCCTTCTCCTGTTATGCCCCCAAGCTCTGGAACTCTTTGCCCAAGGATATTAGAGAGTCACCTTCTCTAAACTCCTTCAAATCCAGACTCAAAACCTTCTTCTTCAGAAAAGCCTTTACTTAACTGGTTGCATTCTTCACCCCTCTGCTCTTCTTAATACCATCTTCCACGGTCTCCTCTATTGATGTATTGTTGTAATTATAATTGTGTCCTGTCTTGTGAAATTTTCTTATTTATTGTTGTAGTCTTCTTATTTATTGTTATTGTCATCCTGTAAAGCGCTTTGAGAAGCCACCTTTAAAGGCGCTATATAAAATAAAGTTTATCATTATTATTATTATTATTATTATTATTATTATTATTATTATTATTATTATTACCTGGTATGGTCGGTCGTACAATTATTGCAAACCTTTTTTTTGTCTGGTTGGAGTTTGGCGCTTATATTTATGTTAAGAGATGTCGAATTTGAAATATTTAAATGAATGTTTACTCCATGGGTTCAAATTTTATTGAATGTTCAAAACTATGTTAGGAAAGGAAAAAAAACAATTTTCGCAGTGGTCTTTAATCCGATTAGAAATGCAACAGGCGACATCTAGCGTCGAAGTATCCTTCATTTAGCATGAGGTTACAAACATAAAATAACAAAGGTTACAAACGAGGGGTCATTCGAGCACTCTAGCCTGTTTGATAATATCTTATTGATCCAGCTGTTGCTTGAAACGAAGCGGAGTGTCGTTTTCAATACCAGGGCTGGTTAGCCTGCTCCCCACTCCCCCCACTGTTTGTGTAAAGAAGTGCCTCCTGTTCGTTGTTTTAAACCCACATATATTTGATTTTCGAGATAGCAACGTACTGTCGGTTTATTTGGTAACTGGTACGGCACAATTCTGGAAATTGCGTGCTATGTAATATATGCAATTTCCCATATTCGACCTAAAATAATATGCCCCGCACTCGTTTATGAAAACTATTATGAAGAACAACTTAATATATTAAATGATCGGTTATTTTCTCACTCGAAAACCAGTTGTTGTTGTTGTTGTTGTTGTTGTTGTTGTTGTTGTTGAAAGCGCTGGATACACTGTACTTCTGCACTTCCTGGTTTTATTCCGGTTTCTTATCCCCTGAATTTTATAAAATAAATAGTAGGTGGGAGGATCGCGCACGCAGCTTGATGAAAATAAACTCGTAGGAAAAGGGCACCAATTTAAGCCTCGTCAATGACAGCGACACTAGGTTAGGGTTAATTCAGGTAGGGAGACTCAGCCGGCGCGGCGCCGTGGCTTAGTTGGTTAAAGCGCCTGTCTAGTAAACAGGAGATCCTGGGTTCGAATCCCAGCGGTGCCTCGATCAGTGTTGAATTTTATTGCTGTCTTGTCACACACCCGTCCTTTGAACAGTCACAAGAAAAAAGAACTACCGGTCTAAAAACCGCCCTATAGTTTCATCGTGGTTCACTATTTTTAAAATTCGTAGAACATAACTGTGAAAAACTGCACACACCTCGCTAAAAAGTCGTTATGCAAAGCGTGCATTTGCTTTACAATGTGGCCGTCAGAACATATCCCAAGCAAACTTTTTTAAAACTTGACACAGTCAGTATTTGAGTGTGCTGTCGAAACCCTGCCTGGCTTTGTGCCAGTATCAACACGGAGGGGTTAAAGCGAGTTTTTTTCCCTGATCAGTGCAGGAGCGTTTTTCTGCGGTGCTGCAGTCGGAGAGCTGAGATTCAACCCCCGTAATCTAGATCTACGAGTAGAAAGGACAAGGTAAACAATATCATATACCGTTTTAGAATTGAAATCGATATGCATATAGCATATCATTTTCGTCATTTCGTAGACCTTGGGTGCACGACAGCTCGACTTGCATGAAGTCTCGATCGGTTTTGAATGCTGAATGGGCCAGTTCGCGTTTTTGTAACTGCACGTTACTTACTCGAGATGACCATTTAGCCAAACGCGCTTTTAAATCGGTGCGTTTAACAATGAATAAAATATCCAGTCCGAGAGAAGTGTTATGTAACAGCAGTGGGGATGACTAGGCAATTTTCGTTTCCATTCACTAATAAGAGCTTTTTAAACGCTTTATGAGCGCGGATGAAGGCTTTATGCAAACAACATAATGGGGAGAAGTAGTGAGAGAACGTACTGTTTTGCATTCTTCGTGTACAATCCTTAAACGACTTTGTGCGGCATTAATCATAGGTGTAGGTCGTTTGAAGTCTATGACTGCTATAAAAATGCAATGCGTGTATGTTAATTGTCGATAAAGTAATGTCTTGGTTGTAAGAAACGTGTTATTCGGTTTGAAGCGTTTTAAGTTTAAACTACAGTACTATGTAAACTCCTTTTTCCATGGGGCGAAAGCATGAGGAAACACATTGTTTTAGAAAAGCTTTCCTTCTGGTAACATATCTTTTTAAAATACACGTAAGGAGCAAAATGCGGTTTAATTAAAACTGATAAATGAAATGTGTATATATTGAAGTCAGCAAAGCAGGGATTCGTGTTCGTTGCGTAATCTTTACTTGTGGGGCTGCCAGTTGTATGTACTATTTGGGAAATAGCGTGCTGGAGTCGCGTACCTGTCTAACAATGTTCTGTAAAAGGCTTATTTTGACGGGCGTTCGATAGCTGAAGAGGCAATGGTATTACACTTTAAAAAATCAATAGCCTCTGCTGCCTTTTAAGAACGTCGGAGCTTTCCAGTCAATCAGTGATTAACTACTGGGGCCATTGTTTCTCTTCATTTGATGGTTTGTGTGTTTTACTTAACAGATTATTAACTGAGACAGTGGTCGTGATTGCTGTGTACCGGAGTGTTGTAGCTGTTGCAGAAGAGGAGTTTCTTCAGCCTGGCCCTGCCTGTCTGTGTCTCCTCTCTGGAAAATGGAGCACAGAGCCTGGCAGTAACACAGGGTCACCTAAGAAAGTGCTGTGAAACTGAAACAGATAACAAAGAACCTGTACACAACGTGAACTACACAAAATAATGCATCTCAAAAAAATTCCAGCACAACAATTGTGTGTTAATATGCTATGAGGTTCCAAACAGGACAGTAAAACTACACAAGCTGATACTGTAGATACCCAGTGTGGCACAGACACGCCCACAGGGGGTGGAGCCAGAGGTACAGATCATGTCATGCTGGAGCTAAGGGCGAGATTCCCGGTCTCTGTGGGAGGGGAGCCCCGTGGGGGGCTGTGTGACAGCCCCAGGGGTCCAGGTGAATAAAATATTCACCAGATAGGCTGGAAGGTGCCCTCTTGTCTGGAGCCCATCTCGTGTTCTCTCACCCGAATCTTTCCTTGTGCTCTAGATGGCCAACGAAGCCCGACCCTGCCCCTGTGACCTTGGAGACAAGCTGGAATACGGGGGTCAGGGGGAGGAGGTCCAGGTCGAGCACCTCAGAGCCTACGTCTCCAAGCCCGGCTCCAGCACGGACAAGGCCGTCATCGTCATCCAGGACATTTATGGGTGGCAGCTTCCGAACACCAGATACATGGCCGACATGCTTGCCTCTAGTGGATACATGTGAATATCTAACTTTGTTTCAAGAGGTTTTAAAGAAAAACCTGACGTTGCACTAACCTACAAGCACATAGCTTTGTACTGCTTGGTTTGTAGCGGCTGTGTAATGTCATGTCTAGGTTGAGCTGTGCTCACTGACACCCTGCTCCCTGCAAGGAGGAGGATGTACAGTGGTTGACATGCATCATAAATCCTGTGATCTCCCCTATTGGCACTGAATGTTCCTATGCAACTGTAGTCAGAAGTCAAATGAGTGTCTTTAAGCCTGAGAAACCCAGCACCTGTAACTTAAATGGTCCTGTTGCTGCAGTTTGTAGTGACTCTGGATTCCTGTTGTTCTCTGCCCTCTCCCCAGAGCCATCTGCCCAGATTTCTTCGTGGGCAAGGAGCCCTGGGACCCCTCCAAGGACTGGTCAACCTTTCAAGAGTGGCTTCAGGACAGGAGTGCAACCAATATAAATAGGTAAAATATGGAAGTTTTCTTGTTGGGGGTACATAAGCTTGGGTATCTTAAATGATGTAGAATAAACAGGGGTTTAATAAGAATTTTGTAGGTTTGTATGTATCAAATAGTTAGAACAAACCAAATTCTTTCCCTCATTCTTATTTATTGATTAATACAGTAGTGATAGATTTGCCTAAAATATCCCATTCTGCAGTGTGAGCTGTGCATGTTCTGAGCATTTACGCCAGGCATGTTTGAAAAGGGTCCAAACACACCAGAGACTCTCAGACACTGTAGCCTTAAAATGGCAGAAATGTGGTCCCTGTGACACTAACACTGTAGGTGCTGATTCAGTAGTTGCTTCACAGAAAACTTAGCAATCCTAAATCCTAAGTGTCTTTGGACTGAAATCAGCTTTAATATCTGGTATATTAGTATCCTGGTAGCAATTCACTTTTTTCATGTCCTTCAGAGCTAGTGTGCATATACACACATTTAATGTGAATTGCCATGAATGTAAAACCCTAGAAAAAGGGTTCATCTGGGAAGCGGAGTTGCACTGATGTGACTGGCACTCTGAGATCGTTCAGCTGAAGCTGGGAGGTGAAGGACAGAGCTGCGGTCCTCCTCTCTGCTGTTCCCCTGCGCTCATTCTGCAAGAGGCTGCTCTCTCCCCCAGGGAGGCCGACGCGGTGCTCGGGTTCCTGAAGGAGCGCTGTGGCGCCCGGAGGATTGCAGTGGTGGGGTTCTGCTGGGGTGGAATTGCCACACACCACCTGATTCTCCACTACCCGGAGCTGAAAGCCGGCGTTTCTGTTTACGGTGAGCTGCCCCAGTTGCCTGACACGCTGCGTGTTGGGTCAGTGGCAGGACGCGTCCGTCACGGGCTTTCATTCTCTTGCAGGAATAATCCGGGACTCTGAAGACCGATACAGTTTACGCAGCCCCACGCTTTTTCTCTTTGCTGAAAATGACCAGGTTATTCCACTCGACCAGGTCAGTTTCTCAAACATGGAGAATTGAATCTGCATGTCAGATTAATCCTCTCCAGTATTCAGAAGTGATATTGAGCCCCATTGCCAGTGTACATGGGAATATTGCTAATCCAATTCCCAGTAGAGCTGGGACTTTACGATTAAGCAAGTACTTTGTTTAGTTAACAAAGACCTGGTGCTAGAAGACTGATATGTTGATTTTGTTCCAAATGATCTGAAAATAACTTAAATCAGCTATTCAACAAATCACATTTGAATTGTTCCAGGTCTTTAGAAATCTATGACTTGGTGGTTATACATAAACTCTACTTGCTTGGGGTCTTCAGAATTAGGGTTGGAGACCACTGCTTTAAGATACTAGATAATATATCCCAAAAATAAAATCTAAAGCAGATGAAAACATGATAGGTGTATTTTTAAAGCACATTTTCAGCACAGTTGGGTAATTCAGAAGACAGATCTGCCATAAACATTTAATAAATGTATATTTGTGATGTGCTGAACAGTTGAATAAACCATGTGGTTTTACTATCCAGGTGAGCACCCTGGAGAAGAAGCTGCAGGAACACTGCACGGTTGACTTCAAAGTCAAGGTGTTCGCAGGCCAGACCCATGGGTTTGTGCACCGCAAGAGGGAGGACATAAACCCCAACGACAGACCCTTCATAGAAGAGGCCCGCAGGGATATGCTGAATTGGCTCAATAAGTACATCTGAAACAGCCATGTCAGAATACATTCAGCCGATAAGAGACCGAGGGGCTGAAAATGGAAAGCTTTGTTAGAAAATGGAAAGCTTTGTTACAGTGTAACTTGAAAATTCAGTAATATCTTGCCAATAATGAATCACATTCAATATTTTGTAGGGGGACAGAAGATGTAACTCTTTGTACTGAATGCTACATTCACACATTATCATGAGACCGTCTTACTACAAAACTAAAAACGTGAGCCATTTTTTTTTTACAAGAGTTTTGTTTTTGTATGTGGCTTTTAATGTGAAATGATTCAATGCCAGAGGCAGTGCCTCTGGAAACAGCTGTAAAATATCTAGTACCACACTGCAGAAATTCCAGCTTGCCATTAAGTCAAAAGCCAGAGGCCTTATGACCACTTACCATCACACAAATACAATCCTCAGGTCTGGAAATCTTCAATGAAACAATGATTCTTGAAGTCTGACACCTAAAGAAGGCTCCACAGCCGAAACTTTGTGTTCTTTCTTCTCTTTTCCTATTAATGATTCTAGGAAGTTAATTTCAAATCAAGAAATAAAATTACCCCGTCTCCAAATCAAATCTCTCAACAGGCCATTTTATTTATGAAGTCAGTACAATTACAGTTTATCAGAGGGACAACATATGAATAAATAACTGTACTAAAATGTGCGGACATTTTTCTATAAAGCGCTTTAAGACTTCAAAGCCCCTGTAGACCGCACACATCACTACTGGGTTGATATCAGTCTTCCGACTCCCCTGGGCTTCGAATATCATCAATCTTCAGAATCATCTTCACCACCTGGGTAGCCAGAGAAATCTGCTGCTTCTTCCCAATGAGAGTTTCAATCACATGCTGCTGCTTCATATCTAGGGAGACCAAAGGGAGCATCAGGGTTAAAAACACTCAAGTACTCCACTTAAGAGGCTGTAAGTACAATGTCACACAAGTGAGTCACACGTGTTGGGACAGTTCAGTAGGTTTTGGTGCAATGTCGTCAACCGCTTTCAGGTTTAGCAAAAAGACGTACACAGGTACAGGCTGGCAACCAATTTCTTAAGGGGGTTATATAAGTGGAGTGAACCAGCCACAAATACTACTCTCACAGATGCAGTTTTCATAATCAGAGATAAAGGTGTTACTCGAGTAAAAAAAAAATAAAAGTCAGAAAACTTGCCATTGGTGCCCTGGTTGAGACAGTCAATTCCAAGGGCAGGGTTGTTTTCTTTCACTTGTCTGGCTCGAACCTCGGTCATCGTCTGGATGGGATTCAGACCGCTGTTCTCTGCCAGTGCCATGGGAATGACTTCTAAGGCATCGGCAAAGGCTCTCATTGCATACTGCTCTAAAGAGGGACACTGCGGAAGGACAAAATACACGGATAAGAACAACAGGCGAGACCGATGCGCATTCAGCACGCAGCATATCACAGCTAATCCGAAGAAATGCTCAATGGCTGGAAATAAGGACTGGTAAACCGTTTGAGACTCTGGTCCCGTTACCTTGTCAGCTGCCTCATTAACAGCTAAAGCGCAGGCGATCTCGGAAGCCCCGCCGCCGTACACAATGCGGTTGTCCTTGACCAGATTGCGGATCACACACACAGCATCGTGGAGGGCGCGCTTGGCTTCTTCGATAATCTGAGGACGAGGAAGCAGCAGGTTACAACAAACCTAGTGACCCCCGCTTCTGTATTAAGGATGAATGCTTTGGCCCCCTAGAGTAAGTTACAACCAGAACTCCAGTAGCAAGAACACTGTAACGTGAAAGAATTAAAAACATTAGAACACAGTACACTACGCTGTTTATTTACTCAAGTTTATCCATCAGGGGAGGAGCGGTGGCTCTGTGGCTCAGGATCTGCGCCTGTGGCTGGAAGGTATCTGGTTCGTATCCCATGGCTAGCAGAGGAATCCCTACTCTGTTGGGCCCCTGAGCAAGGCCCTTAGTAACATGTTACTAAATAGAGAATCATTTCCCAACAGTAAAAGTTTTTCCGAACATAAAATGGAAAGTTCATAAGACAGTTCAGACACAAAATCTTGGGGTCCTCATCTTTCCTCACCATTTTGTTTCCTCCTCGGATGAAGATGGTCACAGCCCTGGAGTTCTTGCACTCCTCTATAACCAGCATTCTGTCTTTCGTTGTGCCGAAAGAGAGCTCTCTCACAATTCCCGCTGAGCCAAGCTTCTCCGGCGTGAGCTCACAGAATCTGGGAACAATGCGTCCCCCAGTTGCGATAGCGATTAGCTGAAGAAAATGAGCATGGACACTAAGGATTAGGTCTCAGGAAGACAGTGAAAAGCCACCAAGAAGAACGTAAGGATTAAAGAGCAACTTATGAAAATGTCATTTAAGATGCATGAATCAAAATCTCAATTTTTAAGAAGTCCTTCAGGTAATTCAGCTTTAACTTTTGCTATGTTGTGAAGAAAGAATTCAATAAAAATAGAAAAGACTAGCAAAGCTGCAGGGTCAGAAATCCTGTGACATTGCATCCACACTGCTTACCTCAATTTCGGGGCCACCAACCCAACGGATAGCAGGTAACTGATTCTGAAGCAGCAGGTGATTGGCTTCATCATCGAATCCCCACTGACAAATGGCAAGGTTAGCTCCATTGTCTTTAACCTGTTTGAAATTAACATAAGTTAGGAACTAGTGACTGCAATAAATCGGCATGCTCCAATGCACACAATGCCATCAGAATTGTAACTGTCAACGATCACAAAACAGATAATATGCTGCTGTTCACCAAGTCTTACAGACACCATTGTAACTAGACCGACAATCCCAACCTGTGCTTTGACGCGGTGATTGATAAGACAGCTCAAAAAAAAAATCACACTAACCTGGTGTATCATTTCTTCAAACTTCTCTTTTTCATACTTCTGCAGGGCTTTGTAATCTTCAACAGAGGTCACATCAAGCTTATGCTTAGTTTTAGGTTTGGGTGGCTCAAAGGGACAGGTAAGGATAGCGATTTTTGCATCTTTTAGAACCTGGAAAAGACCACCAACGACAATCAGGACCTCTGCAAGAAAAAAAGCCAAGATCCAAGACTAAAAAAAAAACAGCAAAAGCAATCCCAACTAACCTTGGGCATCTGAGGGTGGCTGAACTCTTTGTCCACAATCACGCCCTTGATTAGCTGCGTGTCCTCCAGTTTCCCACCAACCTTGCCCTCCACCTTGATGAGCTCAAAGTCAACGTCCTTCCTGTCCATGTCTGCAACTGTCAAGATGGCATTGACGGCGATCTCCGCCATCTGCCTGTGGCACCGGTTGATGCTGAAACAAGTGAGATGGGCTCATGAGAAACGGGCCAAGCGCCGCGCAACAGCCCAGTACCCCCCCCGAGGCCCGGAGACGTAAAAGCGAACCTGTAAGATCGATAAACGTGTCCACAAGTAGCAGTCAACCATCTTTTTTTATCTGTAGTTAAATGCTCTTTTAGCGAAGACCAAGACGAAAGGCCCTTGCTGCCTCCGACAGGGGCAACGAGTCTTTTAAGAACTACAAGCCTGACTGTGGAACAGGGCCACAGAGCAAGACTGGGACACAATGCAGGACAAATTCAGAGACAGAGGGAGGCTTCCAATCTACTCTGAGCTTTTAATATCGCTAGGAGCCAGAACTTCAGCTGGAGAGCTTCTGAACAGTTTTTCACACGTGCACTGCTTTTGCCAATAGCACCAGCCAAACAGTTTTATAAAACCTAAGAAACAGGGACCAGCAGACATCTACCTATAAGTAACGCTTGCTCTTCCACTCCACAGTAACAAGGCCCAGAACGACAGGCGTGCTTCTGGAAGTGCAGCCCTGTCCCACAAACTTCACACACACCAAGTTAGCGCGTCGGCGGAGGGACACTCACACTTTCGAGCCCAGCGTGGTCATGGCCGTCTGGACCAGCGGCTCCGTGTTACTGGGGTCCACGGGGAAGCTGTCGCCGATGCGGTCGAGCTGCTCGATGGCGACGCGGGCCGCCTGGTCGTAGCCGTCCGCTATCCGGATGGGGTGGATGCCGCGGTCCAGCAGCTGCTCGGCCTGTTCCAGCAGGGCGCCGGCCAGCACTGGAGGCGGTGGGGAGGGAGAGAGCGCCAACACTCAGGTACCGCACAGGAGAGAAGGCAGCTCCGCACTCACAGCCCGAACGAGCCACACACAGGGGAACCCCAGCTGTCACGCGGAAGCTAGGGGCCACCCCAGGCTTCTACATACCCACTACCCCCGTGGTCCCGTCGCCGATCTCGTCGTCCTGGGACTTGGACAGCTCGACCATGAGCTTGGCGATCTGGTGGTCCACGTCCATCAGGCTCAGGATGGTCGCCCCGTCGTTGGTGACCGTCACCTCGCCATCCTTGTCCACCATCATCTTGTCGAGCCCTGGAAGAGGACAGGCCGTCAGCCCCCAGCGTGCCCGGCCCCGCCGCTGGCGCTGGGGACACAGGCAGGCGGCTTACCGTTGGGCCCCAGGGACGTCTTCAGCGTGTTGGCCACGGCCTTGGCGGCCATGATGTGCGACTGAAACAAAGGAGAGCCCGGAGTCAGAACCGCGCTGAGAAGCCAAACAGCCCTGGCCGGCCGATGCCTTTAAACAGCTGCGTCATTGTGGCGTTTGGACGCAAAAAGCCGCTTCAGAAAACCCAACACGCAGGTTAGCTCATTCAGGCATTTATCCCCGCGGGCTTACAGCCGCGCTGCAGTGGCGGAGGCCGCAAACCGGAGAAGGAAAGGCAGGCGGGCCAGCCGGTCGGACAGGCGGCACAGGGGCTCGGCCCCGCGTCTGAACACCGGGGAGCCCAGAGCCGGCGGCACCCCCACCCCCCAGCACCGGCGTGCTCGCTCCCTGCCGCGCCCTAGTTTCTGCCACAGAGCCGGGGCCGGGGAGCCGGGGCCGCTATGGCAGACACAGACACAGCCCCCTTCGCCCGACAGCGGCGCTGGAGACGGGCGCCCGCCGAGAGCTCATCCTGCCCGCAGGCGTGGCGACCCCCGCCGGCCCCTTTGTACCTTCAGCGCGTCCAGGCCCGACATGCGAGACTTCTTGTCCTGGTCCTTGATGATGATGAAAGGCCGGCCATACTCGTCGAAGGCGAGGGTCCCCAGGGTAGACATGCTGGAGGCCGATGGAGCGCTTAGTTTCCTTTCTGCACAAAAACGCCGAGAGCAGGACGCGCACACCACGCTGCGTGAAACGGCCTCGCGGTGCGGGAGTACCGGCGGCTTCTGGAACTGTCGCAGGGAGAGCGGAGCCGAGACCAAACTCGCAGAGAGGGGGGGTTCAATATACTTAATTATTTTCCTTTAGGTGTCTGTAGGAAAAATGAGAAAAAATCACTAGTGTTGTCGCGAGATTGATTCATTCTTTTTTTTATATGATCTGCATATCACAGGAATAACATATAGATAAATGCGTTTGACAGAGTACTTCACCCAAAATGGTCCCTTCTAATCTCGCGTGAACTATGGATTGCAACGAGATAAGAGCTGGGATTGCTGGGATTGCCATAGAAAAAAATGGATTAGATTGGCTCTTTTATAGGCGTTTATAGACGCCATCTTGCCTAGGTATAACTGTAATGTTTCAAAAGTCATTTCACCGCTACAGATCAGTATAGCACACCTCACCTCACAACTGAAGAAGGCTCCATGGCCGAAACGTTGTGTTTTCTTTCTTCTCTTTTCAGCATGTAATAAACCTATCACTAGTTCCTTTGCAGATTATTATAGATAATAGTCTCATAAAATTAAGCTATACTTGTTTTTTATGTTTTAGATGTTACACAAAAGTACAGAACTTTGAAAGCTAATAATACATTCTAATATTTAGATATCACATAATGCACTATATATGAATACAATACTTTTCTGATGTTGAATTATATTAATAACACTGTACAATACTTTTTTTTTTAAGACAGACGATTAAGTATTTAACCCTACCACATCTGACACAATGTTACATCAAGCTGTTATATATCATGTTGGGCACTATCATTTTCATTTACAATAATCATTACTCCTATCACTTCTATAGCTTTTCTAATAAAAACAAAGCCACCAAAAACATGACATGAACAAAAGAACAGGACTAGTAGGCACTAGTTTCTACATTTTGGCAGTAGTAGGCCCACTGCACAGTTAGTCAGCTGGAGGAGAAATTGCCAACAGCTATGTCACCCTGCAACTCCCAGCCAGCAGCCCACTGAAGCTCAGCAGGTGTGAGTCTGGCCAGTACCTAGCTGGAGACCTCCTGGGAAAAACTAAAATTGCTGCTGGAAGTGGTGTAAATAGGCTCAGTAGGGAGTCTGTGTAGATCCTAGTTTCCCAGTATACTGATGGAGACACTACCATGTTGTCCCCTTGATAAGATGTAAAACCGAGGTCCTGATTCTCCATGATCATTAAAACACCCGGGACATTTCTTGAAAAAAGTAGCCCAAGCCAAATTTGTTGTATAATTTACTCTGCTCTCCTCCTCACTGAGAGCTGGTGTGTGGGGAGAGTACTGGAGCATCATCCAGGTGGGGCTGCACACTGGCGGTGGTGGAGGGGATCCCCATTACCTGTAAAGCAGTTTGAGTGGAGTGACCAGAAAAGCGCTATATAAGTGTAAGGAATTATTATTATTGTTAATAATAATAATAATAATAATAATAATAATAATAATAATAATAATAATAATAATAATAATTCTCTTAGAAATAAACTGAAGTAAGGATTTTCTGTTACTTTAGGAGTGTCAGAATGAGTCCAGAGGGGAATTTAGCCACAACACTGGATTCAGGTGTTCAATGGCATTAATAGTCCACTGAGCTTCTTCAGATTCAACGGTGACACGTGAACTTGAGGTGAAAAGTGGAAACTCCGAAAAAGTGTGTTTAAAACTGAGAACAGGAGGTACATCTTTACATAAAGGGTGGTGGGAGTCTGGAACAAGCTTCCCACCCCTGTTGTCTAAGCTTTTAGCTCAAGGTATTATTGTCAAGGTTAAAACACCAGTGATGCTCTTCCATATTGGTTTCTGTCTCTTTCTAAGGTTTGAACATCTTCACGTCTCCATATAGTTCTGCTCAGTTATCATGACAGTTGCAGTAAATTCCATGGGTAATTGCCATGAGGATGTCAGCTCTGTGTGCATTTACACAGCTCTGCTGAAATAGGAATTTTGCTCTCCGCTGACTTAAATCCTTTGCTTAACCATTTAAGAAATACTGAACGTACTCCTGATGATGACAATGACTAAATAACAACAACAATAGTACTTTAATTAACCATTTAAATGTATTAAGGATAGATTTTCTTTGACAATGACGACCTGGCTTGACATCATAGTTTCACAAAACAGAGAAAAGGTACAGCTCTTCATTTGATAAATGTAGCAGAACAGAAAATGCTTCGAAACAGCTTGAAACCCTGTGGGCTCCCCTTCAAATGAACTGATTAGATGTGCTTTTTACTACGTCACCACACTTGTTTTGACGTAGTTATCTTCAGGGCGCACCTTCAGTTTATTAGGTGATTTTCTTATATCTGCTATCACAAACATTCCTGGAGCAGACTCGAACAAATGTACCCGATGTACCCCTACTCAGCATCACTCGCCCCTATCTTGACGAAACACATGCGATGTGTTTCCCGATAACCTCAGCGCAGCTGGGCGTGGGCGCCGAACAGTGACGTCATAGTCCGGAGCCGGCTTCCGGCACATGGGGCTGAACCGGAGGGGGCCACGTTTTGCGCTAGCAGTGCTTCATAATGTTACACAACCCAGGAGAGATTGCAGGCGTGCTTGTGAGTTTTTGGAAGCTCCTGGCCCTTTCGGGTGAGTTTTGCTGTCGTTTTATAGTTACTGCCCCCCGAGTGACGGTGCAGCTGAAGGTGACAGGGCTGTGCAGAGGGGGTTTCTTTCGATTCTGTATCGTGCTGCCTGTGTGATTTATAATAGCATTTACCGTCTACTGGCATATCGACAAGAGCGATATGTTTGTTGCTGATGGACGGCTCAAGTCCTTGTCAGCGGCCGAGAAGCACTCACTGTTGTTTGCTGTTGCGATCTCTTATATCTCCACTGCATCGGCTCGTCTAGTCAAAACTTTTCTTAAGACAACAGAAGCGATTCTTGTTAAAACAAACCCCAACACAACCAAGACTGTAGGTATCCGAAGATGAACTAGATTACCTCACGTGAGGATGTGAAGTCATTTCGTTTTGTACTTGATGTGGCTCGCTTGTACACTTGTGTGGAGTGGCTTGTGGCACCAGAATATCCTTGTGTAATAATCACTGGGGGCACTCGTGTCTGTGGAGACCAGTGTACCATTTGAATACAAACCATTACACTATTGTGTTTTGTCTTGCGTTTAAGATTGAGTTAATAACTCGATAAAGTAAAACATCTAACATGTAATGTACGATTTAGTAAAATAAACCATACGTCACACTTTTCTAAAATAATAGAAATATAAATAATTGATTGTAAATCAATGCAAAGATGTAGGAACACTGTGAGGTAGACTCCTCAAGGCGATTGACGTTTCTTGAGGCACTGAAGTGCTGTCACCAGTCCATGCTGTTATCTGCAGTAGTGCTTCTCCTCGCTTTGATATCTTGTCCGAAATAAAATGATTTGTCGTTTTTTACACCGCTGTCTGAGGAAGTTCTGTTTTGCTAGCAGAATGTTGCTGGAGTCGTGGTGTGCAGTTTAGCAGCGCACGAAGCCAAAGGGGTTTCGCATGTCAATGTGTTATGAAACAGCCAAACTCCTGTTTCCCAAGCCAGAACTACTGCTTTTCGGTTTAAGTGACGGAAAGTTAATCAAATTAGATGGGCGTCTTCCAGAGAGTTGAATGCGTGGCTGGATAAATTATCCAGAGACACGGGACACAGAAACAGTCTTCAAATATTCCTTCTGATGTGTGGTTTGGGTAATACATCGTGAAAGTTTGTCTAAATATCTTTAAGCAGTTCTTATCCTAATCTCATGTGCACACTGTAGTTCTGAAGTTGTTAAAGAGTTATGTACTTTTCCATACGTTCTACAGTATTTTGCTATTCTGCTTTGTGCAGCTAAAATGGTGTTTGTGTGGTCTTGCCTTTCTCTTTTAAGAACCCTGTATCAGTTTCCAGAGAGGCCGCTAAAAGTGTCTGAATATAAACTCTGTAGCTGGAAGAGAAGCCTATTGATTGTATGTAGTGTTTGTGAACAGACAAATACAAAACCAGTGAAGTGCGTCAGTGTGAAATCACCCAAACAAGCAAATAGTACATTGAAATGACAGATCTCATATTAAAATACAAGCTTGTGTGAAAAAGGCAAATCATTTGACTGGAAAATCATGATCGCTTTTCAAATGTGTAAACTTTGACAGAGGGTGCATGATTGCCGTAAGATTAAAATAAACGTTTTTTAGCATTTGTATTCTGGATTCATCTTCTTTTCTTTTCACTCACTAATAGTGCAATGCTCCTAAAACGTTTTTCTGCCTTACCTTCTGCTCAGGTGTCTTCAAGTCCAAAGTAAAATACAAACGTCAGAAACCCAAAGCAGCACTTACAGGGACTGAGCTTAAACACTGGAAAAGGGGCAGTTAAAAAGGATTAAAACAAATATTCCATAGATCTGAAAAGATTGCACAGTCACAAGAGAAATTAAATGAAATTTCACCTGAAATCGAGCGGTTCTCTTACTGCTTTCCCTCCTGCTAGCCAGGAGGAGGACTTAATCACAAGCCTGCAGCCCCACACGCGCTAGACTGATTACTGACACCAGTGTCGCAATCGAGAGGCATCGTACCTTCCAGGAAGAGCCTTGTGTTCTCCCTCATACCTCTGTAGCCAGCCTGGGCTTGCCCTGGAGCTGTCGGCACACTTTGAGAGGCGTGAGGATGTAAGATAGGTCCCGAGCACGAGGAGGTCCATCCAGCCCGTTAGCAGCAACATGTGGAACTGCTGGGCTGTGCAGGATCGAACCCGCAACCTTGGCATTATTAAGAACTCTCTCTCGTTTCTTATTCTTGTGCGAAAAAATGTAAAAGTTAATTCCACAGTAAAAACCAGAAAGGAGAAACACAATATTTCAGTTGTTGAGTCTTGCATTTGTGTGCCCTGTATGTATATTATTAATGCAATTATTTGCTTTGTGTACAAACAGATCTGTGTCTTTTCCAATCTTATGTTTATCTCTCATGCAGATCTGGGCCCTGTGTTCTCGGCATTGTTTCGCATGATTGGTGTCATATTTAAACTAAGCTTTCTTTGTATTTGTATTCTGGACTCATCACCTTTTCACTCTCTATTAGTGTGATGCTTCTTAAAAGTCTTTCTGATTCACCATCTGCCCAGGTGTCTGTGGACACTTGACCAAGCAGATGCCAGAATTACTTAACATCCAAAGCTAATTTGGCATCTGCCAGTTCCTGGTCGTTACTGCAGCTGTGCATAACGTGTATAAATTACATTTGACTCGCGGTTGTCCTTGATCTGCCATTCTGCTGTTGCAATTTCTTTTTTCCTATTACCTGGGAAAGTGATTTTGTTGCTGATTATGATAATTAGTCACTTAACCCTTTCCATATACTTGTGGTGGTTTGACACTGACTAAGAAAGCTCAGGTCTAAGTCACACAAACCCCTTTCCTGTCCATAATGTGTGCAAAAGAGGATTAGGGATACTGTCTCCAGTGTTCATTATGCTCTGCACGTCCTTAAGGCAAGGACATCATTTACTACCTTATGAAACAATGACCGTTTATTGTTTTTAAAGATCTGGGGTGTTTATCTGCGTTTCCACATTAAGATGTGAATATGTCCACTTACAGGCTTTTGTTCTTGGAAACCTTAGTATGTCAAGTGACAAATCTAAAATGTCCTTTTTTCATCTGGCAGAGGCCTTTTTTAAAAGAATAATACAATTGCACCTGGTCGAGATGCAAAGGGCATGTATAAGAGTTCACACTGTGAGACAGGAAAAGCAAAAGAAAAAGGTGAGAGTGGTGGTCATTAAGTATTAACATGGTCAGAGCTGCACAGTTAAAGAAATGGGTCAGTGCTGCTTGACAGAGGAAGCAGTAAAAATAGAGCAGAGACAGTAAGTGGGGATCAGTCATGTGCTTCTGGGCTCAGATAAATCCTGAAGAGATTCAGAGAGTGTTCAGTTTCTTTGCGAGGTGGCGAATGAGTTGGAGATTCTGACTGGAGCGAATAAGTATGTGTTCCACCACTAGGGGGCAGCACAGAGTGCTGTCAGTCTGGGACTCGCAGCCTCTCAGCAGTGGTGTTGCCAGTTGCCCTGAGAAAGCAGATCTCAGGTGTCAGGAGGTCGGCCGGCTGCTGTTGCTGCAGGCTGGCACCAGCGTTGTTTGATTTTCAGCCCGGGACCAGCAGCCAGTATAGAGAGACAAGCTGCGAGAAACACAAGAGTGTTTCAGTGGGATGAAACCTGTGATACATCCTTCTCTTTGAGCTGGACTGCCCCGAGTCCTCCTCTGCAGTAGACCAGCTGTGAGGTGACCAGTACCTAAACGAGGTACAAGACGACGAGCTGTTGGGCAGGTGGTCAGGAAAACCCCCATCCTTCAGATACTGTTTACTGCATTCCGGATACTGTATACCGGATACTGGAGGAATCGCAGGTGAGACGTCGTGTGTGAGCGTGACAACGATGACATCACGGAGGCTCCTGGCTGTCTTGGCCAGTTCACTGTAGCTTCGCCTTGGCTCTAGAGGGCTCACGGTTAAGTGAAGACTACCTGGGTCCTGTCGCAGCTGAGCTGGAGATGGTGGCCGTTCAGCCGGGCACCGCACTGACATCCCTGGCTGCTCTGTGTCTGGTCCTGGGGGGGTGTTGGCTGCCGGGTGGGCACGCGCCCCAACCTCTTACAGTCCCTCCGCTGTGTTCCAGGTTCCTTGCCATGCCGTGCCAGGTGAAGAGCCGCTTCCTGCTGCTGTACGGCTCCCAGCGCGGGCAGGCCAAAGCCATCGCCGAAGAGATCGGCGAGCAGGCAGGCGAGCGCGGCCTCGTCGCTGATATCTGCTGCCTGAGCCAAGAGGACAAGGCAAGGCCAATGAGGGTCTGGTCCAAATGTGTCTGTCACTTGCTTGGCGGTCTGTAAGGTTCAAACCCAGACTCAAAACCCTCTTCTTTAAAAGAGCCTTTACTCCACCGGTTCTGTTCTGTACCCCCCTGCTCCTGCTGTACCCCCATCTACTGTCTCCCCTCACTGCGTGCTCTCATCCTGCATTTCTTGTGTATTTTGTTGATGTTGTCATTCTGTAAAGGGCTTCGAGAAGCAACCTTTAAAGGCGCTATATAAAATAAATGTTGTTATTATAATGAAGTTAGTTTGAGGCCTGTGTGTTGCGTGTGTTGGGGGTGTAGCTGTCCCAGTGTGCCCCGTGCCGTCTCCATGTCTCTCCTCTTGCCGGGGAGCTGACGGCTGCAGGCGAGGCCAGGTCTGGAACCGCGCGCGGTCGGGCAGCCCCGGGCCTCATTTCCACCTCCCCCCCCAGTATAACCTGGAGAAGGAGACCGCCCCCGTGGTGTTTGTGGTGTCGACCACGGGCGACGGGGAGCCCCCGGACACGGCTCTGCGGTTTGTCAAGGGGCTCCGGGCGAAGACGCTGCCGGCGGATCACTGCGCCCATCTCCGCTACGCGCTTCTAGGTGAGACATACCGCGGTTGCTCCTAGACCACTTGTTTCTTATTTCCCAGCTGCCCGGCCATATGTGGTCGAGGAAAATCCTTAAACTCCCGATTCCCGACCGTTCTTAAACGGGAATGGAAACGGGTTCTTTAGAGCAGAAGCAAAGTCAGTTCTTGGTGCCCCAGCCGCCCTGATTCAGTTAGCGTGTCAGCTAAAGGAAATTGAGAGACGGTGCTCAGTAAGTCCCTACCCAGCTTCCCAGGCTGAAACACTGTAAGGGCTTCTGGTCGTGCTGGTGGCATCGAACTGTAACATAAAAACGACCCGCCCCCCAGTTCTAATTTCCATTCTCACTGAAGCTTTAGGTGATTCAAACTATCCGCATTTCTGCAACTGTGGGAAAACTATTGACAAGCGTCTTCGGGAACTTGGTGCCCAGCAGTTCTATGCAACCGGACACGCTGATGACGGTGTGGGGTAAGAGCTCGTGGGTTATAACCTGTACAAGCACGCCGGCTTTCAGCCCATTCTGCTCTAGTGGAGGCAGCAGCAGTCCTGCTGAAAATGTTCTGGCAAATATAGAAGTAAAGAACCCCCCTGGTATGTTGTTGAGAAGGGGTGTTGGCCTTCTGTTAGGTAGCTTCACTAAGGGCTACATGTGCACCTCACATAGTGAATTTTCCCTTGCCTTTAGCGTATTACTTAATTCAGAACCTCATTAAAAATTAACCATTACATTGTCTAAATGTCTTTATACAGATGCACCCTGTATACGTCTTGTTTTCATTTTGCCACTCGAGAAGTCTGGGTAAATTTTAAATGTAGGGAATTATTACAGTCTCCCCTCCTGAAGAGGCTGAAAGGGAAGCAGTGACTTGGCTTGGTGGTCTGACCTTGTCCTCTCGGGCAGAATCATTTTTCACAGGTTCGCATTTGATTCCACAGTGGTGAGAATTAAAGCGCACTGTGGCTGTGGCTAAGTTCTGCAAGCTCGTGTGTGACATAGGCAACGCTGTGCAGGGGTGTGACTGTGGAAATGTGTTAGATTTGCCATTTCGACAGCAATCTGGTCTTCTGACGGATGTCTGCCCCTCGCCGCAGGCTGGAGCTGGTAGTCGACCCGTGGATCGAAGGACTGTGGGAGGCCATGAGGAAAGCCCTGTCAGACATGTCTGCCGCCCCAGAGAGGAGGGGCTGTGTGCCGGACCCCGGGGAGGCAGATCGCTCGGGCCTGGACTTGAAGATCCAGTTCCTGGCGCTGAACGACTCGGCGGGCCCAAGCCCTGCGGTCCCGGAGTCAGACGCCGAGACGGCGCCCCTTGAGGCCTCTCTGCACGCGTCCGTCCCTCCGCTGTCCGAGTCGGCCCTCGGCGTGCCCGCCCTGCCGCCCCCGTTCCTGAGCGCGGAGCTGCTGGAGCCACTGGAGCTGCTGGGAACGGTGCTGCTCTCCTGCCTGTCTCCGGTCTTGCTGCGGGGCTGGGACAGAGCGGGGAGGTGTAGGAAAACAAGGCGAACAGAATTAGGAACAGAGTCTTCTGTTGACTGAGCCTGTGTGGGGACAGGCGATTGGGAAATGTAAAAACATTAGATGTCTTAAAGCCCCAATCTACTGAGAATGACAGGTTCCCTTAAATCGCTTATTTTTAGAGATTAGGAACCTCTTTTAGTCATTGATATAGTTATTAAGTAATGTGCTCTGTTCCTTTAAGGCTGAAGTGTGTGCTGATTTTCGTTCCGCATGCGGGAGCTAACAAACCTTAACTGTTTAACGGATCTCGGTGCAATCTTCGGAGAGCTTGTACAGATGCTTCCATCGCTTTCAAGTGGCCAGCCCTGGTGCGCTTTCGCCTATACGATCATGGGATGGTCGGCAGATGATCGGATGGATTCAAAGTCCTCGTGTGGCGGTTTTGGAGGTTGCTGGTTAAAAGACCCCAGGGCTGTGGTGGGAGGAATGGCTTTTGAAGTGGCTGGGCCGTTCTCTCCTTCTGCAGGACGGCGATGGCCCGTGTGCCGAGGAGCCTGTGCACCAGGTGTCCGTCACGAGGGCAGAGCAGCTGACACGAGAGGACGCTGTGAAAACAGCCCTGCTGCTGGAATTGGAGATTGCAGTACGTGATTAATACACTGATATCCCCCTAAATATAGAATAAGAGCTGCCCTTCAGCAGTCGTGGGCGTGTTTGATTAATTTGGCTGAGCAGCCTACTTTTGCAGTCTGTAGGCTGGGTGTGTCGCTCATTAGCATCCCACCCAGGGGTGTCCCTGCTTGCTGGGCCAGAGCCCTGCCCACTCCTCCACGCTGCCGCGTTGAAACGCAGAGAGTGAAATGCTTAGTAGAGATCTCCCGTGTCTTCCTTACGCGGAGAATGAAAGGGATTCCGCGGTGGTTTTTGCTGGGTGTCAGTCTCGGTCATACTCCTTACAGGAAGGTGCTGCAGCCTTTTCACATACTGTATCACTTCATCATGCCTGAAGTGTCAGTCAAGCATGAAATGGTTAAGGCTTCATGAGCAGGAGGTGTCCGCTTGCCCAGTTCCCAGTCTGCTGTGGGGGGGCGCGGGGACGAGACCTGGCCTCTGCAGGTGGCTTCTGCAATCTCTCTCCCGTCTCCCCTCTCCACAGGGGACGCCCTTCTCCTACGAGCCCGGGGACTCCTTCCACGTGTTCTGCCCCAACCCCACGACGCAGGTGGAGGGGCTGCTGCAGCGGCTGGGCCTGGCCGCCAGGAGGGGTCACCGCGTCCGCCTGCAGCTGCTCCCCCAAACCAGGAAGAGGGGTAAGGCCTGCGCCGTCTCGCCGGGGACGGGCTGGGTACCCTGTCCTGGGGCTGAGCTGTTGGAGGGGCCTGTGGGGGGTGCAGCCCAGGCCCTGCCGTGCGGACAGGGCTGCGCCAGTGCTGTCCGCGTTGGGGACCCCTGGAGCTGCGCACCAGTTCCCCCTGGGGTCCGGTCTGTGTGGGTCCTAATGACGGGGACGCTATACTATAAAGAGGCGCCGTCCTACGGATGAGCAGTAAAACAGAGGCCCTGACTCTCTGTGCTCATTAAAAATCCCAGGATGTTTCTCGAAAAGAGTAGGGGTGTTACCCCGGTCTCCTGACAAATGTCCCCTGGCCTTTACCAATCATGGCCTCCTAATAATCCCCATCTCTGAACTGGCTTCATCACTCTGCTCTCCTCCCCACTGAGAGCTGGTGTGTGGGGAGTGGACTAGCGCATCATCCAGGTGGTGTTGGAGGGGATCCCCATTACCTATAAAGCGCTTTGAGTGGAGTGCCCAGAAAAGTGCTGTAGAAGTGTAGGGAATTATTAGCTTACAGAAGAAAAAAACATTATATTTATATAACATCATTATAGTGAAATAGCCTTTAGTAGTTTATGATAGTTTGAGCTGTCAGCTGATTATCATACAAAGAAGAAGCTTCCCAGATTGCATTTGTTGTGGTAAAACAGCAGGAAATTTCAAACCTTTATTTTTAATTACTGTCCTATTTAGAAGAAGAAAAAAACAGATGGGGATTTTGCTACCTCTTCCCAGCACGCACACAGGGAGCCCCAACACTGTTAATTCAGCCATTTCCGTGCCGTGCCCTTCCCCTCCAGAGAAGGCAGGCAGCAGAGATCCGCACAGATTGTACTCATACGGTCCAGTCACCTCGCGCAGACAGGGCTGCATGTTGAGTCCTTGCTCCGGGGATCTGATGTCCGTATCCAGACTGTGTCACTCTCCAGTCCCAGCTGGGGGCTGCAGGGACGTGGCTCCTTGAACCGGAGGATTTAAGGGGGGTAACGTCTTCAAAAACTGATTGAAATGGCTTCCTGGCTCATTTACTGTCTAGATGAATTTAAATACAAAGTTAAAAATATGAAGAACATAATTGCTTACAGCCCTTAAGAGCAGCCCCTTCCTCTGACTTTCCAAGGATGACGGATTGTTTGGTGTTCTTGTGTCTCAACAGCAGCTCAGATCCCCTCTTACATTCCCGAGAACGCCACACTGCACTGCCTTCTCACCTGGTGCTTGGAGATTACAAGCGTCCCCAAGAAGGTAGGCAGTCGAACAGGGCCAGAGCCCTGCTTATATCTTGATTTTTAGCTGCAATTTGTGTTGATTCCTAAAGCAGTCAAGAGAGAGAATGTCCCTGGGGCACACGTTGGCACTGTGGTTGGCGGAAGCTGGTTTCGGTCAATGTCTTCAGACCGTTCTGGGTCCTTTTGCTGTTCGGCTTGGCTCAGGCAGCGCCTGTAATAATAATCTCCCCCCGGTTCCTCTGCAGGCCTTCCTCCGTGCCCTGGTGGACTGCACGACGGATGCCGCTGAGCAGCGCCGCCTGCTGGAGCTGTGCAGCAAGCAGGGCTCCGCGGACTACAGCCGCTTCGTCAGGGACCCGGGCCTCACGCTGCTGGAGCTGCTGGGGGCCTTCCCGTCCTGCGCGCCGCCCCTCAGCCTCCTCGTGGGTTAGCACCGTTCCTTCCTGTCCTCTAGCGCCAAGGTTGCAGGCCGCGCGTCCGTGCAGCGCGGCGCAACGCTTCGGGACCCGAGCGCGAGCAACACGAGGAAAGAGTCCCAGAAAGAGCTTAACGATTCCGGCTATGAGTTTACTGTGTCCGAATAGGCAGCCTTTAGTCTTCATTATTAGAAGTGCCTGCTTCATGCAGAATGTCATGTGCTTTTGTTTTTCCTCGCCTCCTGATGCGAGTGCAGGAACGCACTGACAGGAGGCAGCAGGTGGCTTCGTGCCGCCGGCCTTGGACAGGCTCACTGAAGTGAGAAGAGATGGATGGAGAGGAAAATATGAAAAGGGGAAAAAGCTCAGACAGGAATCGGCCAAGAGGCCAAACGTGGGAGCACAGCACCGAATCCATGAAGGCTTGGAAAGCCGACATAAAGCTGGTGATCCTTTTCAAACGCTGCTCCTCCTCCAGTTCCCCTCTTTGCCCTGAGCCTGGTTTCCTGTCGGCCATTACTGCAGCAGAGAGGCCCTGGGCGGACAGCGCTTTCTTCCGGTCACTGTGGCTCCGTCAGAGTGGACCAAGCTCAGTTCTGACACGAAGAAAAAGCACAGCGTGATTTGGATCATAGATACAAGATCTTTTCTCTTAGTACAATTTCACCTCTTACCTAGTTCAGCCTTCGTTCAGAACAGGCAGTGTTCTTATTGAACTGTACCTAATGCTAATGTGAACACTGTTCACCATTCAGTTTCCCCTTTAAACTTCAAATATTCTCTCCTTTTTTAAATATGATGGGAAATACTGTGTTTTCCGAAGGAATGGCTAATGGGCGGTGAATTTTTTTTATCCCTCTTACGTGTGCACAGTTCACAGGCTCAGGGTAAGGATTATAACTGAGCAGTGTGGGTTGTGGTGAACAGTGAGCAACAAGAAGCAGCCTGTGTACAAGACGATCTCGCAGGCCTATAAAAAAAGACACACAGATGCTGCTGGGCGGTCGCAACTGAACCCTTGCAGGGTGCGTTTTAATTGGAGTGCCAGTTCTGTGACTGCTGCCTGTAGGTTAGCGAAGGCCCAAAGGAAATTCAGAAAGTATTGTGCTGGAACGGCATGATCCTAGTCTGTCATGGTCAGTGACCTGTGGTAGCTCATTTCTTTAGCGAGTGGGGAACAAAGGAGCCCAATCGCCCCACAGGCCTGTTGCACTCATTTGAGCCCCTCTGATCTCTGGACACTCCAAGGAACAGCAAGCAAAGTGAAAACGTCTCATCCGAACCTCTTCCTGTCCTGTTTTCCACACTGGTGGTCTTTACAGAATACTTACAGATTCTATTTTTGATACCAGGAGTGGAAATGTCGCTGACATGTTCTTTCAGAAGTGTTTAATTCCTGAAAACCCCTTTTGGTGCGGAATCAGAAAGCAAATTATCAACAGGTTTTCTAGAAGAGGGAAGAATTGCCTCAAATCCTGATGAAACATGACATTTGTAGTCATCAGTTGTTGACAGTATTTTTCCTGTTTATAGCTGTGCTTCTGTGGATTTAAACTTGGTCATTAACACGCAATGACCTGGAACTATATACCGTTTTATCTGCTGTTGACTCAATCACATTTTTATGTCTTGATCAATGTCCGTTTGGCTTCAGTCATGCCTCTGTGCTTTTAAAAGAGCTTGCTGTTGAGCTTTACAGTTCCAAGCACCGACTGTTAGGAGTGGTTGTGGTTTAAGCTAGTGGACTTGCAGTTCAGTGAGGTGTGCCAGCATGGTAGGATACTTGGAAGTACCTACTGTGAGATTAAAATATACTGTAAGTGAACACTCCTGCCCACTGCACAAGGGGAAAACATTCTGTGCTTTACGAAGAATGGCCAGCAGAGGGCGGCAGACCCCTAGAAACTTCTGGTTTGTTATCTTGGCGAACATGGCTAAGTAGCAAGTGTGTTACAATCGCCTGCCATTGTTTCCCATTCCTGTTCCTAACAGGACCTAGCCTAACTGTTCTCTCACCTCAGTCTAACATATCATCTCCTTTACGTGCGTCATTTCCAAGAAATCGAGAAACCCAGTGAGAAGATCTCTGCTTCAGCTTGGTTTAAAGTTGTTGCTCCCCTGTGAATTTGTAAACAACTCTTATTGTTTGTTTATAAGTGACGTGCGGCCAGAGGTAGGAACAACAGTAACAGCCTGTCACGTAGGCTAAGGATACGTCTCCTTTGAGCATCATGGGCCAGTTGGCCCAGAGGTCAAACCAACACCTGCACCCGCCAGTCTGAGGGAGGTGAAGACTGGAAGCCTGCACGTGGCACAGGGTTCACACTCATTCCCAGTCTTGGCCAGCCGCGCGGGTCGCTGAGCTGAAATGGTTTGAACGCGGCGTGCAGCCGGCTCAGTTCACGAGCTGGACAGGCCGAACCCCCAGTTCACGAGCTGGACGGGAGGAACACTGACCAGGCGTGTTTCCCGCTGTATGACGGAGACACGCCACTCTGTGTATATTGTCCACATCGGCTACAGTTTAAAAGATAGTCGAAGGTCATGGAAGAAAATGATCCAAGTGATCTTATTTTAAAGGCGTGTGAAGGGTTACCAGGGTGGTGATACTTTAAAGCCTTGATGGGCCCTGAGTCCTGTTAGAAAGTTGCAGTTGACACTTTACCAGAAAGTAACGGCAGGGATGGTGACAATCCTGCCTTCCGAAGGTGTGGGACACCACCTCCTGCTTTGCTGCGCGTGTTGGGTGCCAGACCGCCGTTGGTGCTGGGCCTGACCGCGCTGTCCTTCACTGGAGCACAGAAACGTTTTTTCTGAACCAAAAAAAAACGTTAGGTGAACTTTAATATTTGATCACAGGATTGCGTCAGACGTCCTGCAGTCCCTTTAAAGGTTAGATTCGCAGACTGGTTTCAGGTTCAGCAACCATGATCCTTGGGATTCAAGAAAACAAAACACTGAGAGCAGCGTGTGAAGATGTATTTAGTGTTTGGATGAAGAAAGAAACTGTAATCCATCCAATTTTGTCAGTTTACCCTTTTATCCATTTTATTAATTAACTACAGAAGGGAAGATTTGATTTCCCACAGCTGTTTGAGGTTGTGAGATGTTCATAACTTTTTTTTTATAGCAAGAAAGCTAGTCAAATGTCCATAGCCAGTATAGCACAGATGTTATAAAGACGACTTGTGTATGGAGTGTAGTTGTTTGTAAAATAGATAAATTTATATGATATAATAAAAACACATTTTATTGTCTTGATGTTACAAAGCCAGTCTATCGGCAGTTTGTCTGAGATGTGTTCTTCTGAGGGATGTCGTACAGTTTTAGTTTGTTGTGGCATTAAACATGAATTTATGAGAATGCAGTAAGTGCCTGTGTAAAACATAAAATGGGACTTCCTTTGCAGGAGGTGGATATGCTGCATAGTGAAAACGTTATGATTGGTAATGTTAATAATAGCTGCTCCTGCAGCAAGTGCCCTGTGTCTTCACTGGGAAGCAGATTTTGTGAACAAGTGCGTTTTCTTCACATCTAAACCAAGACAAAGACTTGACAGGCAAAGAGTCTCGAGCAGTTGTGTACTCGATGTGTGCCCTGTGGTATTCGTCTTTTCTGTGTCGACTGTACATCCTAGGTTGACGTGATGGTTCTCACTGTGTGGTAAGTGACTAGATAAAATATTTTATATAATCCTTTAACTCCGAGTGATGTTCCTTGCAGGAGGGCAAGCTCCCTGTGGATTTGAAACCATGGGCCTCTTGTAACAGGCCAGGAGTGCTTAACAGCTGCTCCACAGCTTTAGCTGTTGCGAGACCTGAATTGAATCAAGTACAGTATGCGGGTCATGCCACAGCGTACAGATGTTACGATTTGAATTTGTAAGTTTCCGAGAACTTTACACCCAGAAGAGTTGGGTGGCTAC
Source organism: Lepisosteus oculatus (assembly GCF_040954835.1). NCBI lineage: Eukaryota > Metazoa > Chordata > Actinopteri > Semionotiformes > Lepisosteidae > Lepisosteus > Lepisosteus oculatus. Next base: position 695,841 of record NC_090701.1, on the reverse strand, counting down.
CCTCAGGGATCTCGGATGGGGGTGATGTGGGTGTTGGATGTTAAGCGCTCTCTGGGAACAGTGTGATGGTTTTAGATGAGCCACGCAATTGGAAAGGAAAGGAAAGGAGTCTCTTATTGTGAGCTCACTGCACTAGTGACTGCACCTTAATTTGACTTTAGTTTGACACAACAAATAAAGAATAGGACTTTTGACTTTTGATTAGTGGACAATGTCAATAGCTCTTTAAGAAGCATGTGCTAGGTCTGGTACTCTTTCAGAAGAACTGAGCTTGGCAACGTCGGTTGTCCTTCTGTTCCAAACGTTTTCTTCCTTCCCTTACTGCACACAAAATGATGGAAGAGTCACTGAACTGTTTGGGGGACAAAATGACATTCAGCATATTTTTTTCTGAGAAAATAACTGATGGAGAGAATCGCTTCTGCTCTAAAATCCCTGGCCCACCCTTCTTAAATGGTGTGTTCCTTTACAGGAAACGGCACACACAGCAGCGTTGTTCACTTGCTTCTTTGCCGCAAGAATTAGTGGAGTCTATTACATCTGGGTTTCTCCTGCTGTCTGATTGATTTCCTGCAGGAGATGCAGACACAGGTTTAGAAGAAAAGCTTTGGGCTGCTGAGCGGTTTCTGTTGAGGCAGTAGGTTGTGCAGAACAAGGCAGGTTGGAGGACACTATTCTCATGCTTATCAGCAGTTAGAAAGTCGTTCTAATTCTCCAGAAGCTTTAGATGTCTCACCTTCTACTTTTATACTTAGGACACAGCACTCAGTGCCAGATGCAGAAAGTGCATTAAATATTATATTTTGTTATTTTTGTCTTTTCCTTATCTCTAATTTAATACTTATTTAATTTAATGCTATTTGTCATAGCCCTTCAAAACTGATAACATTTTGGTTTCTTGTGTTTTATGAATCATCTTGAAGTAGTGAAGTTAAGTAAGTGTTGCCTATTCACTTTCCTTTTCATTGTTTTTTTCCCCAAGAACATTTGCCCAGACTGCATCCCAGGCCTTACTCAGCAGCAAGGTGAGTGTCAGATTTGTTGCACGTTGAACCTTTTGACCTTTGTAAAAAAATCTAATTCGAAAGTTGAAGGCTAACAGATGGGTATTGGATGTAGTTTCTCAACTGCTGTGGCAGACGCTGTTTTGGTCAATATGTTTGGCACGTGACTGTAGGAGCTGCCATTTCTCTCTCCCGTTGACTTTGGAGTAGCTTTTCAGAGCATTCATGAATCTTCGCGTTAAGTGAGAGTGTTGAGCTTGGCGATTCATAGAGCAATGTACAGGGTTCACAGCACAGCTGAGCCAGTGGCTTTTTTGGACTCAATGTTAACCAGTTTTTGACTGTTTGACATTTAACTCCTCATGCAGAGGCCCAAACCAAGAATACTAAAGCACCGTCTAACTGTATGCCTATAAACCTAGAGGTATAACTCCATCCATTATTAGACACCTGCTTATTCCATGATTGTGGGATTCCACTGCCCATCAGCTACACCTCGAAGGGGTGAACACCCTCACACACACACACACCCCCAGCCAGCATGCCTTTAACATGTGCAGGAAACTGGAGCAGCAGGGCAAACTCTGCAGAACAAACACAATGAGACAACTTTGAAGCTGAAGACTGAATCTGCAGCCTGTGTGCTGTAAGAGCTCCTGAAATTGTGATTGATTATCTTGTTTTTAAGTAACGCTGAGGGTGAATGCATTTAAAATATTTCAATTTATATGTTGAATGAGTTATTGTTTTTAAGAATAGCCGCATGAAAAAAAATGGATACAACAGTGCATACAAAGGAATGGTTTGGAATGAAAGTGCATTCATTTGTACAGCAGCCACAATGACAGCTGGTGTCGGCTTTTGAATGCGTTTAGAATAGCCTACTGAGTCATAGTCAAACAAGCTTGTCTCGGTGAAACAGCCCAAATGTTTCATATACTTTCCAGACGTTCTGTAACCGTGTTTGGACTGGTTTCATTTTTATCGTCGGCTTAGAATTTAATACCTTTGCAATGATACTGCTATTTAAATCTGACCCAAAATGAATGCTAAGAATTAATTCTAAAAATTTAGCGTTTATCTAAAAATAATCAATTCAAGGCTCAAGATTCAGGAAATTAGCCAATTGGAATTCACTGAGTGTTGGGTCGGATTGAAATGTAGACGGTCACCTTGCAGTAAATCCTGAGCAGAGATTGTGGAAAAACGGGTTTACGTATTGCCACGTCTATGTTTTCTTCTTTTGTTTTTCTAAATTCAGAATACATACATTGTGAAAAGGCTCGAATGAATAAGAAAAACAAATGGTGGGTCTGTTAATCGGAAATCATTTCTGTACCCCAAGAGACACAGGTCTTTAAAAACGTCTCCTGCGCTGTAATGTGCTGATCGTGGAACAAATTGGAGTGATTACCCTTATTAGTGTTAAGAGGCTCAGAGCAATGGAGAAATCCCTGTTTTAGAAAGTGTGGTTTTCGTAGTGGAGCCGAAAGCCTTTTAGTGGTGGTTTAATTGGCTTTCTAAGTGCATTAGGGTGCTAAATTATGAATAATAGTTTGGTCAGCCGGAGTCTCCGGAGGCGCGGTGAGAAGGGAGTCCTGTGGAAGGTGTCTTTGGCCGCGCACGGGGAGCCGCTGTGATGCTCTTCTTCCTTTCCTCCCCCCCGTGCAGCTCGAGCCTCTGTCACCCCGGGAAGCTGCGCTTTGTGTTCAACATCGCGGAGTACCCCGCCTGCTCGGGCCGCCCCGTGCCGAGGAGGGGCGTCTGCACCGGCTGGCTGGCGCAGCTGGTCTCCCCGGTCCTGCGGCCGCGCGGGGGCCCCCGGCCTGGCCCCCAGCCGGGGCTGCCTGGCCCCAAGGTAATCATCGCCCAGGGACAGCGGAGGGGAGAAGGGGCTTTCTCCGGATTCTGTCGCCGTTGCATGACAGTATTATCCCAGGGAGCACTGTTCCCTCTGTTCTGTGAAGTATCTTCTTGTTAGTAAGAAAACGGAGGCTTGTGCTCGTCTGCCGTTGTGCATCGTGGGTGGTTTTATATTTTAAATGTCTGGAGACTTTAATTCTAATCACGCATGGGATCATTGGGTCAAATAACTACTACCAAACAGGCTTGATGGACCAAATGGCCTCTCATTGGTAACCTTGCTTTTGTCATGAAGCTTCAGAGTTTCTCAGATTTTTTCACTCTCTATGAACTGTTAGAGTAGGGTTAGGTTTGGGCATTGAATACCTGAGTAACAGTAACAGATGACCAGGAAGTGATCTCTTGTGGGTCACAATTGTTGGCAATAAGTCATAGTCCTATGAATCCTATTGGTCATTAATTCTCATAACAAGGTATAGTCATTTATTTAAAATGTTGTATCACTAACGCATTTAATTCAAAACTTAATAAAGAGTGGGACATATGAGGAGCTGTATCACTGTGCTTTTACAGATTAAATCCTCACTGCAAAGTAGGAATGAAGGAAAGAGTCACACCTGAAGAAGCTATACTTGTATAGATGAAGTATTGTGCCTTGTCCTTTCTCGGGCAGTCTTTCCTTTAAAATTGGCTATATATTGCTGAATTTTCTTTCATACAAGAAGTTGGATTTCAATCTTGCTGGGAAAGAGGCAGTCCATCCCATTTGCTGAGGCCTTGGTAGTGTACCTTTGCACAGGATGGTATACACCAAGAAGTCTGAATAGCAAGCTAGGATACTGTAGGTGTTGAAGTCAGCATAGTTGCTTTGTGGCCTTAAATGAGTTATATTGCTGAAAAGCTATTTTTATCATTCTTTGCAGACGTTTTTGTCATTGACTGTCTTCCTGGTGGTCCTTGATCTCACATGAACAGCAGTTGTTAGCTTCTGAGAGGACTTCCGATCCTTACAAGAGGATCCTTTTCTACGATCAAGGAGCAAAAGTCAAGAAAACTTGTGTGTGTGTGTGTGTGTGTGTGTGTGTGTGTGTGTGTGCGTGCATACACACACATTTGCTTTATGCTTCCTCAGATTCTCATCTGAACTTTCGCCAGCGAAGCAGGCATCTGGGATTTTCCAGCAGCGCGCCACAGCTGCTCACAGCTGGGCTTAACATCTTTCCCTGTGTGTCCTGATCCCTGCCGGAGTCAAGCAGCTGTGTCCTCTTGCAGGTGTCCGTCTCCCTTCGGCCGAGCACGGCGTTCCACCTGCCCTCCGACCCCACGGTGCCCTTCATCATGGTGGGGCCGGGCACCGGAGTGGCCCCCTTCATCGGCTTTCTGCAGCACAGGTACGGGGTGTGGTAACGCAGGCACGATGTGCCTATATGTCTTAGCATATATATCTTAGTGAACCTCAGCGGAGTTTGTTTAGTTTGAATCACGCGTGTTATCTTAGATGGACTCTAAGATGCTTTAGAAGACCTTCAGATTTTTAAGTATCACTATGGAGCTCGATTCCTTAACAGCAGGTTTATAGTGGACACCTTCCCAGTATGGAGAGAAAGAAAATGCAGAGTTTTCATGGATTTAGAATCTGGTCCTTTTAACTTTTTTTTTCTAATTGCTCAGAATTTCCTGCTAGACTAAGGGAGGAATTTTACATATTTGATTAATGTTTTAAAGTGACATTTATCAGGGGAATCTGTTTCTCTTTCTTTTATTGTTGGCTACTGCCTTTCCTCTATGTCTTGATGGAGTCCTTGCAATGACTTTCTAAGCATTTTGGAAGCAGTCCTCTGAAGAACAATTGCCGGTCAGATGAGAAGAAGAAAGGAATATTGATCTTGAAGCTGAATGTCTCGAAATGTCCACACAATGTCAATATGTCATAAACAGAAATGAAAGGCTGTAAATACAGGTGAAGTGTATACGCAATATTGAACAGTATCTTAGGTCTTCGATTGAATTCCTGGCAGTCTTTCCAAGGCCTTTTGTACAAATTCTGTTTTTTTCTTTCCCCATTATAAACCATTAAGACTCACAAAAATCCAATTCCGTTTTATAGCTTACATAATTATCCATGTTGGTCCTGGAGTTTAATTTCAGAAAGTACCAGATCAGTGACGTCTTTCAAGGGGCTATACAAATAGCTGCTTGCCAGGTATTATATAGAGCTCTGTCAGTCTGTGAGAAAGTCTGTGTTAGTCTTACCTGAGTTCCTGACTGTACGTTCCTGTCAAAGACCTGCATTTCATTGCACTTGTGCATATGACAAATGAACTGAACTGAAAAACTTGCTTGCACTATCAGGAGACACGGTTCCATTGCAAACACAGACAAGCACTATGGCTATATAACTTTCCATTTGCCTATATTATTAGACCTCTAGTGTAGGAAATTATTGCTGTTATGCCATATATAACTAACTTTTAATGCATTATAAAAAACTGAAAAGATTTTTTTAAAAAATTTAAAATCAGAAATATTATTCCCCTTAATAATTTCTGAACTAATTAGAAGAAGCGCATCCAAAAATCTTAATTGCTGAAACTGTTAGCACCTGCTTGACATTTTATGTAAATTAAGGTTTTTACTGCTGAAAAAGGATGTGGATGTGGGCAGAGGTTTTCAGCTAAATAAATATTCAATATTTTGTCTGGAGTGTGCACACCATACATTTTAATTCTTTAGAACAATGCATTTTTTGTGTATATGATTAGCAGGCAAAATGTGAATGTTTTCAACTGTGACTTGATTCTGTAGTTTAACAATTAATAAGATAAGAGAAGATCACTTTATTGGCCATATAAAATATCTTACATTAGGAATTTGTCTTTTTCGCATACCCCAGCTTGCTCTCCATGGGAAACACATACAGGGAGAGCATCTTGAGGTCAGAGCGCAGGGTCAGCCATTGTACAGCCCCCCTGGAGCAGTTGGGGTTAAGGCCCTTGCCCAGGTGCCCAACGGAGTAGGATTCCTCTGCCGGCCACGGGATTTGAACTGGCAACCTTCCAGTCACTGACACAGATCCTTAGCCACAGTGCCACCGCTCCTATATCTATTACTTATATTTAATAGATAAAACTGTAGCACCCTTTTAAAGTTCAGCGATTTCTACAGTTTAGCAGAGTCATTTCCTGTCAGTCTCTGTTCTTCCATGGAAGGCTATGAAGTGATGCTGACAGCCAGGGGACTTGTTCTGATCTTCTAATCAAGTACAGTCCCTTGGTGTGCTGTATTCAGGCATTCCTACCCAGCAGATGACATTGGGCATTTTCCTCCCATGAGGAAGTGGAACTCCTTTGCCCAGTGTGGCTTTGAGACTTTTTTCTGCATTTATGAACAAGTCAACAGCACAAACAAGGCTGTCAGAAAAGCTACCGTTCTCTTTGGTCCTGTGTAAAATAAACACTGAATGAGCCGCTTGAAGACTGCTTGCTAAGAGGCTTTACACAGAGATTTGATTGATTCTTAACAATGCGAGAGGTTCCTATCTTTTTTTTATAAAAGGTATAGTTCTTCCCATTTTGTCAGCAGGCAAAAGGCTTTCCTTTCGACTCCTTCCACTTCCAATCGATGTATTTCTAAGCGCTTCTAGCTGGCTGCTCCTTTTCTGTGACATCCTGCTTTCTCCAGGAGCTGAGAGCAGAAATGAGCAAAGGTTAAACTCAGCTGAAAATCAGTACTCTGGTTTTAATTTTGGTTGAATGCCGCTTCTATAGTATAGTAAGAGGCGTTGGAGGACTTTCGTATCCTTATTTCTAGGAAAAGTTAATACAGATGAAACTTTCTTATCGCTTGCTGGCAGACTAAGGGCTGTAGGAACAGGCTGAAATGTTTAAATTAGTTCTGGGGAAAAAAGACATGTTGAGATGTCCTGCTGTTCTTTTTAAAATAAACATCTTGTTCTACAATTTGTTCCACATTTCAGCCAAAGGACAAAATACCAGCAGAAAAGGCTTTGCAGCAAACTTTCAAGAAACTCAGGAAGTTGCTTCTTGCTATTAACATGAACACATCACTGATAAAAAAAAAAGCCTTTTAAAATTACAAGAGAGACTCTGAACGCTCTACCGCACATACAGCTAATGATTCGAGAGCATCTTGTTTCAAAGGCAGCAGCATCAACTAGCTTTGTTTTCAGGCTGTGTACAAGTCAGCTGACAAGCATTTCCATGTGCTCAATACGTCTCGCCAAAATGTGTTTCTCTCTGAGCCATCCAGGCGTGTGCTTCTGTGCGTGCTTTATTGCCTGTTTTATGGTGAGAAGCTTCATTCACCAGCGGGCTGCCTTATCCCTCAAACACAACCATGATGTTTCTGAAGGCTAAGGCTTCGTTTTCCCCAGATCATTGGTCCGATTCCTACGTTACTCCCTATATGAAGGTGGATTAATAACGTAAAGAGTCTCTGTAAATCTTGGGCTAGATAGAGATAAAAATCCTGTCTGTTGCCACAGACAGGTAATAGTCCACTAATGCCGGTCTTTGAGGAAAGAGCTGAGTCCCTATAATTCCACAGACTGTTTCTACAACATATCCAGCACAAACCAGTGTCCTTTTACTGTTTTTGCCCTTGCAATTTGCATTTGTTCTTAGTCCTGTTTTAACCTTGCTTGTGTAACAGAGTGGGATAGTCTTCTGCTTTTCCACGTATGCATTTACCTGCCTGAAGACTATATAGAAACACTTAACTTACTTTCAGATTGGAAGCTGGGCTCCGAGATGCTATTAGCAGTGCTTTTGGGCAGTAATTTAAATAAATTATTCAAATTGCATAACCTAAATAAACTGCTCAGTCTAGATATTTTATAGAAATATTAAATATTCAGTCTAGAAATATTTTAATGATCTACCCTACCTCGTGCCTGTTGCTTGCCAAGAGGCAACGACTCCCCCTCAACCCTGAACTGCATGAAGCAGTTGGTAAATGGATGGATGGTTTTTCTGTTCCGTTTAAATTATTTGGCTCTATAAAGTATCCTCAAGTTCTGTGCGTTTCCTTATTCTATAGAAAAACGTTTCTGCTGAGCTCATGTTGAACTTTGCAGTGGAGTTAATGTGAGAGCAGCACCATTTATGGGTAAAAGAGTGATGATGGCAAATTACTTTTTGCAATAATGAGATTGTCTTTTCAAGCATTGAAAAAAAACCCGGATTAAAACCAGCACGAAAATAGATTAGACTTGGCAATATTATCAAACCATAAATCTCTGTTGCTGAAATTGTGGTAAAATGGGTCACCGAAGCATGAAAACAAATTTCAATAGATTTGGGAATCCTGAAAGAGAGGATCAAGTCATTGGGTCCTGTTATTGATTAATCCGATTGCAAGATGGCAGAGAAATTCTCCACTGGATCCCCTGGAATTTGTTTTATGCTCTTTTCACTGTTGCAGAAGACATTGTGTTTAACGTGTTTCTGCTTGTCTCTCTGTTCTTGAGAAAATGCTCTCTTCAAATCTGAGGGTATGTTTTAACAAGTGCAGCACCAGAAGTTGTTGGAGTTTTATTAATTTTATTTTGTGCCCAAAATGCATGTAATTTCTACAAGCTCTTGAAATGCCCCTTCAGTAGAGTGGGAAAAAAAAGTGTTGCCTCAAACATTGAATTACAAACACAATGACGCCAACATGTAGCAGAAGTTGCAAAATGGGAAGGTGACAGGATTTTGGTGATGACTTTGGTTTGGTCATGGTTTTAGTGATGGCTGGTCATCAGTCAACGTCTTCTCTCCACAAACACTTGGACTTGCCGCAGAATGGGATCTGGGAAAAACATTACCATTTAGAGCCCACAGTGTCGCTGGCTTTGGTGAAGGTTGAAATCGGAATGAAATTCCCTTATCTTTTCGGAGCTGTCGAGAGCGAGCAGGTGTGTTGCATAGATACAGTGGGAATGTGCCTCCGACGTGACACACTAGGGCTCCAGTTTCTGGGCCCGGGGCCAGATCAGCTCTTTCATCTGATAAATTTACTCGGACCGTCTAGCTTCGTGCACGGCTCTCCGTGTGTAACTTCATCGCAGATCAGGACATCCAGTTAAAGTTTATTACTCTGAAAACTATGCTGTTCGCACTGTTATGTTCCTGTGCGTTGTGTTTTGTAAATCCAGTGGAACTGAAAAGCTGATTTAAAGGGGTAATGTGTGTCGTCTTCCAAACTGCAGTTATTAACCTAAGGCTGGGCTGATGCAGCTTTCTCTCGTCTTCACATGAACCACACAGAATGTACGGGAGACAGACCTTCAAACAGTTGTCTTTAACACCGGGAGGTTTCCTTGATCGGCCACAAACTTTCATTGGCAGCAGTGACTTCTGAAAGCTGCGCACTCTAAGACTGAGATGAACAGAAGCAGTGCTGTAAATCTGCGGTCCAGCGAGCCCCTTTGGTAGTTAGTAGTTAATTGGTCCACGGATTTCATCCATCCATTTCTTTAATAAAGTCCAAGTACTGGCTTCTCCACGTGGCTGGGTAGCTTGTTCCAGACTGCCTTTGGGAGTATGTTTGGGGTTGGCTTTGTCGGTGCCTTTTAGGATTTTGAATAGTTCAATCAGGACCCCCGACAGTCTTCCCAGTTCAGGCAGGAATCATCGAATTGGAGGATGTGGTTACAAATTGGTTAGGTGGACTAAGTTGATTGTAAGCAATCGAGTTGAATCTCATAATATGGATGTTTTTTAAAGCTGTTGTGAATATTATTAATAGTGTTTATATTGCACGTTATCCATGTGTGACTTAACCCTTTTTCCTGTCTTCATAGGTTTTGAGGTCTATTGATCTGTAAACCATTACTTTTCCTTTCCTTCGCAGGGACCAGCAGAGACGAGAAATCCCTGATGGCGATTTCGGAGAGACGTGGCTGTTTTTCGGCTGCCGACATAAAGACAGAGATTTCCTCTTCAGGTGGGTGGTTTTCCCGTAGGTGTGCAAGTCTGTTGGTGTCGGTTGACGTCTCAGTACGTCAGAGGTACTTGTAGAGACTTTTCCAAGCTGGAACCGCAGGTTCAGCGCCAGATGGGTACAGGTCAGCCATCGATGTTGCTGCGCAGAAGCAGTTTCTCAGATGTCCACTGACAGTTCAGTTGTTGGGTACATGGGATTGATCTTCTCAGACCAATGGCAGTGCTTCTTATGAGATGTTAGCGATATGGGTGATGGGATGCATACGGCCAGGTGACTTCTCTGCAGTGTGACAGACAGACATGGGTTGCTTTTGTGCCAGTGGTGACTCCCTGATACCCGCTTGACAAATTTCTGGTTCTTTCACACTTGGGAGAACGGTGTGTCTAAGCTTCTCATAATTCCCAACACTTGGCTTTGGACAGAGGCCTCACCTGCAGTATAAATGCAAATTCCATTTATATACAGAATTGTTCATTATCTGTGATCTGGAGACACATTAGACCGTCAATAACCTAGCCAAGAACCGACTTCTCTTGGTGATTAATTTGCAAGTTCATTCGTAAATGTCATGTTATTCTTGTGTGTGAGGGCTTTATTAATGCATATGTCAGTGTGAATTGATACAGAGTGGCCCCTAAAGTAGTGTTACCCCATCCGGTTTCCTCTGAACCACGAAACAGTGAAACAGCTCTCCACTCATGCTGGCTGCATCTAATGTGGAAGCCTCTTGGTTTATTTAACTTCATAACTAGGGGGGTGAACATGTTGTGTTTCAGTATATTCCTTTTTTTTCTCTTTGTCTTTCTCCATTTTCTCTCTCTATGTATATATAGCCTGTGTTTCTGTGAAAGCCAGAATTTAAACTGCTTTGTGACAGATCGCCTACTGAGTCTCGTGGGCACCAGATTTAGTTTTTCAGAACATGTCGCCCAGAATTTACCGTTTATGAATGTTGTGAGCGACTACAATGAAATTAAACTTCTCCCTTGAAAAATTATAGCCATATGAAACTAGACTATACAACATTATCATCCACTAAAGTGCTCTCAGACTCAGATGTATAACTCGGTATATCTTGGTTGACACAGATTAAGGTCCAGATCCCACAGGCTTGCATCAGTGAGCATTACAAATAAGTGAAACCGAAGACTAAAAGAAATAACTTAAAAAACTTTTGTTTTTGCCTTTGACTTCATGAGATGTACTTATCAAAATATGTGTTTCAGAACTTAATGCATGTATTGCAAAATATGACAAATTTTATCTTTTTTCCCATTAACATTTTTTTATCTAAATATAATCATGTTCTTCTTTTTTTTTGCATGTGTAACCACCGAGTCCATAACATTTTTAGGATTTACTTTTATTTAAAAAAATAGCCTAATAGCTTCTCCGTGTTACAAGTTGCTTCTGTTCTGTGGTTTGTTGTGCTTGAATCTGCACTAATGAAAGGCTGTTTTCTACGTCTAATTCCCCACAGTGTTTTTTCGGCTAGTTGCAAGATGTCTTTTAGAACCCGAGATCAATTATGAATCTCAGGATGGGCCAAAGAGAATTAAGAGCATGAACATGATAATCCTTTTGAGGTTACAAATATGATCACATTCCAAGTGTTGTAAAAACTGGAGACGGGGGGTTTTGGGACAATGTAGAGATCACTTGTCAAGAATGTACTATTCAAAGGCAGAGTCAATTCTGTGTGAAAGGAATGAAATCAGTACAGCCCTGAGTCTGCTAAATTACTTGTGTCGGCTGTTGTAGCTACTGTGCTGTTTGCTAATTTTTTGTTTCAATTTAAATTTCAGTTGGCAAGACTGGCTGGTCAGAATTTTTGACCTCTGTAATTAAATGCAACACCAGAAAGTCTGTGGTGCTCTTTGGGCTCCAGAGGTCTTCCTTTGCATTAGAGTAGAAAATGGGGACATGAGAAAGGAACTGAAGAATTAAGAGGGATAAAGGGAATTTATTTTTCTTGAAGTCTCTGGTGTATGTCATTGTGAGTTTAACTAGGGAAGTCTAGGCTTATCTCTGCTTTCCTCGTCTTTGCCCGGGTGCTGAGACCTATCACTCTTCAGCAACAAGTACAAGAACACTTGCTTTGAGGCTAAGCTGAAGCTTTGAATGTTTTGTCTAGGAGGAAGTTGTTAAGTCATCTGACAAAGATACTATATGTGCCAGAGTAAAGACGAACAGGAGTGTAAGGGCCCTGTCTCGGTGTGGACTGTGGAAGACTGCAAGCCCTGCAAAAAATAGCATTTTGTAGTGACTTAAATGGAAAAAGTCCTCATTTTCCCTAGGATATTAAAAGGATGGTAGAATTTGCTCGCAGGGGAAAAAGACCCACATTTTGGCAGGCTTTGTCTCTTCTACTAATAAGCTTCTGCTAGTTTGCTTTGTGTGACACAGGGGGTTGATCTCCACACCTTTTTTTTAAAACTAACAGTACCAGCCTCTGAAAACAGCACATTTGGACTTTAAACCCCCCAACTGAAGAGCCATGGAAGAGTTCATTCAATTTATTTGTAATATTGAAACCGCATCTTAACATCCTGTTGTGAGCAGCTACAGCTCTTCCAGCAGGTCTTTTGAGTACAAGCTGAAAACATTGTTATACATTAAACATGTTCTGTTTAATATATTCAGAAATATATATATATTTGTAAAGAGTAGGGGTGTTACCCCGTTGTCCTGGCCAAATGTCCCATTGGTCTTTACCAATCATGGCCTCCTAATAACCCCCATCTCTGAACTGACTTCATCACTCTGCTCTCCTCCCCACTTAGAGCTGGTGTGTGGGGAGCGGACTGGTGCATCATCCGGGGGGGCTGCACACTGGTGGTGGTGGAGGGGATTCATTACCTGATAAGCACTTTATAAGTGTAAACAATTATTAATAATTATCATTATATTCATTCGTATCATCCTGGATTGTGCTGCGACGTTGCAGAGAGGAGCTGGAGCGCTTTGTGGAAAGCGGCACCCTGACACACCTGAAGGTCTGCTTCTCCCGGGACGCCCAGCAGGGGGAAGCACCTGCGCCGAAATACGTGCAAGACAACCTGCGCCTCCACACTCGGGACGTCGCCCGGGTCCTGTTCAAGCAGAACGGCTGCTTCTACGTCTGTGGGTAAGTGGGACAGGCTACGGGAGTTGCCTTTGTTGGCCAAGGCGCCAGCGCTCGCTCGGGAATAACGCACCCCCTGCTTTTCTCTATACTTATACTCCCATTATTATTATTGCTATGGAAAGTACCTTGAAAGGCGCTATATAAGAATACAAGCCATTGATTTTTCCTCATCTCAGAAGGAAGCTGGGCAGGAGGAAAGAGGTGCTGTTGCTGTTTTTGTAGACTGCCTCTGCAGTCCATGAGTGAATGAGCAGTGATGTCAATCATCAGTTCCCAATTCCCAGCCCTGGCAGTCTAATAATCCCGCGCATTGCTCTTTGGCTTCACACAGCGGAGTGATGATAGTCTACCCCCCGACTCTCCTAAAGACCGCTGAGCAGTGTTTGTTCTTTCTGTACGTGTGGTAGCCTGCAAGCTTTGTTCTGTCACTTTATTTTTGTCCTCTCACAATCTTTTTGGAATACCGAGATAATCCCGTGTGTCATTAACTGCTGTGCTATTTCTCTGCGTGCAGAGTGGAGTATTAGAGCCGTCTGCAGCCTCTGAATGCCGTTCTTATTTAAAACCACATTAGCTGTGTTTTGCTCAGAGTGTGTAAGCAGTGCATCTTTTGAAGGGGAAAGTAAATTATATTTTATTTTTGGCAAAATACATTTATCTCGGTTTCTTTCAGCCTGATAAATCCGCTCTCTTATTTTTCAGGGTGATTTGGATTGAGCCCTAGGATTGAACATCCTGTGTGTTTGTAATGTGCATCATTAACTCGCCACTTAAAAAAATCAGTGATGTTTACATAACCGCGGTCCCCAGACGTCCTGGCTGATCGCTCCTTCATTCCTTAGGGATGCCAAGAACATGGCCCGGGACGTGAACGAGGCCCTGATCGGCATTGCGGGCGCGGAGCTGGGGCTGGAGAAGCTGGAGGCGCTGCAGGCTGTGGCGGCACTGCGGGACGAGAAACGCTACCTGCAGGACATCTGGGGCTGAGAGCCACCTGCAGGGAGAGAGGGGAAAAACTTCGACACGTTTGTAGCGCTGGTCTATATCAGTTTCTCTTGGAAAGTGTATTTTAATAGGGGTTTTTATGTGAACGAGGTATCGCCGATCTCTGCAGGGTTTTTCGGAATATCAAATGCTTGTAGCGTCGGCTTCTTTGCTTTGAACACTGCCAGCCCGACAGCTCAGCTGCGAAGCCACAGCAGTTCTGGAGCCAGAGACACCAAGGACAGGGCACCAGCCTGGGACTCTTCTTGCTCAGTGTGATCTGTCCCTTCCATGAGAAAAGACCTAGCCGACCTCATGCAATGGCAAAGAGGGCTCTTCACGACCGTGGAGTGTGTATGAAAATTATTCAGATTTTTGTTCCTAATGTGTAAAGATCTTTTTGTTCCATCCCTCTGTTGACTGGGGGGGGAGGGATTCTGGGATGGTGATGCCCTCTGGGGATTTCTGTTCTATTGGGGTGATTCAGTGACTCAGACCATGCAGACAATACTAAGAGCTGCTGTTGGTCAGACTCTACTGCCGTTACACTGGCACAACAGACCTCATTCAAATTTTCTGTGGTACATGAATGTTATAAGGAGGAAACGAGGCAATTTTCCGTATGGGTAAAGGATAGAAGATATGTGCAAAAATATCTGTCCTCTGCCATTTCTGTATGGGATGTTGGCACAGGGGGGGTCCCCATTATAATAAGTCGCCCTGATATCTGCTTCCCTGTCCCACAACATCATTCAGATATTTGGGATGTGACATAAAAATTCCCTGTACTTGAGCTTGCTGATTTAGCTAATTTTGTTTAGAAGAAGTCTTGTATGTTGGATTTTCTGAAGCTTGTGGTGAATGTAAGAGACAATTTTATCTTTGCATCTGAGCCGCAGCGAGGTCTGAGCATAGGTGACACAGTGACAGTACAGGTGCAGAACACAGGAAGCGCTGTAGCGCAAACAATCACCTCCTCTCCAGGTATGATCACTTCAATACGTGTTTGGGCAAGTTCGATTAAAATGATGTTATGTTAAACTGACAATTCAAGATAAAAGCGAGTGATGGGTTAGAGTAAAAATGGTGTAAGAAAGTTAGTGCACCTGTATGGTAATGTACTGTATTGGGGGATCTACACCATGTGCAAGTGAAATGCACACTTAGTATAACGTATAGTCCCTAATCTTGCTCTGTTCAATTGATTCTTTTTTTAATCCTCTACACCTTAAGTGGGAAGGACAAAGGCCAATTCGTGATGGAGATGGGTGAGAGTACAAGTGGTGTAAAGATGCCAGTGCACATATACATAAGCTACTGTGTCTGGGCAGCTCCAAGTGAAACACTCACCTATGGTGTAACTCTTGGTCCCTAATCTGACTATATTCCATTGATGGGGAAAAGCCTCTTGCTTTAAATCATAGGAGCAAAGTTTACTTTTTTACAGTCCCTAACCCTCCATATTTACATTGTTCTTATGTAAAAAAGATCCCATTTATACAGTACATTGTTTTGCTATAAATTGCAATTTTCTGGTCCCTAACCCCAACATGTATCAGCGGGTCCCCTGAATTAACTTTGCTCTACAGTTGTGCAGGGGTTTTATGTCGATTGCATTGGTTTTAGATCTTT
Organism: Lepisosteus oculatus; assembly: GCF_040954835.1. Lineage (NCBI taxonomy): Eukaryota > Metazoa > Chordata > Actinopteri > Semionotiformes > Lepisosteidae > Lepisosteus > Lepisosteus oculatus. Next base: position 680,283 of record NC_090701.1, on the reverse strand, counting down.
AGTCATCAGGCAACACCCCACACCCATACTGACTGGCTGAAGCACTCTAAGGAGAATATGTCCACTTCCGTTGAACTGGAAAAAAGAAACGGGTGAAGGATCTTTGCAGGAAAGGCTTATTACATTGCGTTTTTTCTCACTTCTGATACAGAAAATAATTGAAAGCTCTTAGGATTCTGGCAGTCGCAACAGGAAGTTAACCCGGTGATCACGTTGACCTGTCCAATGTTTTGCCATGTGGGAGAACAGCGGATCCCTTCGATCAAGAAGGGTTTCAGCAGCTGAAATTAAAACACACCGGAGTACTGATTACGTCCTTTCCTCCCCTGTTAAAAAAGCTGAAGGATTGACAGTGTAAAAGAGCAATGCTGCACTGCTCTCGTTCTGAAACTGGACTGAGGCTTGGTTCTTATCGAACTGTCAGGGCTCCTTCTGTAGTGAACCAGCACTGGACTGGAAAACCTGTTGTACCCCTTTGTGATCGTATGTTGGTGGTGTACAGGATTCTCAGAGAGCAGCAGCGGTCTGGGGGCTCGAGAGGAAGTGAATAACGACACAGTTGATGCCCCCATTAAGCACAGCGAAGTACGTGTTATCCCTCTCAGTTGTTAATTTTCATTATAGACAAAGCCACGCACTTCCAAAAATCATCACCTTCTCCAAGAAAGCTGGTCTGTTATCTCCGCACAAAACGGATGAGGTAATAAACTGGGTTTCAAGGTCAGCAGAATTAGAGCAGAGCTGACTGTAATATGCGTTAAAGCAATACATCACTTTTTTCCTGGATCCAGACTATGCAGAGAGTCTGTGATAAACTGTCTCTGAGGTGCTATTCCTTTCTAAAGTGAAATCTCATTTTGACACTTCTGCATTTGCAATTCACTATGATTTATGCTTACAAAATAGAGATCTGGTAGTGTGATTTTTGTGCTTTACTACTTGGTTATTAATATACATAACTACCCCCCCCCAAGGTTTTTCCTTTTCAACAGGTGTGAGTCAAGAAAAGTCTTTTCTAGGCCTTCCTGTTTCACTGATAATGCTGAAATACTACAATGTGTGATGCAATGTTACTTAAACATTGAATTGCCCTATTTTATTCCTTTATCATCCAAACATGTGGAACATACCAAACAAAATGAGAGCCTTTCTTTCCTAAATCTAAGCAATAAAATAGATTTTTTTGAACGAGTACACATTAATATATGACTAGTTGCTGTAAACAATGTCCAATGAAACAAAACTGAAGTGTATGGGAAGCAGAGTATTTTATTACTGTAGGCTCAGAGGAAGAGGTACAGAGTTTGCACACATTAAGAGCATCAGAATGTCCTTTTTTTAATATAGATGATACTCTCTAAGGCTCAATGGTTTGCGGTTTCTGCTCCACAAAGTAGTTTATTGCAAGACTTGTGGAATAGAAATCTTTTAAAGAGCTGCAAGATAAAATCTCTAGTTATTCACACTCTTGTTAATAGGAACCATTTTGACAAGTTGCTATAAAAAGTTTATTTTTTTTTTAAGCTTTGACAAAAGTGTCTTTCAACGGTTGGGTCATGATGTTTCCAGTGGTGAGAATCGTGAATTGCCAGATGTAATTATTTTCTATTCACTGTAAGGCAGGATTGTCCCCACAGCGTTTTAAACATGAATAGAGTTTTTTTCTCACCTTTAGTACCTTTTAACATTTGATATATAAAAGCCATTTGTTAACTTGATGGAAACACTTCAGCAAGAAAATAAGTCTTTGACAGGATAATTTTATTTTAGCTCTTGACAGTTTCACAGAGACATAAAGAAACAAGAATTACATTAAAATTTCATGTGATAAAACATGGAGTGCTAAAAAAACTTTTTTCTTAGTCACAAAGAGCATTTTCCAGAGGTACATAATCAGTCTCTCCATCCATCCATCCATTTTATAGTGGGTTCATCTGAATCAGCGCCACGGGGGAGCCTGAGTCTGTCCATATCACCCTGCAACTCACAACCGGTAGCCCCACTGACCCTCAGCAAGTGTGAGCCAGGTCAGTACCTAGATAGACCTCCTGGGAAAAATAAGATTGCTGCCGGAAGAGGCGTTAGTGGGGCCAGCAGGGGGCGCTCACCCTGCGTTCTGTGTGGGTTCTAATGCACCAGTACAGTGACGGGGACACTACAGAATTTCTCGAGAAGAGAAGGGATGTTACCCCGGTGTCCAGCCCAAATTTCCCCCTGGCCTTTACCAATTATGGCCTCCTAATAATATCTGTCTCTGAACTGGCTTCATCACTCTGCTCTCCTCCCTACTGAGAGCCGGTGTGTGGGGAGAGTACTGGAGCATCATCCAAGTAGTGCTGCACACTGGTTGGGGAGGAGGGGATCCCCATTACCTATAAAGCACTTTGAGTGGAGTGTCCAGAAAAGTGCTATTTAAGTGTAAGCAATTATTATTATTATTGAGAACAAGACAGGATTCCTGTCCACCACAGGAAAGACAGACCAGGGCCAATTCTCCCAGGAGCCACTTAACCTACCAGCATGTCTTTGAACTAGGGGAGGTGACCAGAGAATCACAACCTCTCATTATATTACAAGTATGTTATCTGCAAGGCAACAGAAGTTGTTTGGGCAGAAAATCTGCTTTGTGTTGTCAAACGTTTTCTAGTCCACATGATCAGACTCATTACAGTCTCTGTGAATAGACCTATCCTGGAGAGAAAAGGTATTTTTACCATTTTAATTTACCGTTTAAGAGCACCATTTCCTTTTTTTTTTGCTTTAGGGTCTCTTCACGTGCTCTAGCAGGTGTTACCAGCACAGTGTGAGCTACCAGAGTTACCTCTGTAAGAAAACACAAACTCACAACATATAGTTGCCAAGAGTACGTTTTCCAAAAGTCTATAAATGTAGCTTCAATAAACCTCACATGGGAACGGAGAGCTGGGCTGAGTGGTAATTACATTTGATCCAAAGCCTTCCATTATTCTTCACCCAGATGTGAGCTCCAGACTGCTTCTTCAAGAGAAAGTGAGCAAGGCACCCTTCCCTTCTGCAGCTGCAGAACAGAGGTGTGGGCGCAGTGGTCCTGTGTGCCTAGTCATCCGACAAGACAGGGCAGGGGCTTTCAGTTTTAGCTTCAGAAGCACAAACATGCTGATTGTGAGCTGTGTTAGGAACTAGCCTGATTTAATTCAATCAGTCTGTTCTTCTGTTCTTCGTACAAGAGAAAACTTGCACTTGCATGTGCAAATGTTACCAGAAGCAAAAAATAAATTCATTTAAAAAGATAGAGGCTCAACACAAAAGACCATGCAACGCAAAAGGCTTGATGCTTGAGAGTTTGTTTTCGATGTGTGTCTTGACCCATGCTCGCTTCCTGTCCAGATCTCAGGTGATTTTTACAGAAGCCAGTACTGCAGTCAGCATCACCTTAATTCAGCTTGCATTGGGTTTCAGAGGATGGAAATATTATTTACAGAAAATAAGTGCTGAGTAAATGCATATTGAATAATGATAAGTTTCCTAGGCTTAAATGGCGCTTAATTAATTATGATGCATTAAGTCACTGGTTATTTAACTGTGCCAGCTGGTTAATTTTGTTTAATTATGCACCTTTAACAGACACTTGTTATGCTGGTTTTACTGGTTACACCGTGTACTAAAGCTTCAAACTGGCACAAACCGAGCAATGTCACCAGCACTCCCCTAAACTGCTGAATGTCCTGCTAGAAAAGAGCTGCATGTGCCTGCCTGTCTGGATGTGCTGGTAATGTAGTGTTAGAGGGCTGTGGGGATGAGGCACGGTACCAGCGTGCTGAGATGACCCGAGCACCCGGACATGCTGCCGAAAGGGAAAGCTGGGAAAGGAATGGGTGGTCTCTCCGCCGTGTGGTGGAAATCCCATGGACAATGGCAGCTGATTGTCCAGTAAAAATGTCTTGTGTCCACCGGGCACATGAGCGCATCCGATTTTGCCTTTACGGCTGGCTTTGGCCTGAGCTCGTGGGTGTAGTTTTTGTCTTTTGTCCTTGACTTCTCTACTCAAACACCTCCCGCTGCGATCTGGCCCAGCTCAGTTCCACACTCCCGTCGTGTGAATAAAGAGGTCACACTTTACTGTTTCGGCCCTGTGCTTTTCCTTGAATTTCATGCCTACATAACGGGGTTTGTTTCCCATTCCTCATTGAGCATCATTTATACAGGGGGATGTTTTATGTCTTTCTCCGTGAGCTCGCTGCCTTGCTGACCTCGTTGGGGACCGAGCCAAAGGGGCTGAGAGATAAAATGATTCATTTCCCTGCAAAGCACAACAGTGGTTCCTTAAAATACAATGTGATGGGAACCTCCGTAGTGTTATTTCATGTGCAAATGTACTTTATTAAAGGTGTATGCAATTCTGCCTTAATAGCTTAATTTAATCCTTCTCTATTGCTGACATTTAATAAAATAACCTAACACAGAAAGAGCCCCTCTTGCCAAGATTATTGACATGGCAAGCACTTTGATATCCCGGTGAACAAGAAGAGTGATCTTGCTATGTCTTTGTGATGAGATACAAAATCGTTGAAGATAATGAATGTGGAGCAATTAGGATTGATTGAATTTTAAATTTAAGATCTTTAATTAAATGGTTCAAGGTGCCTTTTTTCCCCCGTGCAAAGTGAGAGCTTTAAGACTTTGTTAATCATAGGATTTACGCTGGTAGACCTACACTCAGCATTGCTCTGGAGAGATAGTCTTAGAAAAACATGCTCTTAATGTCTCATACAGATACAGCTGAGGTATGACACAAAGACAAAAAGGTATTACAAAGTCCTGGGAAAGGGTGAACTTCAGAACAAGCACGAGAAGTTAGAAATTCGGAAGTGTTAAATCCACCCATGCATTTTCCAGTCAGCCACCCCAGAGCGTGGGCAAGGGGCAGCCGGGGCCTATCCCAGAAGGCTGTGGGCGCAGGGTGCGATACACCCTGGACAGGAGGACATCAGTCCATCACCGGGAGCGCAAGACACGGACACACACGGCAGGGTAAATCTCCCAGACACCAATTTACCTACCGTTCTGTCTCTGGGCCGTGGAAAGAAACCGGAGCACCTGGAGGAAAGCACAGCAGGGCCCCAACACTGCGAGGCGGACTGAAGGGTGAAATACGATGTGCTAACATGTGAAATATGCTATTGGAAAAGGTTGGACAGATGATTGAATCAATCTAGCGTTAATGCATGGGGGAACCTGTTTTAGTGCGAGAAAAGTGTCTAGAGTACAATCCTTCCGACAGACAACTCGACACCTATCACGACGAGAATGCTCCAAAAATTGTTAGGTGCTGCTTCAGCCAGGAAACGGGAGTTTTCTTTTAGGATATCATGATTAAACCCAGAAAATTTATCTCGACTATTTTACTGTGTATAAAATTTCCATGTTTTTATAATATGATAAAGTCAAATTGTCGTATTAAAAATGTATTATTAGCAGTAGCAGCAGTTTTAGAAGTAATAGAGAAGTCTGTCTCTTAACTGTAATTATCTTAAATTACATTATGGGTCCTTGGATTTCATTACCTGTTAAATAAATCTGTGAGATTTTCAATTATACCAATTAAATCAAATACAGCAGTCTCACAGGTCACCATTAAATCACCAATTTGTAAAGACTTGCAACACATGAGTTTTGAAATGATTAATAAGAGAAGTGTTGCAGTTCAGATTCGGAAACTGTGATCGTGGAGCGCAGCAGAGTTCTGGTATTTTAATTTGTGCCCGGAGCTTGGGGGTGTTACGGCCTGCTGGGCTGTCCAGGCTGTGCCTGTCCGCAGGACCATGTGGCCGACCACTCCTACTCTGTGGGAATGTGCGTCACATGTGGGACACAAACAGCACGACCTGGGGAAGGCTGTGAAGCCAGGGGATATTCTGCAGCAATTTTAAAAAACAACAATTTTTAATCCATTAACGAGTACATCAGACTTTCCCACTGTATTACATTTGAGCTGCAATATATGGAACCCAAAGTGCTGTACATCATGGGTAAGAAACAATCTGGTTTGATCAAAGCCACACATATTTTAATAACATTGTACATTGTATTGCAGTCATTAACATGTTTAAGATAGGAACTGGTGCTTCAGCTCCTTGGTATATTTGCTGTGGACTCAGACAAAGATACACTGTTGCTTCAACTTTTTGCTTTTGACAGCTGTTGAATTATTAGCTATTTTTCTATCCTCTGACATTATATACATATTTAATGAGTCATATGCCAGCTGTTTAAGGATAAAACTGATTAAGGATAAAGTCTCTTTTGAATATTATAATAAATGTTTATAGAGAAATAACCAAGAAAAAAAAATATTTTTGTGAAAGTGTTTTCCAACATCACAGGCGCATTGTAACAGAAGCCCGAGGCCTCCTAGCTGTTGGAAGGATCATTTGACATAACATTCAAAATACTATGCAGGGTTATAGTACTTCTTAGTTCAGTTTATCTTTCATTACTTCATGTCTGGAACATATTAAAGCCCTCAAGCTATTTTTATAGATAACATTTTTAGCATTTCATCTGAAAGCACAATTTATGTAGATGTACATTACGTACTGATCTGAGGATCTTAGGTGAGGAAAATACAGGAGATGCTCCTAACAGATTCTGCTTTTGGAAGAGAAACCTCAGCACAAATGACCCAAATATGCTATAATATCTTTAACAGGAATGCATACTTTGTCCTTCTCTAGTACTTAAAGGCCAATTTATCATATTTATTAATGTTTATGGCAAACACAGACAACTGAGAGAATTTATCAAGTACTTTTAAAGACCTTGAAACTTCATTTTCACCTTTTAAGAAATATAGTAGTGTCATCATCTAATTAGCATATTTTAATTTCATTTCCATATCTCATTTCCCCAGAAATGTTTTATCAATAAAGAAAATCTGGTAGGTATACACAACATGGGGTGACAGGTCAACTTGAATAACCTTTCAAGATAAACCTCTGAGATGTCCTGTTAAGAAAGTCAAAGAAATTTAGAAATGTAATGTTTCAACTGTAATTTTGTGCCTGTATTTTTGTAAAACCTTAAAATAAAAATTCTCACTGTAATCAAATAATTACAATATCAAGTCAATGTTGTTGTTATGTCCTCCCTTCACAAATCCTGATTGATTTTCATCAATAATAATTTCTTTTAACCTTGACTTTAAGCATTTGCCTAACCATACAATCGTTTTTAAGAAGTTCCATCAGATAGTAATTGTCAATAAGGAAGGAATCCTTCTGGAAACTTGTGTCATTTTGGGGTGAGGGAGAGAGAGGTTAATCACTCTTATAGTAATAACAACCTTTGTGAAGGCAGCAAGTAAACACTCACAAAAAGAGTCTAGATGTCTTGCTCATGAAATTCTGATAAACCATCATTGCCTTGAGTTTCAGAGGTCAGTATAGTGTTGGTGTTGTATATACATATTGGAGTACAAACTATATTTAATTCTTCTTTAACAAATTTTGCCCCTGCTACAAAATTTGAGATGTTGATATCAGCCATTTGCACACCAAGATCTTATCTGCATCTTCAAAGATTACTTAATCCATGATTATTGCTTCAGTTATATCTAAATTAATAATTGTAATTTTCCAAATGATAAAATGACTACTATTTTCTGACCTTCTTCAACTTCCTTCTCGACGAATAACAACCCCATCAACTGATACCTCATAGATATTGGGACCTGTAGTGTGCTTCAGTGTGGCTTAGTCAATTTCTGTGTTTTCTACTTTAAATTTCTACTTTGTATGTAAGCTTAATGCATTTTCTAATTATAGCTTTATCTCAGTTTTCCTTCATTTAGTTTGGGGTTTACTGTAAATAAATGCAGTGCTTTGAAGTTTTAAATTTTAAACTAATCCCTAATAACTCCAACAAGAATTAGTCTACAACCGGCAGCTCGTTCCCAGATGTTTGAATATGTTGTGTAAATTCTTCGTTGTTCTATAAATTATTACATTTCCAATATCACTGCAGTCTAGGGGGACATTCTTTAGATACATTTAATTTAAATTTTATAACTTTATGATCTGTTTAAAAGATAAGATGAATTTCAATCTGATTAACACAGTTCAGTAATGTACAATGATTTAACTATATATCAATACTGAATTCCAATGAATAGTTTTATTACTCCATGTATATCTTCAATGTCAATAACAAAATATAATGGTGTTTAATGTCACCTTTTGAAAATATAATTTTTCCCTTGGATTTCCCTCTGAGAACTGCAGTTCCTATAGAATGATTATTTCCATACTCATACCATACATTTAACACCAGTGGAGTACAAATGGGTTTCCTGAATAAAAAAGCCTATCTGGATTACTTTACAAAAGAGAAAGATGGCCTTACTTAACTTTATTACACAGCCCTTGGAATTAATAGAAAATAATATTAACTCCATTCCAATTCATTTACTTTGACTTCTCATTTACCCCTTTGCACTATATTTTAACATTGTGTAACATTAATAATTTAATCATAATGTATCCATGCTTTATATGAAAGAAACTAACAAAACTAAATGAGGCATGAAGAAACAGTGGAAGGCATAGTGTTACCTGAGGTTCACATTATGTAGTACAGTCTACCATCATAATTCAACAATGTTTTAGTTTCAAATGTATTTATAAATTTAAAAAGTTTTAGGGTTAGGGACAGGGCTACTGTTAAGGTTTGAATTTTGTTTTCATTTAACAATATTCAAACTGTTTAAGTCTGTCTAAAGACACTGTGCTGTTAGCAAATGCCTTCTTTGTAGAAGATCTTTTGCCACACATAGGTAAGAACCATGTATGCTGACCCTAGTCAACTGTGTATGATAGACACTCTTTCCCTAAAGTAAATACTTACACATTTATTCATTTTCATTAAAGTCTTTTACCCTGTTTTGTTTCCTGAAGTTTACAGGTTGCAATAGGAATTTGCGAGCAAACTGAATACCACTAAATATCACTGTGCTTAATAAATTAGCAGGCGTTAAGATTTCTTTTGATCCCTGACAAATACATCTTCAGACTATACCCCCAAGTGGAAAAAAGCAAATTGCTTTGGACATGCACAGAAAATGTCAAAAGATATATCTAGCAGCTTATATTCACATAGGGAACGGTCACATGATAAATGAGCAAACGACCTGTAAATTGTGATTACACAATCTGCAAAACTTAATGAAATTCTGCCTCGTCAGTGATGAAGGACAGAATGCATTTTTTGGGATTCTTTGTTGAAGCTTTTCTATGTAGCCACATTTGTTTACTGATGCTATTTGTATGCTGAAGAGTTTCCTTAAAAACAAATCCGAAAGGTCTCAAGACACAGAAAGCAGGCAGATAATGGATGCTGGGCAAAAAAAGAGACTTAAGTTGTAAATGAGAGATTCCTTAATTAAAAGGTTCAAGGTGCCTTTCTCTGTGAAGTGTGAAAGATGTGAGACGCAAGGCTCAGTTAATCAGAGCCCTGAAATGCTGCTGCAGAGCGATATGATAGATTTTTCAAGCGAAATGGCTTCATCGGAACTGAAAAGCAACAGGGAATTGGTGAGAGCAAGAAAAAAGTCTATTACAGACGTAAACCTGTCACATGAAGAAGCTGTCCAGGCAACTGAATGAACAGCTTAAATCTAGCAGATTTCAAAGCCTTCAAGTGAGCACACCAGGACTCATTTCTGTGCCTCTCTGGTCTCTCAGGGTCTCTGATTCAGTGGTTCTGCTCTCAGCTGAGCTCTCCAATACTTAATTGATCCATTTATTTGCAAAATTAAGGAAATAAGCTGCCATTTACAAGCGTAGTGCAGGCAGCAATATACAGATTCCTATAAAAGCTTCAGGGCAGTGAATCTCTAGGTGCATGGGTGCCAAAACCCTAGTTGAGGTCGTCCTCGATCGGAAAAGGGAGAGAGAAAGAAGCCTGTTCACTTTTAGTGCATGCCAGTTGTTTTCAGCTGCTGGGGTCCTGATCTGACATTCCCCGCAGACGCTATTGATCCAACTGTCTGGCGAAGCTGGGAACAAACTGGAGATTTCTAACTGCTGCGCAGCGAAGCAAGACAGACAAAAGACTTTTTTTCTTCAGTGGAAAATGTATGAGTCCTCATGTCACTTTCTTCTCCCAGATCTCTTGGAATATCAGTTTCTTGTAATATACTGTACTATAAATTTCTCAGTAGTTTGTTCACTAAACTCTTGGGATAAAGGACTCCAAGTGTTTCTGCAAACCCAGATAGATCAACAATAGCCAGCCTTTTTCTCAAACAGGGGCTACTAATCTTGCTGCCCTATACTACTATTAATCAATTATAATATTATGTAATAGGAATGCCAATTTTCTGTTATAACAATCATTAAGACTGTGAAAAACATGGTTCCCAAGTCCTTCCTTTCCCAGTTAATTAAAACCCTGCAACCCTTGTATCACTGTATTGTTCATTAATGCTGCATGGGAGAAATCAATAGCATATTTCCGTGCCATAGAGAAAATACAGTCACCCTCTGTAATCTCGTCCGCAAGAAGCAGACTTCTCTAGTTCACTGTCAACAAGTACCAAGCACCTTCCCTGTCAAAACACCCAAGACAGCTCTTCTCTGCCTCTGAATGCCGATTTCTCCCGGCTGTAGCCTCAAGGTGGAAAGCACACCATTCTGAATAATTCTCTTATTAACTGCCCAGTAAGTATCAAGCTCCTTGAACATCCTCGTACCACCCTTAGGTGTGCTTTAATAACTCCAGCTACAGTACATCCTAATTTTCAACAAACATCTAATAGAGCAGTTTTGCCCTAAGACTTAATGCAAAATTAATTCTAATAGGAGAGTTAAGGCAGAAAACATTGACTTAAATTCTACCAGCGTAATACAGATAGAGGAAAGTAATGGGCTATTATTCATGAGAAGCAAATAGCACCATGACTGCACCTTCATAAATTCCATAGTCTTACTGAAAACTCAGGATCTATTGTTGTGTTCAGACATAAGCCCAGAGCTTATGAGTGTACTGAGGATAAATACCACAGGAGTACTTATTCACACTTTTATTCTGCATGTTAGAAATGAGCTCACAGTTGATGAATACGTGTATGCACTAGCACCAGGTTCAGAGCAGGATTTAAAAACACGAGTTCTTCTAGCGACAATGAAGTGTGAGGACAAGGAAGAAGCAGGGAAGAATGATCGAGTCAAAGCCAGGCTTGCTGTCTATTGCACAGAAGTATCGTCAATACATGTGGGAAAGAAAACTTAGAAATGACACCATGAAAGACTGAGGATGCTATTTCATATAAAAATGGTTTCACTTAGATTCACCATTAGCATACTGTGAAATAAACTTCAAAGGCTGTTCCGGCATCACACTTGTAATCAGCAGGCAAGAACGACGTGAACACAGAACAGTGAGGACTTTTCGATGTGTTGATTTATTAATTATGAGTGTTAGGCTTTCATGGCTCTGGGGGAGAAACAGGAAGGAAACAGTAAGCGTCTAGATAGACAATAAGCACTTTTTCACTATCCTGCCAAGCACTCTTTGTTGTGGAGATCAATTTTACAACACACCTCTCTGTTTCATAAGAAATATCCAAACGCAGGAGGAACTTGCTGTTTAAGGACTGCTGTTCAGCAGTATTCCCATTCTCCAGCATCATTCCCGTTCCACAGCAACATTCCTGAAGGATTTCAGGAAGGTAGAGCAGTCAGAGGGTTACACTGGACTACGTGGTACAAATGAAGCACTTCACTGTGAAACAAAGGAGTACTGTAAAAATCCAGATAGCAAGAACAAGTGTTCTTGTGTATCGAAACCTGAGACACAGAACCAAGGCCAGGAAAGCAACAGAGTAACTGGATATGTGCCTCATCGCATTATCTACCCCGAGAAACAATTTTACTTGTAAATAAGCTGCTTAGTTTGCCATATGTAGTGATCTCCTGCATTCCTATCCCATAGCAACATTCCCATTTTCCAGCATTATTCCCATCCCAGAGTGGCGTTCCCTCCCTCCTGCAGGATTCCCAAGCCCATTTAAACACTGAAGGATAAACCTGACAGAAAAGTGTAAGCAAGGGTTGCACCTGGGACATCTCTCTCCGGGGGGTCATTGTGACTGTGAGGATGACAACCCACAGCAATGCTCATCTGAACAAGCATTAGAGAACCTGTGATCGTACAACTACTGACCTACTAGAATGCATCTCATTTTACCGACTACACAAGTAACATGTTCTCATTAAACTAAAATTGATGCAAACCATTCTCTGCTGGCATTCCCTCTCAAATTGCCTGAAAATTAAATGCCGATTAACTGAGTAGTGTTGAGGTGCATTAATTCAAAACGGTAGACTGTTCTCTCTTGATAGTCTTACAGCAAGTTTTTCATTCAACACACTGGAAATCAGTCTCATTCTAAATGAATTTACATCAGGGAATGCACATCTTTAATGCAATAATACAACCTGCTTTAGCTCTATCAAGTTTCACTGTCACTCTTTGCAGGTCTGTTAAACAGAAATCATTGCAGCATGGCCCTTATGTTAAACAGCAGCTCCGTAAAAGACAGAAACCATTAAGACTTTGCTCATGAATAAAACATTATTATAGAATTTTAACTTAAACTATATAGATGAAGCTTGTAAATATATATATGCTTTATAAATAAAAATTAAAGCATGCTGAAATTTGTTTGATCCAACTCCATCTAAACTAGAACTAAAGAAAAACATTTCTCCAATCAGCCCTCTTTTATAGAACAGCAATAACAATAAAAGCAAAATATGCAAGAAGGCATCCTCAGAGGTGTGTAACATGTAAAGCTGTTATTACTTCTTCATGATGGGAAAAATGACATTTCAACCTCTCTTCACTAGAAGACCATAGGTGTGGCACTCAAGATCCCTCTTTCTCCTAGATGAAGAGGATGGAGTTCTGCAGTGCTGTGGGCTGGGCAGAAATCTGAGAGATCTGAGCCATCGCTGGGCTCTGCAGAGAGTTCAGTCAGACACTTTATCTGGCACAATTCGCAGGGCGAGATCACTGTTTAAAAAAAGACAGGAGTTCTCCAGGCGAAGGTGCAGTACCACCCAAAAAGACCCGAGACCTTAATATAGACAAGCTGGATCAAGAAACCATGCACCTTTTAAAAGCCTCGTATTGTAAACCTAAAAGGCGTTCGGAGAAATTAAACCTTTCCAAAGAGCGGGCCTGTTTCTTGCCCCAGACATTTCCCTTCCTTTCTTACTGCAATTGATTTCATTGAGCTTAATGATACACACAGCTGATAATGCTGGTTTAATGTAGCGAGATGATAATGGATCTCTACCATTTTAGGGAAAGGTGCTTAGTCAGAGCTGCATAGTCAGGATCTTGTTATTTTTAAATGAGTTCTCTGGAAGCCTCTATATCACACTGTGTCTCTGCCTCTGGGCCTTTCTTTAATATTCTATCCTGCTGTTGAAGATGTTGCTAGTATACAGTTAATTACTTTGTCAATAGACTGTTTCTTTAAAACTCAGTTTATTTTTGGCATGCGTTTTTTTTCTGACAACACTGTCACGGTTGATTTCTGTTTTCAGTCATTAAAAAAAACATTTTCAGTAACAATGATCCTGTTAAACATGGGTCCAACAGGCTGAAACAGAGGAAATGTGGATCTTTGGATTGTCAAGACAATCACGATATTGCTGTATTTGTACATGATTTCTTGCTGAGAAATATGTTATCATCCATCAGTCTGTTGCTTAATTTAGACAGTCCAAAAAATCAGTTTCCAGTCTTAAAGATACAAAGTCTTACAGATCTGGTTTAACTTAAACAGTATTCATAATCAGTACTGTTTATCCTTCTACCAGTTATTGTTCAGTATCTTTGTAGACTGATTTGATTTTTAATTCTCCACTTTGATCAACACAATTCAGAAATTGTTGCAAACTCTATAAAGTTGAAAAATGCTATACAAAAATAGAATATTTTAAATTGTGTTCCTGAGCTTTGATAAGTTACTTAATTTGATAAATATTTCAATACTTCATATTTCACAATACATTGATAAATCCATCAGTTTAGTCCTGTAATTAATTAAGTGGGCTTTTACTTAATTTTGTTTTCTACATGTAAAGAGCAATAGCATTTGTAAGACAGATAGAAAGGTGGACTTAAGGCAACTACACAGTTGTAGGGATGTCATGCTACGATGATCATACTGAGGGAACTTCACATGACTTTATAGTGACACAGATGCTGTTGTGTTTTATTACAAAGTGTTAATAAATGATGGATGATAAAAAACAAACAATCATTAAATCATTTAAAGGAGTTTTCAATTTGGTTTAACAGTTTACTTTTTGGCTGGATGATATTTTGCATTCATTTACAGTTTCTCTTACACATACAAGTTGATCTGATTTAATGATTTCCCATCTCTAACAGGTTTTGTGAACAGAAAAGCAATTATCTTCCATTCTTGTCTGTTTCTGAAAGCAAGCTGAAGATAACCCATAAGCAACAGGAAGGAAACAGCTGTAGCTTCTGTATGAACTGGGTACTTTGCCACGTTTACATATATTTGCACGGTCCTCTCAGCTGCTCCTAGCTAATGGGAGAACAGAATGTGGGTCATTGAGCCATTTATGGTGAAAAAAGTAACTTCTTCCTAGTCTCATGTGTTTGGAAATCTGAAGCTAGAAAGCTCAAACTTAAGGTTTTTTTTAAATAAAGGCATGGCACTGATTAAATGATCTAGCCAATCTCTTACACACTATACAGTAAGTTTTGATCTGTTAAGGCTGATACGCTATCTGACTTTTAAAGTGATCTTTCTGAAGTGAGTGTTCCTTTTACCTTCAAAACCTTTTATATAAATGTCTGATAAAGGTTTTTGTTTATATGATGATATTAAGTATGATATGGTAAGATTTATTGCTTATATCCAACATAAATAATACCTGGACATTGTATGTTGAATATGACCAGTAACATGTTTTTTTAGTTTATTTACAGCTAGGCAGCAGGGAGAGCGATGAGAGCTGTAAACTAGATCACAGTCAGGGGTCCCAGCTGAAGTTCCTGTCTCAACAGAAGACACTACAGAGTGCTGGACTCCAGCTCTCTCATGGAAACATCCCCACATGGAGAAGAAAATAGGTTTTATTATTGCAACAGGGTGGAAAACTCTCTGTTTTGAACCTAAGAACAAAAACTTTAAGTTTGATTGAATGGATGTAGCATAATGTTTTATCTATAAAAACAAAAATGAGTTTCAAAATTCTTATCAACTGAATAATTAAGGTGATGGTTGTAGCTTTTTATGCATGTGGATAAGTTTGATTATAAAATATTTCATAACAGACCTCAGAGAAACCCCACACAGCACTTCAAAGAGTACCGGTACACCATCAGAGAACACCACTGCAGTAGTCACCGAGGACACTAATTGGTGCATACCAAGAACTGCCTTTCAGTTTAAATATCATAGCTCTCTGCTATGTTTCTCAGTAACTTAAGGCACTTGTCAAGTGTTTTCATGAGTTATTTACATCTGGACACTGCATTATTACAGGAGACAGAAGGAGAAAAGCCAGTTCAAGGGCAAGATTGGGAGGAAATTTGATAAATGCTTCTGAACTGTAGAAGCTCTGTCCCCACAACCTTTAAAAATGATATAACAGTCCTACATACAACATTATATTGTCCTGCAATGCTTCATTATCGTTGCCTTGCTCTTTGATCAATCTTATATTTGTGACATCCTGAATACCCAGAATATAGATACCCGGCCACAAGTCTTACTCTCCTGCTTCTTCGCTATTCTTATCCGTTTATCAGTGTTGAATGAATGGTAATGACTTCTGCAGTGGACTCTTAATCATTCACATCGTTTTTTCAGCAATTGAGGTTAATTCAATTATTAATTTAAAGAGATGTGTATGTGCTTGGACAGTTATGTCAGGCCTCTATTATACACACATTATAGCAACTGTAGTGTCAATAAGCAGTAATACTCAACACTCATACCTCACTGTCACTTAGTTAAATACAGTAATTGTGCAGTAATGGGGCACTTGGTTTTCTGGAAGAGACAACCTTGCATAATATACTGTTTTGTCTTCATTATGTTTTAGCACAGAACTTCTCTATTCTCATTTGTCATCAGTCAAACTCACACATTATTCTGTGCTTAATAATATAAATGATATCAACTGAAATTCAAGGATGTTTGTCCTCTCTGATTCTGGGAATCATGATGATGTATGTAAATTTAGGATTAATCAGATCTGTGGGAGAAGCGAATTCTTGGAACAGACAGAGCAAAAGCTTTTGTATTTAAAGTCTAGAAGACAGAACGTAATCTATGATGAGAGTAAGATTTTGTTTTCTCCAGTCCAAATTGCAAAACAATGCAGTTTAAGAAAAGTATGACTGGAGAGCAACATTTAATAAGTGACATGTCAGGCAAATTCTTTTCAACAACTTGAAAATCTTTGTTACTTTGTACAGACTTGCCTGTCCTGTTTAAAATCTTCAGTCCCAACAAACACGAGAAGCCTTGTACATGCTGGTGACTAATGAGCATCCTCAGGCGCTGTTGTTTTAACAGTTACACTCTCATGATGATGAGCCTATTAGCCTACAGCTACTGAACCACAAAGGGAGCTGCTCAGGACAGGCAGGGGTGGGCATTACTCACTGCATGCCCACTCAGCCAGAGGTGTCCCAGTCTGGAGCTCAGGAGCAAATTCTCCACAGCTCTGCAATCTTTACCTGCAGTTAACCAAGTGCTTCTATCCACATATAGCAATTGGGGATTTTCATTAGGTTTAGAGGTAACTTTGTGTCTCCGGATGCTCTGTTCTGTTTCAGTATGTCTGAGGATTTTGAAGCCCTATGGTCAGCACTATTCCTGATATATACAGTATAGTGTTGTCATGTTGTTTATTAATGTTTGTACATGAGTCTTTCGGCGCCCTGGACTCTGCAGTGATTAACTTTAGGATCAGTGCACAGCTGTGACAAAGAAGAAACTGGAAAGTGATTTCAGAGATCATCCCGATGCAGTAAACAATGAGTCATAATACAGCAAAAATTGCAATGAAATAATAAAAAACAACCATCAGATCATGACAAAAAATACTTCTCAGAGAAAGATTACTTGTTTTGAGTGATAATTTCCATTCACCTTGAGTTATGAAAGTAGCATGGTTTTTAAGTAGCGTATTAATAAAGTCACTATACATTACGAATCACAATACAATGAAAAAGAATAACCTGATCGCCCATGAATTCAGAAACCAGACTGAGCTTGGAAACCTGTCTTTGTACCTAATTTAGTACGTGAGCATGCATACACATGAGCACATAATGCTTTTGATTTATTGTGATGGCAATATTTCATACATTTCAGTGACACTGGAAAATAGATTGGAAGAACAGTGGAGTATGATTTGTATAACATGATAGCTGGAGTAGTGCATACTGTATGCAATCAGATATGTTTCCATCAAGTCCAGCTACCACACAACATGCACCTGTATTTCCTGCCTTTATTACATTGTAATGTATATATTAGTTCCAAAGCACTGGAAACATGAAAATTACATTCATTCTCCTGGAGACAACAGAGGATTTAACTGGTTTCGCCAATCCCCACCAAATAAAGTTTTTCTGCTTTAATTTGCCATTTGTTTACAAGCCCATTCATTTTGCATCTGCTGTTTTTCTTTCTTCACAAACTGTTCACCATGGCCACATGCAGAGAAAATGCAGAGAAAAAGACCTGTATTTCTCTCTTAGGACTTTTTTTTCCTGTCTCCAATCTTCCAAGTGGATTGCTTAGACCTTTGCCAGTTCAGAAGTGAGGCTTGAACTTTTCAAGGTGCAGTGAGAAAGAAAAACACACAAACCTGGCTTTTGTCTTCGTTTGTACCTACACTTAGCCCAGTGTTTCTAAGCAATGCTGAAAAAGGCTGTCTCCAGAGAAACGCGAGTTCTTGTCTGCCATAGGCGGATACGTCCAGTGTCCCAGTCCCCTAAACTGGAGTGGGGAAGGGTGTGTAAATGATGTGGTCATGTGTGCTGCACGTGCTTCAGAGCAGCAGAGATGTTACCTGTTTGCTGTACTTTGCTCATACATTCCCAGCTGGATTTCTTCACACGACTTCACCCTGACTTCCTAAGAGCAGTGGGGCTCCTCCGACATGGAGACATGGAGGTTACTCCAGTAACACTTTTCCATTCACCCTGCTGAAGTGGGTAAGCTAACTGGGAAAACCGAGAGGTGTTAATGCTGCTGCCTGAATTAAACTGAATTAATTAATGTGAATGTTTAGTAAACATGATGTTTAAAACTGATAATGACCTTTTATATATTGACAAGCTGTTCAGGACAGAACCAATCCCATTAGGAGTCCTACAATAATCAATACCTTGTGAGAGGCCAGGTCTCCACCTTCATCACACTACAGCAGACACTGGCAAATAATCCTACAGCCTGCTTCAGATCTGGGCTCCACGCTAGTAGGAGGGAGCTCATTTTGGTGACACTGCACACTACATTAATAACTATGACAGATTATTTTATTTGTGGGAAGGTTTCTTGTTCCTACTTTCTTTTAATTCTATCCCGCAAATTGTGCTGGATTACTGACAGAATTACATTTCTGTGATTGTTTTATCACATTAGTCACAGCCAGAAAATACAATTTCCACAGGAAAGCTAAGACCAAAATCAGAATCCAACTGAATTTTCTATTTGATTTGGATCCATTAGCAAATGATTGATAGACCACACACGGAAATGCTTTTTTAAAGCCACTTAAAATGTTTTGTTAACTAGAATCAATTAGAATCTCATTAGCACGAGTTTCTATCCAGGAAGATTAGCTTTTACTGCACAGAGATACATGCAGTTAGACTGAAGAGAGATGGGAATCCAGCGGTTTGGCTCATCCAAAGTTTTCACAGTCATATGAAAGTAACATGTGCTTCTTCATCTGATGTTTCTATCTGGTACATGAAGCCCTGGCTGTTTCAGCATTAGATTCTGAAACCTTAAGTCTAAACATTTTAGTATGGGCTGTCCACACTGGCCTGCAACAGCCTTCCCATGGCTTGTCCTCTGGAATGACCAGTGAACAGGGGATATGCATTTTCTGTTCTTTCAACATCTGAGTCAATATTCCAAGGTCAATGAACCTTCGATCCTGCCGAGATCGCTACAGTGGATTAGCGTGGAAAACAGAATTCAGTGGAAATCCACAAGCAGCATCGGACCGATTAAAGCAATAACTCCTTATCTTTCTTTAGCTGCTGACGATAACACAGTAATTGCAAAAGCCTAATAGAAATCTTCCTGTGCACTTCTGCTCATATCATTGTTGCCATCATTCACTGGCGACCATTCAGTCAAAATGAGATTGATGCACCAATACAGTTCACTTCTTTCAACTTTGAGGTGCTTCTAACTTTCCTGTGTAGAGTAAGTTGTGTAAAGTCCAGGGAAATTAGATCCATTATGTGCTTTGAAAGTCAGATGTTATCTTGAGGCAGATGGGCTATTTATAATGAAAACACAATGCCATTCTTAATAATTTGCTATAGTTTTATTATATTTGTACTCAGGCTTTTAAATGTAAGATAAGCAATAATGTATTTAAAATATATATAGAGAGTTAATGGATACACAACAGTTAAGAGAGAAGACAAAGTGGGGGTAATAATTTTACTCTTAAGAAATGACTCTTGTTTAAAGAGATGTTGTTATGTTTTCTAAATACTGCAAGGCTTTAAGGCTTTAAGTTGTTTTTTTTATTCCTCTTTAATGCACAGCATTTGTTCAAGTTACAATAGATTCAGGATTATTGCTGCATGAAAAGCCTTTAAGACACCTACTTGAATATTGAGGCTTGGACGAGCCTTTGAGAGCCAGCAAGCCTCAGAGGCTTACTTTCAATGATCACAAGTCTTATCAGCCATGGTCAATCTGTAAGCATTTGCTTTCAAGAGCAACAGTAACAGTTTCCAAAAACACTGTCTCGGATCCGTCAGTACACTGGGGAGGTTTAAGGCTGAATGACTTGTTCTTCTGCTCGGCGATGTCAGAGTGATGAATTTAAATGCTCCAGAATTTATCTTCCTCCTGGTGGCACTTGACACTGTTTCTATGGGGATGTTTTTCACCTGTGTAATGTATGCCTTCCACTGCATCCTAAGTGCAAGATATTTTCTCTTAGCCTGCTTAGCACTGAAGGTATTTTCAGACCTTCTTTGACAAAGAAATTGTCAGAATAATAACTGAACAACACAAAAAAAACAGAAAAAAAGGGCAAAAAAGGAGGAGGGGAGCTAATTGAAGAAAACAACAGAAGGCATCTTTCCTCTCACACAATCCTGCAGATTGGCAGCGGCCTGGGAGTTGCCACTGAGCAGGGTAGCTGAGAGCACAACAGGGCCGTCACACGTATCGCATCGGCAATCTCACTGCTCGCATGACAGGACTCTCGCCAAACCCTGCGGAAGGAGGTGCCCTGAGGCCCACGGGAGCAGAGAACAATCTTCATCCGGACCCGCCAGAGTGGCGCTGCGCTCGCCGCAGCTCTAAATGGATTAGGTGTCCAGACTGTGCTCCCATCAGGGCTACCGCCCAGCTCTCTATCCCACACAAAAGCAATCGAAAGTGCGCCAGTGGTTGACAAAGCAGATAGATCATACACAGGCTACAGTGGCTCATTGTGCCAGAGTTTATCCTGGTTTCTAGGTACAAAGTGAACGATGGACTCCCCACCTGGATGGGACAGTATTCCAAGACAGAGATCACCCCCAGCAATGCTGGTCTTCTTTCATACAGCTTAAAGGATATAGTTACATTATTTGGAAGAAGAGCCCTTAACATAATTCATTCTCACTGATGGGATTTTATCCCAAAAAGTCCTATACAGTTGGTATCTTAAAATTTCCATTAAAAATTTCCCACATGAATATTAAAATATAACTGAGCCAGGCTTTGGATTACTACTGCAATGCATTACTGAGATTATGGAAGTTGTCCTTCACTCAGAGCTCCCTGGGAGCAAAGTGCCGTCTAATAGCTGAAGAAATCCTTATAAAGGAGTACTGCATAACTATTCCTGAAATCAGCTCTGTCTTTCACATTCCCAGCGGTATATTTAATCACACACCTGGTTGTGGTTCTATTTCATATTGCTGCAAGTGGAACAATTTTAAAAATAAATGTCAAGATCTTGGGAAATGTGTGGCTTCTGTATAATTTAAATTGTCAGAGTTCGATTTGTATGGTTCCAATCCTCCTGTGGAAGAAGGCTCTTTAGATATACTGTACAACTGACCACTGAAAGAGGCGTCTAAACCTTTGCTGTGCTCCACAGGAACATTTTCTTGCTTTACATTTAATTTACATTTAAAATTCTGCTTGAGTGGGAATAATGCAAATGCGTTTTGGAAATGGAAATTTAAGAGGATTAACATGAAGAATTATGTAAAATCAGACTTCCAATAAAAAAATACCATGTCTGACAATGTTAGCAGTTTATGGTAAATAATGGTTTGGATAATAAGCTTTTTATTGTTATAAGAACATAATAACAAACAAGCTTCCCAGCCATGTTGCTGAAGTCTTGGCTTCTTTCAAGGCAGCTGGATAAGATCCTTGGATCAACCATCTACAAAGTCCCAAATGGCTACATGGGCTTCATGACCGCCTCTCATTCGGAACTGTTCTTCTGCTCCCACAATCCTATGGGTAAAAAAGTTCCACCTGCTCTGTTTTAGATGCACTTCAAGTACTGCAGTTTCCAATTGTGTCACCTGGTCTGTAGCTAATTCTGTAGAGTTTTTACAACAGTTTTAAAACTGTTTACGAGGCTCAGATAAATGAAGAACAAATCTTACCGCATATATTAATATGCAAACTTTATAATGCTAAAAAAGTTCTTGTTTATTCTTTGGATGAGGTTAAATTAAAGAGAATCACATTTGCGTTTCCCTCCAGATTAATGCCTGGCTTTTAATTCTGTTGTAATATTTTTTAGTCCTGCTTAATACATGCTTTTTGAGACATTTATCTAACATTAAGCACTGAGAGTTACATCCATGCATTTTATACCTGCTTAATTCAACACAGGTTCGCATGGGAGCCAGATCCTATCCCAGAGTACAGCAGGTGCAAGACAGGGCACAACCTGTATGGGACACCAGTCCATCGCAGACTAAGAGTTACGGTAGTGGTGAAAGAAAAACTTTCTTTGAGATCATTTTATGGTGCTATGACAGACACCTATCATCAGGAAAGAGGTTAATAATCACTCTATTATTATGTGAGCAACATATCGATCCCTGTGTGCTGAGTTGAGATTGTGGTTCATCACCTTTCAGTGATTGTCGATGGATTGTAACGCTCAAGGTCACAGGAGTTCCACTCAAGAATCTGGGAGTGTGTGTTGAGGCCAGGAACCCTGCACGCGTTTCTATACAGAAGGCAGTGTGTCCTGCTTATTCGTCTCACTCAGGGGAAGAGTACTGAGTTGTCTGGAATGAATTCATGGGCCCACTGGCCTGCTATCCTTTGCTGAGCTGAGTCAGGCATATCCTTTATTACACAGTGATCGCCTCCTGATTTCACATACTGTACAGCAGCCTCTAAATTCATACCACTGATGAAACATGAGAGATAAATATCAAATAACAGAGAGATTTACAGATTGAATAATGCTTCTTGCTTAAAAATTTCTAAATGAGTTACACAACGATCTTAATAACATTGCACAAAGCTGTTAAAAAAATAAATGTACCATATTTACATTTTTCAGTACATTTATTGTTATAAAAAATGTACCGTAAGTGCACACTTATTCACACCCCTGCAGTCAGCATTTTGTAAATCCTCCTCTGGCAGGTATTAGACTGACTGAATGCCCCCTGTAGGGTAATACGAGGTCGTGGAACTTCAGAAGAGAAAGTTATACGGGAAAGTCCTTCATGTAGAGTTGCACGAAGCCCTATAGACCCTTTGGTTTCCATTAGAGAACTGCATTCTTGAGTTAGAATCGCAAATATTCAATTGGATGGCTTCCACGTGCTACCTCTTTCAGTACCCCAGTGAAGTAGGAAACCTTTGAAGGCCTGTATAGTGATCTGGAGGCTTTCATTGCACTCCCAAAGAGCAGAATATTAATGTACATTAGTGTTTGTTTGTTTGTTTGTTATTTAAAGGAATACCTAGAGCTGGTAATAAATGTGATCCTCTTGTGTTTTTGGAATTCAATTATTTATGACAAGTGTCACTTCGCTTTGCGCATTATGATTACATATAAAGTTCTAACATTGTGATGTGACACACTATCAATTAGTAACTCCTGCAATATGATAGTTTTGGTTCCTTCATAGTTTTGAAGGGCGCTGTATGCTGCACTTTGATCGCAGAAAATCCTTGCTGTGTCGCACGGCAATCTTAAATAATGCCGCTGTAACAGTGCTGTGGTATTATGCCTCTATGTTATTGTGCTGAAAGATGGTTGAAAATGGTTACTATTCAGAAGGCCGGTCGATCACCTTGTTCCCTCCTCACATGACACTCAGTCTGAGCTCACAGTAGAGGGGGCTCAAACCCCTAAAGCTCCCTCTGCTGGTGCCGCCGAGCAAATCCCCCCCAACGAAAACTCAGCCACAACTGGATTGAGCTTCAGTCTGGGGCTTGACTGTGACATCACACGCACACAAAACACGGAGGTGGGCATTTAACACACCTCCTACAAAATCAATGTAACTTGTGAATTTTGTGTAGTTTTTCCACATTTAGTAACAATGGTAAGAAACACCAAAGTTTCCAAACTGAATGTTTGCCCAACTCATGTTTGAACAATCTGGTTTTTAAATTTAAAGTGCTGTGTGATGCATCGTGGCTTAAGTGTTACAGAAGAGTAAAAGTGATTTAAGAATAAAAACCTTAGCAATAATGACATAAATTAGTCAGCGCTTTTGAATCAGCAATTCAAAGAAGAAGAAAACAAGATACAAGCATAAGCCCAAAGGAGTGCCAGACGCTGGCGGACTAAAATAATTGAAACATTTTTCCACAGTTTCTGAAGCCAGACCCCTGACTCTCTTTCAGGAAATGTCTGGCTGAAATCCTCGGATCTATTAGCTGCTAATGACCAAACAGGCCAGATGGGCCGAAAAGGCCTCTCTCGTTTGTAGCTGTTTTCATCCTCATAGGTAAATGTGCAAAACATCACTGGAGCCAATTTGCACCTGGAACCTGCAGATAAATGAGTAATGTTTCTACTAGTCTATGCACCTCGGTCTAAGACTTTTAAAAGCTTAGGAAATTTAAATGCACGGCTGAAGCGGGTTTATACTTTTTCTTAAATTTGGATTTTTTTAAATTTTACCAGGAATTTTGGAATACCTATATGTAAATCAGCACCATTTCCATGTAGTGCTGCCTATTGGTTTTCAGGTAACAGGGGCCGGCAATGTGCACTATCTGACTCTGAAGGAGAAAACACACCCTATAACTGAAGTCTTAAAAGAAGGTTTAAGTTATTTATGGGTAAATAAAGTGGATCAACTATTCAACATGCAGAACACACACAAACATTGGAAACTGTACGTGTAATTTAAGAAAGCAGTAGGGTGAAGAATAAAGGTCACTTGTTTACCCAAAGGGTTGTGGGACTATGAAACGAGCTGCCCAGCCGCGTTGTTAAAGCAAATACCTTGGCTCCTTTCAATAAACCACTGGATGAGATCAATTAGCTACTGCTGCTGCAGAGCTACATGAACTGAATGGCCTCGTCTTGTTTGGAACCATTGTCTGAACCACATTTCCCAGAAAGCAATGGGGAGTGACCTGCCATCCTCAGTCACTTGACCAATTGCAGAATGACAATTGATCGGGTGACATTTAAAACCAGGAAGCTGGGGCGTCCTGGAGTCTATCGAGCTGGCAGAGCCTCTGCACTAGAGGTAGAAGGTGGAAATGAAAGAAGCGACTGACTCACAGGCCTGGGGAGTGAAGTGTGAGAGCTGTAAAGTTTGATCAGTCCTGGAGAGAGACTTAATGTGTGGAAGAGATAAGCTGCCTGGTTATTAATAGAGAGGGCACTGAAGAAGTCTAGGTAAAACTCAGACAGAGCTACGCTTTTGTTTTGATTCATTTTTCCTTACACTATAAGCAAAATGAAGAGCAGACATTCAGTAAGTTAAAATAGTGTTTTCCCTAAGACCTGCCTATTAAAGATTCTGTTATGGCTCCCTGCCACTGGGCATGTCACAGTATTATCCTTTTACTATGACATCCTATAGCACAATGCAGTACACACTATTATTCTGGAATGTTCACATTTAATTAGGTATGGCACCAAGATCAAAAATAAAACCCCCCTCTGGATTTCAACACTGTTCCTTAGACAGGACTAGAAGCAAAGCTTTTTAAATCTACTGACTGGCACATTGAGTAGACCAGGGAACAGAGTTCAAACACATCTGTTTTAAGGTTGGTGCCCTCTGATCTTTGATGCTTGTTGTTCTGCCTTCCAAAAATTCAAACGCCCCTGTACTTTATCACCCATTGTGGCTCATGATTCTTGCATAGCACATATCTACTTTCTTGTTCATGACAGGGTATACTTTCCTAAAAGCTGCTCTTCGGAAGACACCTTAATTTATCTTATCTGTGCATACCAGTCCTATCCCTGTGCTTTTTTCATTGCTAACTGAAGAAACTATCATTTACATTTGGCAGAGTAATTCCAGCACCCGTAACATCTCAACTTTAATTTTAATAGACTCTAAACACAAAGCGTCCTCCACATTTTAACTATACTGCGGCACTCCCTATATATCACCAAGGATCCAGCATCAGCTGGCAAAGCAGAACTGCTGCACAATATTTCACCCCCCCATACTTAACTGCAGCAAACCAGCTACTTGAGGATTGTGCAGATTTTTCACTATGACGTTATGGAGCAATAGTTGGGGACAAACATTAGGATGGAACACCCTTTTGTATTCCAGGGGATAAACCATGCATTTGACAACCTGTATTTGTGCTTGTAATCATTTGCAGCATTAAAGGGAATAAAACAACTGGGTTTCAATTCAAATGAGACAGTTGTAGCGGCCTTTTTATAGCGGTGACCCTCCGGTGAGCAAAGTGCAGGCAGTGTTCATTTCGCATTGCTTAATTATTCACACGGATCACAATGACAAAGGCTATTTAACAATCAGTCACTGATAAAGCACTAAAAAGCCGAAAACAGAGCCTCTTAGCATATCAAGCACAAAGCAGTTGCATTTAGCTTGTTCAGTAATTACCTGGAGACTTGTAATTAGACCCCTGCAAGACAGCAGTGTTGCCTGGTACCATAATGAATTAGGAGCTTCAATATAGCATGAAGTGTATCTCTTACCAGTCTGTCTAGCTAATTATAGGGATGGACAAATATAATTAGCTAAATTATACTTTTTTATTTCTACAAACTTTTTTGCATGAAAGCTACCACTGAGATAAAACAAGGGAAATTAATATGTAATTTTTTATTATCTTGGCCAACTCAGCTAGTGCCATCAAATCCAAAATTATTTTTTTGCATAGCCAAACCAGACGTGCCCAGATGTCACCAAACCAAAATGTTCAACAGTATCCTGAGCCTCCTTTTGCTTTCCACTTCTAGCCCTCTAGTTATTTCCCTAAACTGTGCTCGTCAGAGCCTCTGTCCAGGGTACTGGCACTAACGTGAGAATCCCTTGGAGCTGCTACTGTTTGTATAAGCTTATGTGGAAGATTAGTGTTGGTAGTGTTTCTGTTATTTAGATATGGGGAAAAGTCCTAAAGAAAGTTTCAAAGCTGTTTTTAATCCTTGTCTGATATACAGCATGTGCTACCAGACACTGGACTTAATCATATCTCCATCTACAGTATATAAAGAGTGTCAGGATGAAGATGAAATTTGGACAACTCCTGCATGATTTGTCATAACTCAGTGTATGACACAAATGTCCAAAATGAACCAGTTTTAATAGGTTACCTGACAGCCAATCTAGCCAATCCAGTTACATTTCTAGATGTTCTTGTAAACAAATGGTAGCTACAGAAAATAATGAGACAAAGTCCAATTCTCCAGCTGCATAATTCTAAATTAATAGCACACATTTCTGTGCAAACACAGGTATACTCTATGCCCTCACTCCCTTGTTTCTGAAATAGACAGAATTCAAGCCTCAAAATTCTACTCATTTCCTACTTGGATTAAAGAAAACAGATACTGCAGAGAACAATTACATCTGTTAGCAATCAAGAATTCCTTGGGGACAAATTATCAGTGGTTACAGCTGTCCACTGAGGACAGTGCATTCTTTCATTCTTCTTAATGTTCAGGGCCCTAATAGTTGTGTGAAATTCAAAAGTGCCAACCTCAAAACAAACCTTAATTACTTTTTGAAACATATATTTCTACAATTATCTGAAAAGTTGAATGTTAATCATTTTGATCGTAATATAAGTTAGTCAATTAGGAATGTTTAATCATCCTCCGGTGGCCAGATGGTAGAGTAATGACTCCCTAAGATTTCCAATGAAAATAAAAAACACAGTTTTGGCATTAAAAGAATTTGATAAATGTGTTAAATCTAGGAAGCTACTGTATTTAAGCAATGATCAAGGTATGCAAAAATATTATTTGCTAAATACTCTAATCTGTGATCTTTATGAATGTAAAGAAGTCAGGGAGATTAAGACACCCAACTCTCTATTTGATTTTCAAATTTCAGGGTTAAATTCTCCACCCAATCTGTTCCTACTTTGTATTTAATGATACTGGGAATCTTAATCTGGAATTTTATTCTTGAGATCGCATGCACCCAAGAAATCAAACATTTTTTTGAAGAGAGAAAAGACTAGTTTGGAGGTTGGAGGGCTGCTTGGAAGCAGAAGTCTATCATCTTTCAGGCCCCTCATAAATGAAGCCGACAAAAATCAATGGCTTTTGTTTGGTGCCAGGGGCTCAGACAGCCTGGGGTAGGTAGACTGCTACAGATGTTACATTTCTGCCTTCTGTGCAAACTACTGTCACATTCTCATCAGATTTAGAATGTGTAATAAGTTATAGCTAAAAAATACTGAATCAGTACTGCAGACTTCAGATTAACATTTTGAAGGCTAGGTGTATATTTTAATAAAAGTGTAAATAATTCAGAATAAATATACACAAAATGATTCATTACTGAATAATGAACTCGCTTAATTAATACTTAATTGTTGATCAACATAGAATTATCAGTACAGATTTGGGTAAAAGCTTTGCAAAATGTCTTACCTACCCAACAAAAAAGTTTAACATGTTTGGTTAGCAAGTCAGCAATCTGTAACTATAAGCTTTGTTTTTATTGGTTTACATGAATTCTTAACCATACAAAATGAAAAAAAAAACATCACTGTAGATGTTTTTCTTTCAAACATTCTTTTGAGTAGTTAAACAACAGGCAGCAATAGTTATGTTATTCACATGATAAAAACAGGAAGGAAAGGAAAACAAAAGCATTTTGTAATCCTTTCAAGATGTTATGAACTGCCGGCTCTTGTTTAATTGTAATGAAGGAGCATATATTTATTAAATAAGATCATGTTTAAGGTCAATAGCCTTTCACACACAGCTCCTACACCAGGGTTTTCGCAAGAGAAGAGCTGTGCTGTCTTCAGGTCTTTAGAACAGCCAAGCACTGAATTTGGTTATTGTGTTGCTTTTTTAGGAGGATTTAATATTATTTTTCAACTTCTATTCATTATCTTGTAAAATCGACTTGGACTCTCCTGGAGGGTGGCAGAGGCTGGTGCCCTGTCCTTGGTGGAACAGGATACAGGCTGTGGGGGTTTGGGAGTTAACTGTGTACACCTAAGCATTAAGGGAATGCTTAGAGGTTGTGCTACTGTACGTATCTAAATTTGTGAGGATTCAGACAGCTCTTCTTTCCTTTCTATTTGCATGGGAGTAATGGCTGAATGAGTAATTCACTTATTGGCTTCAGGAAGCTCAAAGGAGGTGTGAATCTACTGACCTGTGCTCTGACTTCACAACTATGGAACCCATCAAACTGTCATCAAAAACTTGGAAAGTTGTCAGAAACTGGGTCAGATCGGAACACCCTGGTTTACTATAGAATTTGCTATTTTTACTGCTTTGTGAACCCCTATAACCACAATCAATACATTTATTTTCCTTTAGTGACATGAAAAAAAAACATTTTTAAAAACTACAATGGATTTTTTTTTCATAATTACCACCAAATATGAAAGCAAACACATCACGTTTGTCCAGTTGTAAGGCACTAAATGATTTCCAATAAATCTAAATCTAATACTTACATCGAAATTAAAAATACTTTTTTATCTAAACAGTGTCTTAGCTCATATGCTCATCCAGTTTTCTCTCAGATTATCAAGTTTCAGCTTTCTGAAAAGATTGATTTTTTTTATTTTCTCCTGAAAGTACTTTATCTTCCAAAACTCAAAATATACTTTCATATGACCTTGTTATGGTCTATCCTTGGTAGATGAAACATGTGCTGCGGACTGTAGAGAACAGGCTGTGGTGAGCACTGAATCACTCTTTTTCCTATCTTCAGAAAATTAATAAATATATTCTGGATCAATAACTTGTTAGTTGAAAAATAAAATTTCTTGTTTTCAGAAGCTCAAGTGCTGTTCATTGGGTGAAATATGAAACTGGGCTTCAGACTAAGTTATGAAAGAGCCTTGCACATAAGGGTAGGGACATGAACCCCAATGCCCCGGTTGAGGTCCACTCTGCGTTGTATGGTTTGGCCTCCTAGTCCCCCCTTCAGTCACCTGGTTCAGAGACAGATCAAGTGGGTCCCATACTCTATATAGAACGCTTGGAGATCCTTCGGGATGAAAAGTGCTAAATAAACGCTAATCTTTAATTAATCAAGGTCTGTGCAAGAAGTAAAAATAAACTTTTAGAAAATGCTCTTTTCTTCCACCAATTAAAAAGGGGCGCGTAATCCTGAGCTGGCAGTTGACAGTGACTCAGACCATAAAATAAATCCAGCCTGTCATTACATATGATGTGCCTTAAATATCATGTGCAGATGGCGGAACCTTGGGAAGATTTTTTATTTTTACTGTAAATGAGAGATAAACAACTAGAAGACTGAACAGAATCTCTGCCTCTTCCCTGCTGTCAGCTCCACAGTGCCAGACCTGCATTTCTGAACACACAGCCCTGCTAAAGTGATCCTTGTAAATGTTTGGATTCTCTTTTGTTCTCTAAAACAAAATTGACACATTAACTCCATTTTTTTTTACTGTGATGCTCAATAATCTAAATTAAAAAAAATTAAAATGCAGCTTCTGAGGCTGCTACCATCATTTCTGATCCATACAGTTTAGCAGTACGGAGACAGGACACTATTCGCATTCCCTCATGTATGTGATTTATAAAACACTGTGCAACAGACACTATTCACATTTACTCATGTATCAGATTTATAAAACACTGCGCAACAGACGTTCTTATTTTGCAAGATATTTCACTCCTACACACCTTCTTTTACTTTTGTACACTGTGCTTTAAAAAAAAAAATTTTTAGCTGAAAATTCTTACTTAATAGAGAGGTTTTATTCTGTTCTGTGAAAAGACTCAGATCTGCAAAATGACTACAGTTTCCCTACCTGCTCTTGGGAAAATTCTGTCCCTGGTGCAAACTGAGTCACTCGCCTGATGGACTGATGGTTCCCAGAGGTTGCACTGAAAAGTTTCTGTGCATCTTACCTTGACGAAAGTGTGCTTTCCTAGTTTTCCACTCGCACAGTCTCTGCAGGTGAAGGGGAGTGGCTGCCTTTGTGAATATTTGAAAAAATATCACTGGTAACAGATGTCAAATCAAGAGACAATGAAACTCTGCAAAAGTTCTTGGATACAGCAATTCTGTCACCCTTGAGATCTTCCAAGATGCCAAGAAACCATTCCTCATGACAATGTGCTAAAAATGGCATGTTCTTAATTTAACATTTTTTCCATCATGCCTCTGAGCTGAGTCAGTGCTATCTGCAAACTCTGGAGCTGTTGATGGACAATTACTGGGAATACCCTCACATCCAAAATAGAGCAGAAGGGAGCTGGAAGGTTCTGTATCCATTAATAATGCTCCTTTAGCCATCAGAAGGATGCTGGAGCAAGTCCAGAGGGCATACGATCAAATTCAGATAGACCAGAAGAAAGCAGTTCTGGCACAATCACTCAGCCTCAGCTACCTGATTTGGGGCCACTTGGACAATCTGGGTGGGAACCACCAAGAACCTGTCAAGGCATCTACAGATGCTTCCACACAGGAGAAGGACAGGGTGCACTTTCTGAATCCACACACATCCTAAATTCTGCATCTTGAACTAGGGTGTGACGGGAGAAGAGCAAGGGCAAGCGCTCTCCTGCTGACCGGCCTTTAGGGGAGCCTTTTAATTCGAAGGTTTGCACTTCTGCTGTGTGTGTGCCATGTGGGCAGGCATGTCTGTAATGCTACCACACAGGTAAAGGCCTGGGGAGCAAAGATATCTTGTGAGCAAATTCTCAAGTAATTCGAGGCCCATCCATCACATGGGATTGTCCATGTCAGCGGTTTCCAAGGCTGGTCATTAAGGACAAGATTCCAGCAGCATTTTGGGGTCAGTGTGATACTTTAGACTCTGAGTCTTGAATATTTTGCTTCACAGAGAATGAACAGTGTTTTGAATCCACAAAAACATTTTCATTCTCCAGTTACAATCATAAGTATCAGAAACAACACCTGTCCATCTTGTAGAGCTTAGATGTCCACTCTCTTTTTCTTTAGTTGTCTAAGCCTGTTTTTCTTGGTTACCTCACAAGTATGGTTTTGCAACACAAGACATCATAGCTCTGGTCACAATATTGCAACATTCAGTAATTTCGGCTATTCACCATTTTCACTTTAAAGTCAGTCTCTCACCATGTCTATATTCTACAATGCGGTTCAGCTCAGTTAAAGAGATGCCAAGTCCAGGCCTCAGGGTCTGGAAGCCAGTTGGTGTTCTTTTTCTCTACAAGTTCTGAACAGTTCCACACCAGGGAGAAGTGTCACATTGATCTTGTTAAGATTAAATGGCACCAATTTATCCTTCAGCTGCTGATGATTTACAACGAGACATAGAAGACTCCTGAGACTGTAGACTCTGAAGACCGTAATTAGGAACCTCTGCCCCATTGCTCTCAGTTTAACATGTTCCTACGATTGCAACAATCTTGGCTCTTGATTTTCTCAGCCTTGATTCAAGATGGCAAAAACAAAAAATTATCAAGGACAAAATAAAAAATTTAACATACAGGAAAATACAGGTTTCCTAGTTAAACTACCTAGTTTAAACTTGTTTAAACTATCAGCAATTTCAGACCTGTTGTAAACAAAAACATGTCTATAAAGTATAATTGTGTAAAACCAAATGTTCTATCCTAATAAAATTCCTTTTTGAGTTTTAGCATAATATTTGCCTCAACTAAAGATAAATCACCTCTCATTGCTCGCACAGTATAAGAAAGAAATTAAACAGGTTTTTTAAGTCCCATCGGTAAACTGTTACTTAGTCAAATAATAGCAAAGAATTGTGAAAATAAAGGGATCAGATTATTCTGGAGATCATCCTGACAAGAGTTTTATATTTTAGAACTAATAAAAGATGTCATGTTTTTCTGCAGAATATGATTACAGAATTCTGATAAGTCA
This sequence comes from Lepisosteus oculatus, assembly GCF_040954835.1. Lineage (NCBI taxonomy): Eukaryota > Metazoa > Chordata > Actinopteri > Semionotiformes > Lepisosteidae > Lepisosteus > Lepisosteus oculatus. The sequence continues at coordinate 647,505 of NC_090701.1, read as the reverse complement.
TTCCTATTAACTGTTTTGCTATACTTTTGATCACAAAAAAACAGAATCCCCGAAAATCTTTTTTTCTGAGATGTACTTTCTGAAGGATAGTCTGAAGATACATTTGAAAAAGCAGATGGTTCTTTCCACATTCTGTCTCCTGTGTTTCCAGGTTCTGATGGCGGTGAAACAGGTTTCTGTTTTGCTTCAGTGACTTAATGAATAGCCTGCACATTTCATCATTGACATCTGACACACAGTGGGGCAAAGGCCTTGCCAACTCAGTTATAGTTGGATACACAACAGTATATTTCTCATACCATGAATAAATTGGCCACTGTATTAGGAGTCATAAAATTGCACTTTTATGCTGCCTGAGGGATTTTCTCTTTCGTTCGTCCTGCAGCCATTCAAACAAGCTTGCTCTTGAGGTCTTCATGGTTGGATAACTGCTCGATTTAATCTTTTAAACTTTCTCTATCATATTTCATTATTTCTGTATGTTGCTGTTATATTGAAAGATGTGAGGGTCTTACCTCTCAATCGCAGCATAACTGGTGTTAGCATGTTTGACCGAGACAAAGCAGGTATAGTTGTTTCAATGATATGTCATGAGTTAGTATAAATAATCAAACTGGAATCTTGGAATTTTTGTAGCTCCCTATTGGAAACGTTTGGAGAAACTGCCTAAACAGTAACTTCTGGAATCGGAAAGCATTTATTCTGAGTGCTTGAGTGATTATCTAAAAACAATAATATAACTTAGAAAGTTACTCGGTGACTTTGAACTGCGATGTTGATGTTTAATATTACCTTATTGATCTCTGGTCAGAACACGAGTCGTAATTTCATTATTAAAACAGAAAGAGCTTGCCTCCACTGGCAGATGATATACAGTACAAGAGGTGTAACAAGAGAATTTCAACAGCAAGAGAAACATAAATCAATGTAGCACATAGTAAACCAAGAAGACCTGCAAAATAATTTGTTTATGCTTGCCCAATAAACCCAATAAAAGAATGGATTTTTCAGTTTTATTGATCCAAAACCCAAAATTCTACAATTAAATATTTTATATATATATATCGTGGCTAAGTGAATCTAGACAGAGGTTTGTTACCCAAATTTAATTATTTCCTCTCCTTATACTTCAGCAAAACCAGAATACTGGCAGAAAAGTTTCTTTCTGGTAGTAGATCTGTCCTGAACCTACTGTAATACAGTTCCCATCATCCAGTGTTTTATCATTTACCATCTCTTAAACCCTCCAAAACTGTTTTTCTACTGTGATGCTCTCAAAGATTTATAGGGCTCTGCGTGTTTTCTTACTGAACCGCTTGGCTCTCTTCCTCTGCACTCTGAAGCCTCACCAGACGGACCTTCGGGTTGATTGTGTCTGACCTGCACCTTCACCGCCTCTGCAGAGCCACTGTGGATGCTTCCATGCAGCCTTCAATGTAAACATCTAGCCCAGTCCATTGTAATCACACTCACTTATTGGCACTTAACAGAAATAAGATGTTTTTATTGAGTTCCTCTCCTGCAAATTCTGCGTGTTTGTTCCCAGAGAATTCATGACTGGATTACATCAGAGGGAGTGTGTGACACCGCCTGTTTGAAACAATAGAATGCATTTACTGTACATACTGTACTTTTAAACCATTGCAAAGGCATTTTAAATGTCACAGATTTATATTTCTGTAGATAATCCCAGCAGGTACTGCACGCTGTGGGAGTGCATCAGTTGACTTCTTCTCTCAGTTTTGTGCTGATAAATATTTGTAATCTCCCCCAACTCAGGTCTGACTTATGAATCCCCGTGTTGTGAATTTTTCTGTGCTCTAATGTTTGAACACATCATCAATCTCCCTCATCTTTATTCGGTCTGGTTTCTATCAACAGCTGTTTGCAGCATGAGCACTTAATGTTATGCAGTCTGATTCAGCTAAGGGGTGCATTAATGATCAAATCATGGTGGCAATTACATAGATTTCATGAGCATTTAACAAACCGTCAATCGACAGGTCTGCGGGCTTGCTCACTGCCACTTATTCACACATGACAGCAACGAGACCGGTGTTGCCTCCCTGTGACCTGTCTCAGACAGAAGCGGTCTTCAAGATGACAAACCCTGTTGCAGTCCCATGCACTCTGCCATCGGCTGGAAGGAGCTTGCTGGGCTACGTTCCATTGACCTGCACAGACCTCTGAATTCACCCGCATGGAAACATGGACATAGAAGCTAATGAAAGAAATTATAACTTGCACAAATACAGAATTTTCCATTTCTTTTCAATCTTTGCCTAAGAATTTAAGCAGCATGTCTGCTTGTTGTTACTGAAACCCTGCAGAGAAAAAAAAACGTTGATGAGATATGTAATTATAGTGAAGTGAGCAGCAACAAGCGGTGTGATTCAGCACAGATTGGTGTCTAAGAATCTTGATAAGCACTCTGCTCTTAATTAGCTCTCTGGATGCCGCTGCTGTTGAAAACCCTGAGATTGCGAACCGAGAGGATTGTTGTTGTTCTGGAGCTTATCTTTGGTAATGAACAAGCATGAAAATGCTTTTGGCAAAACCTCCACAAGAAGTCATACGAATTTGGTGTTTACCAAGGCATTTGGGTGGCAAGGTTTTATGAGTGATTCATACAGCGGATGCCCTTTAGAATTAAATTAAATGGCATCACATTCTGTGTCGGCACGCGCTGTAAACCATTGTTCAGCTTGCAGCAATGACAGCAGAGCAGCAGCCTGGACTTCGATTTGAAAACCATTTGTTTGGCAAAATGGGGGCTACAGAAATTTAAAGTTTATTTTTATATTGAAACATTTCTGTGAAATGACGAATCCCCATGATAAAAAATGCTTCCAGAAATATCATGCTCTTAGGGCTTTGATTTCTTTGCAACCTGAAGCCATGTTATAATGCGAGCTGGAAATTAATATGGTTTAATGAAATGTTACATTAACACACGACAATGAGTCATTCAAGTGCATCGTAAATTTATCAAACCTGACCCCACAGATTGCACGACTGGCTAACTGCTTTCCTCAAAGATGAAATTAACTTCTTCACTGTAAATAATCAAAGCTCCGCCATTAATGGCCAAATTCTTCCCAGGCTCTAATGAACTCTGTGGGAAGGTACTTAATTGGATTAGAGAGTGGTTAATTGGATTAGTGAGTGATTTACACTCATTCATAGAAGGCAGGGATGATAAGACCACAGGGTGGTGACTGATTCATTTTAATATCTTTACACCTTCTCTTTTATATTGCAAAAATATTTCTGTTTAAGAAAAAAATAGAAAAATGCCTTTTTAAAACAACAAAATTAAATACAAGCACAGTACTAATCACGTATATTCTTTAAACAAATCATAAGGCTTGTCAAATCTTAATGAAGCCCTAACATATAATACTTTAATCAAACTGCCAACCAAATATGTTCTGAGTCACATCAATTCACCCAGAGCCCTGATGATTTCTTCATATAAGACTGGGACTTGTGTCTCTCAGTGACTCGCTGCCTCTGATGGTATCTTAATTGCAGCACACTCAAAGCTGAAAATACAGAATGCTGCTTTGATCAGAATGGAATGTAGAGTTAGGATAGCTGAGGATAGCTGATACAAGTACTTGTCTTTCCACCATCCCTCAGTGCAGGTCCAGGATAAGGTCTGCAATCAGTATGCACGAGAGATTTTTAACCAGCATAAAAACGTTTCGGAATCAATTTTTAATAGTTACGGAGTGCTTCAGAATGATCATCCATTAACAGCAGACCTAGATCTATTGTAATCATAATGCTTTTAAAGTAATTTTTTATCCCTTTTCTATTAATCATAGTAAGACTACCCTCCCACCACAATGATAGAACTTTCTGAAGGCTGAAAGGATTCTTAAATTCTTAAGTGTTTATATATTATGTCCTGCACATTGGTGATATTTACAGTATATGCCTAGTATTTAAAAGAAAGATAACACTGTGAGCATTTCTGCAAATATGGGTATAGGAAAGTCAAACACTGTCAAACCACTGCTTGAATTATATTAAATAATCTATGCAAGTTTAGCAAAAAAACATCCAGTATATGATGTACAAAATTGGATTTAATTATAGTTATTTATAATATTTTAATGTAAACAGTAACACCTTTCCAAGAATTCAGAAAACAGCACTGCGTGGCATGAATTTCTTCATCAATTAAAGACTTCTTTTTTACTAATCAGCAAGCAAGATTATTTTCATGTAGAACAGAGATACAATGAAGAATCACCCTGCAGCATCCCTGTAATTTGAAGATGCGTATGTGTTAAAATTGGCTTTTTTCACCTTGACTATCTTTCTAAATCAGTTTCCAAAGCTACTACCTTGGATAGAGATCATTAAACGGAAAAAAAATGATTCTTTCATTAAGTTTCCTCCCCTGAAATACAGTTAGATACCCTACAGAATTTTCACTTTTCTTAATTATGGAAAACATGTACCTCTTGCATTTTCATTGACCTTTTTAACTGCATACAATATTCTTTTCTCTGTCTTGTAAACAAATTATTCTCACATTGTAAACATTAGACATTCAATTGCACTTTGTGCTGAGATTCAGAACTTTAGTTTTACTGTTTCTGTTCTGGATAAACGCATATCCCTCTGCACCTCATTTTAAAAATATAGCCTGTCTTTGCTCACCCCACCTGGATGATGCGACGGCAGCCATAGTGCGCCAGAATGCTCAACACACATCAGCTATCAGTGGAGAGGAGAGCAGCGTAATGAAGCCAATTCATAGATGGGGATTATTAGGAGGCCATGATTGGTAAGGGCCAATGGGAAATTTGGCCAGGACGCCGGGGTTACACCCCTACTCTTTTCAAGAAACACCCTGGGATTTTTAATGACCACAGAGAGTCAGGACCTCTGTCTCTGAAGATGATTAGTCTACTAGATGAACTGTCAAACAAAGCAGAACCTTTTTCTTAAACCTTGGAGATGAGAAAGAAAACAAACCACAACAGCAATTCAATTCTTTCATATGGAAAACTCAGACCTCAAGAATGTTACACTACATATTACATTCGATGCTGGGAACAATTCTGGAAAACTAAAATATGAAATGAAGTCATTACAAGGCAGGCATGCACTGTGGTACAGGAAGAAAATATCACAAGCATGTTCAAATCAAGATGGAAGCTAAAGTTCGGCTTTTTTTGAGATGGTGACGGCAGCTAGATACACATATTTGCATGCCAGTAATATCACTTGTAAAATGGAGACATACACATTCTTAACAAAACATAGCTTTAATGGCTGAACTGAATATCTTTTGGGCTTACGACAATCCACTCACAATAGATGCTCTATTAGAATAACATTAGCTTGTAATCGCATCACTACAAAATATAACAAAGATGCTGCCATCAGTAACAGGGGATGTCTGTTACATGATCATGTGCAAGAATATTTTAAAATGAACGGCAAGAAACAGAAAGCAGAAAATAACTAAGATGATGCTACTGTCACACGGTGGTCATGCTTCTGCGTATTTTCAGCAGGATGGTTCAGATTTGAATTAATCTTCAGAGAGCCCTGCCACTCAGCAGTCAACTGAAGATTATTACGGGAATATCTGGCTTTGACATCAGCCCGTCGTCAATCTGTGTGGCCTCCTCACTAGAGCTTTTCCACTAGTTCATTAGCTCAAAAGTGCATTTTAAATTGCAGCTAAACCCAAACAAGTGATGCTTTATTGAATCCTCTACATGACTAAATGAGCATTTTTAAAGCTTCAGATGACTCAGTGTCTCTCACAGCAATGTCACACGTTTCTAAGGAAGACAAATGACTCAGAAGACCATTCCTAAGAGTGAAGGAGTTACCAACCAGTAAGTGTGACCAGCTCTGTGCTCACTCACCTACCAACCTCTCCTGGGCACCAGTCACACAACCTTCTGCTACTATTACCATTCAGCTTCTGGAAACATCTGGAAATAAATGACATCTTATTTTATTTTTAAAACTTAGCAAAAACGTGACATTTTGGCCTCCTCACCTTTTTTGATCACTAATGGACTCATTATTGACAGCTTTCCATTCTGAATCGTGTGGCATTTAATTGTCTTAAGATAACCTTTTTTAGCCAAAGCACAATATAAATGCAATTAATAACAGATTAAGTTTTATTTTCATTTTCAAAAAGAGAAAAGATTTAAGTTTTGTTTAATACACTCATTGCTCCTACAAAGGACCTGACTTCCTTGCCATTGCCTCAATATAGCTCATGAAACCAAAATGTTAAGCTTGTTGTTAACAGGGACTCCATGACGGACGGAATGGTGGCTAAAGACCTGTGCCCGTGACTGGAAGGTTGCCGGTTCAAATCCTGCGGCCGGCAGAGGAATCCTACTCTGTTGGACCCCTGAGCAAGGCCCTTAACCCCAACTGCTCCAGGGGCACTGTACAATGGCTGACCCTGCGCTCTGACCCCAAGCTTCTCTCCCTGTCTGTGTCTCCATGGAGAAAAGCTGGGGTATGTGAAAAGATGAATTTCTAATGCAAGAAATTGTACAGGGCTAATAAAGAAACATTATTATTATTGTTTCCCGTTGACTAAGAGTCCTCCAGCTGCTTGGGTAATTCACCAAGTAACCACACACATGTTCTGCACTGCAACAGTCTAAAACAGAACATCCCTATGCACCCCTTCCTGGTGTATTGAAGAAAACTTCAGATCTTAAAAGCAGGGATCCATCTGCAGACTGCAGACCATTTCATGACTGGGCTAGCAAATAAAAGCCCATTTTGACGCATATTGGCAGTTTTCCTGAAATGTGCCCAGCGCCTGATATTACTTAATGTCCTTTAGAGATTAACTCGGTGAAGGCTGATAATTACTGAGCAATGGAAAATCATTTCTTCCTCCATTTCATTCACCTCATTTATCACGGAAGAAGCCTAAGGCTTCGACTGCAGATGTGAACGTGATTACATAAAAAAAAATCTTACAATTATATTATATAAGCTTGTGGTGAAAAAGTCATGTGTCAAATGTAAAGGCTAGGGTTATATTCATATTTTTGATGTTTTCATCATGAAGAGAAAACACTGCACTGCGTAAAATCAGTCATGATTTATTTTCTACACTGAGCAGCAAAGATTCTCCATTCTAAAACACCCTGATAACATGTCTGTGCTGCATAGTGCTAACCTTTTAAGGTTATTTTGTATATTGTCTGACTCTCAGAAAATAAGACAGTTGAAAGCTTTTCAGGACACTCATAGATGAACAAGCAGTAGAGACGCTTCACAGCGGCAGACTGGTTTCATCTGAACTGGGACTCTTCAGAGCCACGTCTGGGCTGCATCCTGGTTGCTGTCTTTCAGATAGCAGCTCCAGCCACTCCTGAGGCTGAAAGCAACACATGAAAGACAAACATCAGGATGCCCCCTGCAAGCTGCTAAGATTAATCAAACCTAAAAGAAAGAAGTAAATGCAGCAATGGAATAATCCTTACAAAACTGTGGAGAAGTTATACTGAATTGGCTGTTGCAGTTTGACTTTTTAAACTACTGCACCCATCTGTGCAGAATAGCTCTGGATGTCCTTATTATTAATTTCCAGATTTCCAATTGTTTCAGTGTGATGTCAACTTTAACCTTACTAACTGCTTTCTTTCTTGTTCATTAAATTTGAAGGAAGTAAAACAACCACAGTTCAGTTTCTAAGCTGTAAGTGACAATGTTATCTTCTTACTATCTTATTATTATTAATTGCTACATTTGTGGAGAGGGTCGGTAGAATCACCTGTCACTTCTGCACAAAACAATGTGACATTAAAAGGTGAGGAAATGTAATGAAAAAATAAACTACTAGGTGTTCAAAATCCAAGCTTTTAACACTGGAGCTGGAAATTGCACTTCTGTACGTGATGTTACAAATGGGAAGTGTGACTTTTAAAACCATAAGGGAAAAAATGCAAACAGTAAGGGCAGGTTTGATTCTGCTGCAATGGATACCTAGCCTTGTGTGTGAGGACTGCTGGTGCTCACGCTGGCATGTACATGTTCTCTGGGTCCTGTTCCATTGGGAAGGCCAGCAGTCTGAAGACACCTGGCTGCAGGAGAGGAAAGCTACAAAACAGATGCTGCAGCTGTTTTTATTTGCGAACTTCAGAGTGTTGTCTGTTTCTTTTACAGTGCCGACAGAGGTCATGTAGCACAATTAATATATCCAGCTCTGGGGCACGAGTTAATGTGACACCTGTGCCCAAAGCAGGATCTTTCAGAGGTGTTTGTTTTACACTTTAGGAGAAAGGAATTATTACACAACACCTGCATGAACTTCAGATCAGCACTTCCACCTGTAAAACAGTATTTAATCTGGCCTTCTGTGATTATCGAGTTTTATTTTTTACATTTTGCCAGATACTGCCTTTCTAGTCAGGGCGATAATTGCTCTTACAGCAACACTAGCCAACATGTAGCTTTGCAGCGATTAATTCAATAATTGATTTAGGTGCTGCCCAGCATTGTATAGGCATTGTCCCATTGGTAATGGAAAGTGATATTTGTACATGCAAACTCTCGATTTTGTTAATGTAAAATAGCAGGTGTTTTCAGCTTGCATTGTGTTTCCAAGACTGCAATTCTGAAATACAAATATAAAAGCTGTGGACAAGAGCCAAACCGAGGATAGGCATCGCTCCCTCCAAAAACATCTGGTCTGCAGCTGCCTGGCCAGACAGACCTGGTTGGGCTGAGCTGGGTTTGTTACCTTGGTCAAGCACTATTAATTTCCTGTCACATTCCTGTTTAGTATGTTGTTCATGTAGCTTGTATCAAACTAGAAGACAATATGAGAAAAACACTTTCATATTTTCTCAAGCTAAATGATTGAAATCCCTCAATTTGTGACTTTGAGGAAAACAACAAACTGCAGTCCTCAGGGGGCCAGGATTTTCGACCTCAGTTTCCAATCAAGGTCAAAAGTAGCATCGACTGGACAAAGGCTTAATCTAAAGAGTGGTCAGAGGACTCTCAGAATTCTTGGAAGTGATACTTCCTAAGTTTCTGCATGATGTCTAATTAAATATTAATTAACCTGAATATAACACAAACTGCAGCGCTTACAAGACAAACCTGAGAATTACATGGGGAACATTAAGAATTATTCTGTCAATTTATTGCTACAAATTGTAAACTTTAAGAACCATAGAAGGAAATATTTTACAGATGTCACTTCAGGCTTATAATGTTGGGTCCTGTTGCTTACTGTGTGTAGGGTGGTCTGGTCTTCTCGTAAAAAGGCACATTTGTTTTAGTGGCTTTCAACGTGTTTCACAATGTTTGTGGGAACCAGAATGCTAATTATCCAAATTATATTATTTGAAGCCTTGAGCTATTTTTCCAAGGCGGGAAACGATAACCTTCAAAACAAGACATTTTTAAGGTGAGAGCCAACCACACGGGTTGGGCAAAGGGCTTCTTCTGGAGAGAAAGAGATCTTGAAAACCTAAGAGCCTGAGAAACATTTTAACTTCGTACTGCCTTTTAATATGTTGACATTAGAAGAATAAACACCCCTGATTTTTTCCTGTACCCCTGAAACGATGAATGTCTCTTCATTGCAGAATTTTCATTGCATTGGCAAGTAAACACAAGGGAGGCAGATGAAAGTGTCTTTAAAAGTCTCTGCTTTATTGATGACTCCACACCTCCCTAGCTTGCAGCTCTTCAGGATTGATGGTGAATATTGGAGAAAGGACAAGGACTCAAAGCAGGATCAATAATGTGATGTACCTCCTGAATATTCACTTTGTCACTGGAAACCAGCCTCCATCTCCTCCTCCTCTGTGCATGTGAATCCTTGTCTCATCACACCTCACTCACGCAAATGTGTCCAAACAGCCGCAAGGGCCAGGCAATGGAGATTAAATAAAAATATTAAGGGCCCAAATACTCCTGGAACCGAACTGCAACTTTAGTATTACACTAAAATACACAGCATTACAAAGGTGTAGTGATTTACTTCCCCAAGCTAAAATATCTCTAGAATCATAGGAATAAGACCAGATATAATGGAGTCCGTATGGTAACTACAGTTGCAAGAATCTGCATTTACCTATCTGGTTTTTAGGATTATTTAAAATCAAAATGTCTGTGTACTTATACAACTGTACAGTGGAGAAACTCTACATCACATTTAGTACATGCATTATATATACACATTAAACAATGTAGTCTTCAGACTACAAATGGCAATGCCAGCACCTATGATCTCATGATGTATGGATAATGTGCAAACTGAAATCTTACAGAAAAGGGGTCAGTGGATGTAGACTGTTTCTAAGTATAATACATGTTAGTCAGAATGATAAACTCTGAAGCAGAAAAACATCTGACCTACTGTAATTCCAGTAGCATTCAGTCAGTTTAAAACAGATTTTCTACTTGTGGATGATGAAGTTCAGTGTTTGGCTGTTAAAAGTAATCAATAATTTAATTTCTTATACGACAGATATGACAGCAACATACTTCTAAAAAATCTGGAGACAAATTGTATAAAGACTTCTAGATCATTAACAAAATTGTCAAAAGCTGGAGACAGAGAACAGATCTATCAGCAGCATTGAGTCCAATGTGTTCAAGTTAGACAGATTTTACCAGTATGAAGAAACTCATGTTTGTCCTGTGTGCCAGGTCCTAATGTCTCTGATGCATCATTTGGAATCATTGTTGACGCTTAACCTTGCTGAATCAGTGCAGCTTCCTGATGCTCTCCTTTCCAGCTGTGCTGTTTTTTCTGTCAATGAATTCTTTTCCTGCCTTCAGTGCTGCTGGGTTTTAATAGGTTATAAATGATCCCTGTGGCTTCCGTACTGTGCTGCCCTTCTGGAGCACAGAGTCCTGCTTCTCCAGGCTTCTCATTCCCATCCCACAGTGCCTCTTCTTTGTTCGGCACCTTGACCCACTGTCTGCAAACATTCTGTGATGCCAGTGCCCTTTGCCTCTCAACCTCCACTCATTTACCTCTGAGTTTCTCGGCCATCACCATTCTCCACACTTCCCCCTCTCTTGAGTGTTAGCATTCATCTTAACTCTGTTCTGATCTCTCTCCTTCACCTCACCCGCCAGCTCTCTTGACTTATTTCTCTTTCCGGTGCCCCCATATGCTGCCACAGAGGCAGCTTTTGTTTCTGCTGGTGGTTCTCGTCTCTGGCCTGACTGGCATCACAAAGACCTGGACCTGCCCTACACGGGCCATCTGGCTCTAGAGTAATAAGACACTCGGAGACATGACATGGTTTTCAAATTGCCTCTGCAGTGAAATACAGTATAGGGTGTGCTTAATTCTAATTTGTTGCTTAGTTTCAGTAGTAAAATACACTCTCTGAAACAGAATAAATTGCACAGACTTCGAACCTTATTTATCTTCTTTTATCATTTAATCTTCTCATATTATGAATTTGCTATTACTCTCTCTAAACCAATACTGTACATCACCCTGATTGGCATACATTGTTTGTCAGAAGCTACACTGATCAGCTGTGCACCCAGCCTGATTAGTGGAATCTTTAAAAGCGAGCAAACCAATTTGTTTCATTTTTCACCCAATTTACATTGGGCCCAATTTGCACATCATAATTTATTTCAGTTTAGGGGTAATTTGAAAAGCCTCTCGTATCTCAACACGTTCAGTTAATATGGGGCCAGCTGGTCACCCCAATCTACAAAGCAGCACAGTGGCATTGCCACCTGCTCCGTCTTATCCCTCTATCCTGTATCGCTCCCCTGCTTCTCAGGCTTGCTTCTCCCACCACCCTGTCTCCTGTGCCACTGAGCTCTCTTCTCACTATCGAGACTTTGGAGCTTCATTCTGCTGAGCTCTTCTACTTCTGAAGTCTCCTGCTTGTTGGCTTTTTTCCACCCTGTTGGTGTTCCTTTCACTTCATTCTTTCTTCTGATATTTTACTGCAATTGGTGGGCTTGTCCTGCTCACTTCTTTCTTTGCTTAGCTCTGCAGAGCTGACTGACATCTGGACTTCATCCACTCCACGACAGCCAGACTCTCTCCTCTGGAAGGGCATTGTTTGTAGTTGTTCAGTTCATGTAATTGGACTATTATCCAAGTCAGTGACAGTGGTCCAATAATGCTGTACAGCACTCTGCAAAAGCTCCCACAAATGATTCATGCCTTATTTTAAAGCTTTTTTAAAGCTGCAAAGACTGATTTCCCATTTCAAGTACAGAATATTTGCTGGTGTAAATCTAACCCAGAATCACTATACTTGAACATGAGGGTGTCATTACATTCTTGTGAAAAAGTTGGGAAACTCTGAAATCCTTTAAGAAATGGTGACAGAAGATAGCAATGGTGTCTTTAAATGTGCAGCAATGTACTGAATGCCAGCACAGGTGTCATTCTCGTGAAGATGAGCCAAGAACTATCTCTATCCTGCTTTTACCTTCACTGGCCACATAAATGCCCAGGCTGAACTCTCAGTAATGGCATGTTTCAAGACGTGTTGCATGGAAATGTTTTAATAATCATATCTCCATGTTGTTTATAGACCAGCTAGAGAAACCAGACTGTCAGCTCCCAGAGACCTTAAATGCAGATCCACACTAGTTTCATATTATCTGATTATAGGTGATGTCAAGGATTCTCCACTGGGACCCTGAAACTATACAAGAAATCAAGTGGAAGTACCAGCTATCCACACCACCAAAGAAAAGAAGAACTCAACAACAAGCATCCATGATATTCTCAATCCTTTTCTGGGATTCAAAGAATCCTGATGACTGACTTCACACCACAAGATGTCTTGTGCACAAGTAGTGTGCTGCACATAGGCATTTGAGAGAGTTGTGGCAGGCCATCAAGCAGGAGAATGGTGATTTAAGTTGTGCTGGTGCTTCACAACAGCTGTAGTATTGTGTTGCTGAAGAAAGGTCACAAATGTGACTTGGTAAGAAAGACCAAGTCAAGATTTGTGCTACACAAGTGCACTGCTTCTGCCGATTCCACACTGAATATACCAATACGGTCCGAACAGACAGATGTGGTCTGGCAGACAACCAGCTGAAGGAGAAATACTATAAAACCAACAAAGACAACCCTGAAAATGAACGAACCAATCTTGTGGCCAGAACTATTCTAGTTACCATATTCGATAAACCTATTGATCTACATTCGTAAGAGACAAGAAGACGACAAGTTTCTGGACTTAATGGATTATAGTGTGACATGCTGACTGTGTACAATGAGATGTAAATGTGCAGTTTTCCTATATAACAAACAATCACTGATGCTGTACATAAATCTGCAGTGATTGATATGGTATCTGTTCACAAAGACAGAACCTGGGTACATCAGGCCCGGTTCACAGTTGGCCACAGAAGTTCTTGACCATAAAGGTACAAACTTATAACCAAATTGAAAGCATTTTTTGGAAACCATTAATATTTTCTCAACAATATTTAAGCATATATGAACATTTTATCTGAGGTGTATTTCCATTTGAAAATAAATGCTGTGTCCAGCTATAAAAGAAGTCAGTCACTTGTTGAATACAAAGTGAGAATAAGGAGCCACGAAGGTAATAACATTGTTGTATTGAAAATAAGCGTGAAGAAAAAAATATTTTAGGTAGCAATAAAACTGTGAGTGAGGTGTGTAATGAATGACTCTAATAGTCTGTTTTTCAGTTGCTTTCACACAAACCTGAAGGTTTGGGAGAATAAAGGTAGCCTCAGTAGACCAGAGCATTCCTCAGCCAGAATACATTATGTGTCAACAGCAGACACCTCGCATTATCTTGCTAATCGAAAAGTGGATGCCTGTTCACCAAGCACATCAACAGAGCAGGAAAATGCTCCTGACAAACTTTCTAAACAAGCTATTCATAACACTTTCTCTGTTTCCCTGCTTTGTACAAAGACTTCATAAACCACTGGCCTCTGCAGAGCCAAGCAGATGGTTGATAAATCAGGTTCATATTTTAAACACAAAGCACTGAAGATGCCTTTTTGACCTTTTCAAAACAAGATATTCCAATTTTATGCATGACTCTACAAGTTTAAAATGATAAATAAGCAGTAAGACTTGAGTGAAATAAAATCTGAGATTTACTCTTTCCATACCACAGCTGGCAAGCGCTAAATCCAGAAGGAATCCTGAGATCTTTGGAATCATGCATGTATGATTGATGCCATCTGTCAGCCATTAATTATATTTGTGCAACTTATTAAAATGCTATGCTTGAAATGGTCTATGATAACAACCTCTGAGAGAGTGGGGACTGGCATTGGTAGGATTATTATATCTATGAATGTTATTTAAATGTCATTTGATTTCTATGGACAAAAAATACAATCAAATTCAATCAAAATGCTGTATTTGACCTAACTAAATCACACAAAGTACTAATAATCAAATCAGCAAAGGTGAAAAAATGTTTACACTAAAACTCTTATAATAACAGTCAATAAACTATATTATTACCCACTGTGGAGATACGCAACATGAAATAATAACACATTTAATGTCCTACAGTATATGACTTTCATATAACAAACTCACTTACTGCATTGACTGCTGTTTTCAAGATAAAAGGTACATACAGCAATTGTAAACACAATTTGGAAAACATCTGTCAGGTAATATTTAAACATAGACAATTGCAAAGGGCTACATGCAAAAGCCATAAATGGTGTTTTTAAAACGTTCTAACCTCACATTTCCGCTTCCCTACATATAAAGATCCGGCCTCCTGAACCCCCTCGCCCCCACTTCATCTTCAGCCTCAAGTGACTCCAAACAGACTGAACAGCGATGGCATAATGAACGGCTGTCGCCACGTCACACCAGGGTTTGACCTTAACTACTGAAATGTAAAATGGGAATCTTTTTGTTTTCATTGTTTTAGTCTCCAAGACAATGTGGGAAAACAATAAAAAAGTCAGAGTACATAGATAAATACATAAAGCTTAAACTGAGGTGGTATAATTGTGGTAAGTCCGTACAAAGCAGTATAAGGGCCTCGTTCAGAATATTGTGCCCAATTCAAGGTTCCCAGGTTAAAAGAAAGCTATTATGGCAGGGGTAAAACAACTACATTTGATTTTAAGGAAACTGATTCAAGTACTTAAAGTCCCCATAGACATCAATATATTCAATGCAATATAATTATTGAAGATTGACAGAGGAAAACAAACCACAGGTCACAAGTGGAAACTATGAGGAGCCCATTTTTACACAGTGGGTTGCACAAGGATGGAATAAGCCACCCAGCCATGTTTTTGAAGTGAAAACCATGCTTCTTCCAAGAAATGGCTGGATGAAATCCTTGTATCAATTAGCTCCTAGCAAGCACACAAGCCAGATGGCCAAATGGCCTGCACTCATTTGTGACCTTTCTTACATTTTGTTCTTTACTTCTTGAAAATGAAATGCAGATCATTTTAACAGTCCACAGTATAATCATGCCTATTAAAACAGTCTTGTGGTCATGCTGCTGGAGGTATTTCTATAAAAAAATTAATGTGCTGGTTGTAAGATGTGCTTGGAGAGGTAGAGACCTGCACCTGTCACCT
Source organism: Lepisosteus oculatus (assembly GCF_040954835.1). NCBI lineage: Eukaryota > Metazoa > Chordata > Actinopteri > Semionotiformes > Lepisosteidae > Lepisosteus > Lepisosteus oculatus. The sequence continues at coordinate 631,929 of NC_090701.1, read as the reverse complement.
TCCCATCGATATTTGTTCAAAGCTCCTTGGAAGAGCAATTTCCCAGTGATCTCTTTGTTTTCATCACTGAACTGCCCTTGAATTGCAAGACTTCTTAGTCATCTTCATGCACATGAAACGACTTAATGAGAACGTCTTTGAAGCAAAACTTTTAAAGCTAAGGTTACTCCAAGCAGCTACTGTATATGAATGTTATTCGGTGACAAAACGTACAGGCCTACATTACTATAGGAGTCTGGCAAATAAAGCAGGTGTCTGAATAATTTACATTAAAATTATGCAGGATTCTATTTATAGATGTTGACTATTTTAGTTTAATACCTGAAACAATGCATTAGGTTTAGCATCCTTTTTACAGCTTTCTTTGATTATAAAAAACGTTTAAACAGCATATACTGTACATTGTAGCTAATGAACTTCAAAAAAGGGACAAACTTAAATTGTCTTTCGTTTGGTGTGCATGAAAATTAAAATACACTAAGGGGTACAATTACATTTTTGACACTTTATTTTGTATTGTGCAAATGCTTGGTTGGGTTGTCACCTTTCTTAATACACTAAGGCAGGTTTTTAATCCAGATCCTAATTGACACAGTTTAATCTATGCAAACACTGTGAAACCATTCAATTATTTGAATGTCCTTAGGAGAGATTCAATCGGATGACATTTACAACACTACTAGAACAGAAGTGTCTTGTTATTTTGACATCAATAATTAAACTAATCACTAATGGGTCAGACATGCAGAAACCAGCCCCCAACATAAAGTTACTATTACTCTTCAATGCAAACCATCCTTAACACTGCGTAAACGTCCGAGTGTCAGAGCTCAGTACAGTCGGTGCTCTGTATCATGCGATGTGAAAAAACTGTTGGATTTCTGTGAAGCTAACAAAAGGAGTGACTTGCTTCAGGATGTCAGCTCACAGATGTTTCTTAATTGCTACTGATTGCACATATTTCGATAGTTTGCTTCCTTGTTAACGTGAATATTAATTATCCATTATTATTATTCAGTATTGATAATCTATTGCATTTCCAGGATAACCCTGTCTGGTTGACATACATTAGAACGCAGATACTAAACAGAGAATTTACACAAAGGATGCTTTGTTGCACCAAACAAAAAAAAAGAGCTACCTATCAGACACCAGGTGACTACATCTTTCAGGACAAATTAATTACCTTCAACCAGCATTCAAAGACATAAGGAAAAACGGTGATATAACCCTGTGCATAAAAATGTAATGAACTATAACATGGAACACTAGCAATCAGTGAAACTTTATATGAAAACAGGACATGTAAAAACAAGAGAATGGCCTTTATGAAAACTGGAAAACACAAACGTACCAATAGGCTTGGACTTGTCCCACTGTAGCTCTTATGAGCATCTGAAATAATCCGCACATGCATCGCAATCAATAATGTAAATGAAAAGAGTTGGTAATTTGGAAGGTACAGTAAGAACCTCTAACCAGTTGTAATGTAAAAGGGGTACTGACAGACCTGCAGACGATACAGCGAATTCTCAAGCGCTGTGCGAGGAAGGACAATGATTTATTGACGTGGGTTTTCCACTATTACTATTCACATTCAGCTAAGAGCAAAATCAATGTTATTTTTTGTCACATAGGGTAATGCAGAAATGTGCTGACAAGTCTGCTGGGTCTCTCATTTTGTGCATTTCTGGTCTTCCCTGGAGTTTCAGATAGTAATGTGGAAACTCCCCCCTGAGGTTCCTCCTCCACCCTTCAGTGAGCATACCCACTAACTGGAATAAATTGAACATATTCCTCATCTTCCAGGTCAGAGAAGTGGCCCCAGGGAAGCAGTGTGATGACCACTCAGTTGACAAACTATCGGTCTCTTACTGGGCTTTAGTATAATTTTATCAACTATAAATCTGTCTCCTGTTTTTTTCAGCAGAGAATGTTTGAGAGGCTCAATAGATAGTATTGAACGAGCTAAAACCCATTCTGCTCTGTCTCACCTGTAACACATTATTATATGTTTTTTTTTATTTTCATGTGCCATAATTGTGCCATTATTTCTATTAGTTATTTTCAGCCAATTCTAATATTATATTATAGTGTTGAAGAATCTAGAATCAATGAGTTTAACAATTTATCTCCTAAAGGTCAAGCTGCATATTCTTTGCCTGTTAGCAGGAAATGCATAGCAACTGCTGTCCGTTCATGATTTCACATAACGTCTATGCGGAACTTGTAACATCCTGTTTTGTGAATGCTGAGTTCTTGCAAAGTGCCATATAAGGAGGTCTTTTCTGTTAGACCAGCATAAGAATGGAAAGGACTGAGTCGACAGTTTGCAAGTCAATTGATGTATGTGCTAATACTTTGTTAGACTGTATAAAAAGACTAACTTCATAACTGTTCGGGGAGACTGGCTGTGGAAAGCTACTCTCCCGCTTGCAAGCGTAATAAATGACTCTTCTTTCACCAACATCAGGACTCTCATTTTATATGACACTACAGTGTGAGTAAGGTCGATTTGGGAACACATGTACAGTTCTTATCGAGACTAAGTCTGGGAATGAACAGTTTTTCCCATTCAAAATTGTATAGGAAGGTTTATTCCATGCAGAAAAGAAAAGAACATTTTGGCTGTGAAGCCTTCTTCAGGTGTGTCTTTTTCAATTGCATAGCTCTTTATTCCCCCAATTCAGAAAACAAACATTTTAAACATTTAAGATTATGGAAAATAAGAGAATGTGAATGCTTTTAGTTTTTCCTGAAGCTTTCATCTAAATGAAAGGTTAGAATGACATAAAATTATAGGAACAAAATAACAAAATGCAATCTACATGGTCTAGGGGCAATATGAGTCTAAATTAAATCCTGAAGCTGTGGAAAGACCAGTTTTGTTTTTCAAATGGACACCAAATTGCAAGGGAGCATCACACAGAAAGTGCTTGCAAAAACAAATGAGCATAAAAAATAAAAGTTTGATGAAGTCTTATGAAGTTTTGTGAAGCATCCCTCAGAACTGTGTTTTGTCAAAACATAGAAGTGTACTCCCTGTGACATGAGTAGTTCCTTCAGCATGAATAGCCTCATCATTCAGGAAATAGTGGAGAAACCTTTGAAACACTAACACTGAGTTCTGGCTTAACTGGGGCACAATATATTCTACAAGCATGAAGGACTTTGTGCACTTTGCTCTGTTACCCCTGAAACCTTCTGAACCCCTGAACCTTCGTGCACAGGACATGAGAGTAGCTGGACGCTGCAGCAGGACATGCCAAAGAGGATGGGAAATCAATTCACACAGAAAAAGGCCAGTGCAATTTGTGTTAAAGAGCTCCTTTCATTTATCACTGAATTAATTTTCTTTATTGATTTACACTTTGTAAAAAGGTATAACCGATTTTTTTCCTGTGCTTTCTGACGACCAGTCTTGGCTGGAAAATAACTGTCCACGGCCACAGTGATGATGCACAGTTAATGAGCTTTTTCTTGGCAGTCTTGCTGCAGAAAATTCAAAAGAAAAGACTGGGATGGAAAGGAGCAGTGGTTCCACTTCTGTAATTCTAACATACGAGTCAAGGACTGTTTTTTTCCCCCAATTAAATATTTGAGCTACAGTAGTAAGTCAGTAAGTCAGTATGTTTGGCCCTCTAGATTTTTTTGAATCTCTCCACTTGCCTGTAAGTTAATGAAGTCCAGTGTTTGTGAAAGTGTGTCCACTTTCCACAAGGTGGTTGATTTCATGAGTGCTAAGAGTTGACCAACCTTAAGAGCAGTTGTGAGTGACGGTGCTGCCCCTAGTGTAATGTTCACACATGATAGGGTAGAAATGTTAATCTCCAGGGGCTATTTAACTGCAGATCAGGATCAATTTCTTGACACATTTCACATTCCATAATGTTCTGTTACGATGTCTTGTACAATACTCTTCAAAAGTTAAAAACAAACTGTTACAGTAGATGCATTTTAATTTCTATATAACAAATGATCCTAAATATGATTTACTACAGTAAATTCAAACTAAACCAGATGACTATTCTTAAATTCCTTTGATTTTTTTTTGGTAGTCTGCAATACTCGATACCCTTGGCAGTATTTCTCCAAAGGTCCTGATGAACATTGCAAAGTCCATACCTGTTTAGCATTCTCTCTCCCTGCTCTGAGACCATGTAAGCCCAGATAGAGCTGATTAGATTGACATCCAGAGTCTGTGGAGGCCACAACTTCAATGTAAAAGCTCCAGCTTGGTCTTAGTTAGCTAAATATTTTTTTTACTGTTATGGCACTGTGCTAAAAAGTGAAGCCTTGACCTATTAATCTCCTTCCAGATGGTCCAGCATAATGCTGGAGAATTGGCTTCTGTTTTCCCTGGTGAGGATGCCCTCCATTTTTATTACAATAACTTGCCAACACCATTGGAAGATAAAAGACCCCCAAGCACTTATAAACCTTCACCATGTTTCACTGCCGAGTGTAAAGACACATTGCGCTCTCCCTCTCTCCTTTTCCTCTTAGGACACATTGTCCTCTATTAGTGCTGAAAATCCCACACAGACTCGTCTGACCAGACTATTACTGTATCCCAGTCATGCACTGGAAGTGATCAATGAGTTCCAAGAGTGATATTTTAGCAAAATAAGTAGGCACAGAAAAGGAATTCATAACACTCAGTTAGCTAGACTCCTACTGGTGGTCAGCAGATGTGCACCAGAAAAATGTGGACAGAAAATGCAGCCTGTACCATCTATAAACAAGACAATGCCAACATTCTTCTATCGGAGAAAGAAACTCAAACTGGCATCACCATCCCACTCCAACCCTTCACAGCAGCAGAAGAGCCCATTGTGCCCAGTGAAATCCCACCTTGTTCAATTCAGACATCGCAAAACCATGTTTTTTCTCACTACAGAGCAAACAGCTTGTACCGCGGGTCTGTGCTTCCTTTGAGCTCGATGTGCTACATAGGTTCCTCATTTTCAAAGTTTATGTGCTTATTTTCTCCCTGGCTGTGTCTATGGCAGTGGGTGGACTCAAATACATCATACATTTATTTAAAGTACAGCTTTAATTGTATTTTCAAAATGAGGACATTTTGTGATTTTATATTTTACATGAAACATTTAATTTTACTGAAAGTTAATTTGTATATAAAAATGCAAGTCTCTGAGTGCACCTAAATCCCAGTTCCTAGACAACACATGATTAATTTCACAAGGTGAAACTGTAACTGAGAAAATAAAGGAATAATTCTACTAAAAGATCACTCAGTTTCCATTTTTATGAGTAAAAAGCATTCAGGCTCAATGAAAAAAAAAGTCTTTCTGGTTTCTCAGTGGCACTGAAATGCAAGTAGACATAATAAATATGGTATATTTTCCTACCTACTGTACCTGTTACATTAATATCATTCATTGTCCCAGTTTCAACAGCCTGACTGCCCACTGTGTTTCTGCTAATAATAAACCCAAACACTGTATGGCTGACAATAACAAGGATTTCCTTTAAACTGTCTTCCACACAGTCTCCTCAGTCTGTCTACTAATGCAACGTACAGTAAATTTTTGCTTCAGCTCTCCATACCTTACATAGTTTACACTAATCTTTTTTAAGCCAGTCCCAGAGGCTTGATATCCGCAAGTTAGGAAAATTTGATACTCTTTTGTACATTCCAAGCTGTATATAACATATGCCAATTTAACAGTCTAGAAAAAAATGTTAACAATGAGCTTTTTTAAAAACACATTACAGTTTCTGTCAGCATATGTATCACACCAAATCATTTTGCTCTCTGAAAGTTAACTATTGCTGCTGTTGACAAAAAATAAAGATGAGTTTTCTTCATTTTGTAGAAAACATGCAGTTAAAAAGGTGAGATGTACCTCTGCTTTTCCTTTAATATACAAAGATTGTCCATATGGGAGGACAGCAGGTGTCTTAGGTGCAGTTTTCAGGTCAGATGTTGACTTTGCTATTCTGGAAGATGGACAAGATTATATGGGGTTTGGGCTGAAACCCAATCTCCTTGCTGCGTCTTGTATGCCACATGAGAAGAAGAGCTCCGAGGGCCCACAGTGAGATTGACTGACCACTGCTTGTGACCGGAGACAATCTAACAAGATGTGCCTGGAAATAACTGGCTTCAGATGAAAGTCATCAGTCAGTGCTATGAAAAACTGGTTAAACCAGCCCGACTTTAGTATTTCTCTGTCAGGCAAGAATATCAACTTAAGATTTAATACTGTACTCTAAGGGAATCTTTTAAAATATTTGGAAATACAGGTACAGGTTCATACAAGCATTTCATTTGCTTAGTTTTGGGTGTTTAAATTGTATATAGTTACTGTGTAATCACTATGCAATTACATAGAAGTCTAAGCCAAGCAAGGATTTAAACAAGCAGCATACTTGCTATTTGGACACAAACCGCTTTTTCTATGGCTGGTTTTTATTGGGCAAAGGATAGAAGATATAAACAGATGACTGTTTATAAGAAAGTTTTAATAATACTAGCATTAAGGAATGCATTGAAGTGTAGCATATTAAATTGATTCTACAGTTTTCTCCTTTTCAAAAACCTATGCCAGAGTAAAGTCCCATAACATGTTCATGCATAGACATGAGCTGCTTCCTGTGGCTATTTGTTCAGGTTGCACAGTTCCAAAGAAAATCTGTGCTGTAATTTATCCTCAGTTAATTTATTATTGTGGATGCCTATCTCCGATACAAAGTTCAACATATTGCATTGATATTATGTGTAGTTAAATTAATTGGATGTGAAATTTTAGATTTGAATTTCCAAATAGCCTGCTTTCATTTACGTGTTTCTCTTGTTTGGTAACCACCACTATGTGTATGGCAATGTTCTCTAGTGTATATGTGGATTGTGGCCTGCACTCCATCATATAAAACAAGAACAAGTCTTCCTTTGAATCCTTACGCCTGATTTTCTTCCATAGCAATTCTCCTTCCTTCTCCCTTTGATAGATTCTGCCTATCAATGTGATAAAGACTGAGTGAGAAATTACAAATGTGGATTTCAAGGTGTCAGTTTTTCTTTCCTTTCGTTTATGTAGTTGACCACACATGGTGTTTAGTTTTCTAAAAACATAATGCTAATGGCAATTTAAATTAGTTTGGAGTCACTGTGCAGAGCTTGTGCTTTTTAAATATCCGTTATGCTGAGAAAGTAGTATGTGTAGAAAGATCTCCGGGGACCAGGAAGGTGACAATTTTTAAAACAATCAGCTGCTAAATTCCAGGATGATAGTCATCAAGAAAAATATACAAATTTTCCTATCATTTATAATAACTCCTGCTGCTACTGAGAAGTAGTCTAGTCGCTTTGCAGGTTAGTCTCTTCCTGATCACAGGGCGCTGTGATTCCAAAGCCTGCAGTGTAAATAACAATATTACACCTTATTTTATGAAGAACCTTTCATAAACAAAATCTCAATGCACAGCACACTAAAATTTAACTAAACAAAAAAATCAAACAAAGAACATCAATATACGATATTTTACAAAATCTTCAGGTATGGGAGTTGAAACAAATTTTAACATTTTTTAATATTTATTAAAACCTGATATTCTGGAAATCATGGCTAAACTGCACTCTATGGTGTGGCAATGTGTGAACCCTTTGGTTATTTCCAGTTTTATGACTCTCCCAGCGTGCTTCTAAATGAAACCATAGAAACCCCTAATGAAAAATGGTTCTGATGTAGCACTGTTTCTGCACCAATATGTTTCATGATTTATGCTCACGAAGGTTTCATCTTTACTGTTTTTTTTCCCCCAAACTATTTGTTCTCATTTTCCTGATGCTGTCATTTGATACCTGAGATGCCACTAAAGGCGTCTGGAACCTATATTTTTTGTGTGAGGAAATATATCTTGCATGGAATGAAATGCCAAACAAATGAAAACAGATGGTAAGGCCAGCCAAGCAACCCCATGGCCCTCCAAAACTGGGTGCAGACATTTGCAGTCACAGGCTGGGAGTTTGGGATTTGAAGCATTATGACTTAACGTTCTGGATATATTCTATTCAACATACAGTTGCTTGTTGTAGTTGCAGGTGCAGAAAACAAGCTCAGAACACTAAAAAGCTAAAAAACTAAAAAGTAAAGAATACCATGCAGTAAAGGACTTGAAACTGAACAATAAGGTACCAGTTTACAGGCAAGAAAATGTTTGCTGCACAAAATGTTTCATATACAAGTTGCATTCACCTATGCTGTATGGGAGTGTGAAGACAACCATCGTTATTCCTGAAAAGCACTTGATTTTAAATAATTTCTCATATGTTAAAAATCATATATGAAATTGCTCAACTCCAAAGAGTGCTCTGCAGCACAATTTACAATACAGTGGACGCTAGTGGAATGATAGCTAGAATAGGTGTTCTCTCCACAGACCAGATCTTTGGTGTCTCTTACAGCCAGTGTTCATCAGAGGAATAAGGCCTTCCAGCACAGAACTCACTCACAACAAAGGTATTAAAACAGGCAGGCAGACACTGAACTGCCAGCTGAGCCATTCAGCTCCTTGACACACAGCAAGCTCTTCCTGAAGGCATTTATTAGACTGCCTCAGCAATATGTATACAGTATAGTACAGTCCCAGATCTACAGTAGGTTATACATGCTTTACAATATACTGTACTTTAAAATCTGATTCTATTTTGAATTACCATCATTTAGCTCGACTTGTCCTCTTCCTAAACTATGCAAAACATTCCAGTTCATAGCTTTTCATAGTACACTTACAATGAGAGGATAAAACTAGTCTTATTGCATATTAAATACAGGAAAATACCAGTCAAAATAAATTGTTATAATTGTATGGATCATATTTGTAACTTGATGTGTATTTATTTGAAACAGATATTTGTAACAAATTCTATATTGCATATATGTGTTATGCAATTTCAAAACTACAGAACTAAATACATATTGACAAACAATCACTTGAAAAACGATTATTTAGCACTGTTACTGCAGCTTATATGTACAAGTTATTTTCTAAGCTTCCAAGCTTCCAGTTCAATTATGAACTGTAATTGTTTTTTCCACAAAATAAGTCATTTTAAAAGCTCAAAATTGAAGATGAGTTTTACAAGTAAAGAAACATCACAGATGTATGATATTCCTCTAAGAATTCCAAGCAAACAGGTACAATCATGATTTTAACCATAACTGGAAATACAATTTGTAAAAGCACAAATAGGACTTTGAACATCTGTGAATAATAGATTTTTGTCCAACAATCAATAAAAGAGAGCAGCATGTGGATCTATACATCACAAACCTACAGCAGCTCATCAGGGGCACCACAGCCGTTAACGAACTGACACGCCGTGACAAGACCAACAAAACACTCAGTGGGCAGCCACCATGTGCTACTCTATATCGAGATGCATTTAAATCACAACGTGTTTATTACAACCAATAGCATTCTGTTGCGTTTTAATTCCTCCCAGTACATACTTTGAAAGTTCACAGGGAAAGCTGTTTTATTTTGACAAACCTGTGCAGTTTAAAACATCAAGTGAATTGTTTCCAGCCTTGTGAATTGGGCAAATGAATGGCAGCTAATTCAAAATCCCCTTAAAAAAAAACAAGCTGTAATATAAACCAAAGGAAGAGACCCAAGTACTAAATTACACCGTGTAAATGAACGAATTACAGTATAACCATTCTCAAGAATAGTAATGCAAAAACAGCCAATGACAACACAACACACTCCTGTTTCCTGGAGTCACCAGGATCAGGGAATTACCTGTATCCCAGGTGCTGTGGGCTTGTGGGCAGGTGTCCCGCTTCCACCAACACAATCCTCCAAACAGCGCATCTGTCAGGAACCACCCTCTGCTGAAGACTTAACAATGATCACCAGGACCTGGGCAAATTCACACACAGCAGACATCATCACATTTCTGATCTTGACAAGTCACATGATTGTAGGCTTCATCGTCTAGCACATCCCTAGTGTTGCATGGTTGGCAAGGAGAGCAAGCAGTTATAACTTCCTTTACGGGGGAGGTTACACAGATTTTCTAGAAAACAACAACAACCTCCCCTTATTTCTAGGCGAATAGTACAAAATCATGTCTCTCTTGTGAAACACACAGTTACAGGATTTCATTACATCTCTGAAGAATAATATTACCATTTGCCAAACCTAGACAAAGGTGGGATAATACAGGTTTTTAACCAGAACAGGACAAGTTCCAGGTATTAACAAATGAAAATTAAAAACAGATAATGGCATGTTCTGACATTACCCAGAGATGTGTCACTAATTCTTCTAAGACTCAGGCCAACCCCAGTCCTAAATTTGCTGACACAAAGAAACCCCAGCACTGCCTTGGCTCCATTTTATACCCCAGTCTCCAGGTGAGCCCAATCTACTGCTCCTCCTAGCTGTGCAGGGTCACTTTTAAAGCTGCACTTCGCAAAATCGCATTGCCACATCAGTTATAACATATTGTCTCTTAAATATCATCACAGTATGCAACAACGTAGAATAGAATTATTTTTTAATTACTATGCTTATTGTGCAGCCCTGTCCCCCGTTCAGCCTACAGTGGTACCTTCTCATAAGGACACAGAGCTGAGTTAAAATGGCTGGTAGCACATCCTGCCCACAGTAAGATCGTTGCACCTTTATTCCTGATTCAGATAAATATCTTTGTCCACTTTACTTTTAATTCAGCGCTCATTTTCTCCAACTATAGCCAATGGACCATCAAACAATATAAAGTGCACCACTATGTTGTGATGGTAAGACTGAACCAACAGACCGTACAACATTTTTTTTCTCTTTTCAGATTTCACACAAAAAAAGAGAAAGCTGTCCAACATCTCCTGAATAAGTGGGTAAGTTAAGTTTCTTGTAACGTTTTTGAGTAATTATTCAATTTGACTGCAAAGCAGAAGTGACATCTTTTACAATTTTAATATGAGACTCCCTTCCCTTATATATACAGTATATGTCTCCATATATCTCATTCACATCCATATTGTGGTGGCGATTCTGATTATTACTTGCTTTGCATCAATATGGATTGATATCACAATATTCACTATATTTGCATTACTTCAGTCAAAGTAAATAAAAATCATATTTTATATAAAAATGACTCAAAAATTTGATTTGCAGATGAGTGAATTAGGACAGCACAGACTGAAAGTGTCCAAGGACACTGGTGAGAACTGTTCAGAATCTAGAATCCACCCGCTTCCTCAGCAGAGGTAAAGACATTGGAAGTCGGGGAACTCGCCAGTATTTTATTGCAAACGTGGACTGACCTGTCTGTCCACAGCTGGTAGTTGTTAGTCTGCTTTGACTTGAAGCTCATAGTGTAGTGATGTTCATTTAGCCCTGAGCAAGTGGATTGGATTTGTCTTGTGCAGTAAAGAGGAAACAGACTCCTTCAAGGGGGCTTGTCTCTCTGGCTCTAATGCTGAACATGCCCACGGCGAGCCTGGGGCAAGAGCCTGGGGCAGCAGCATGGAGCATTGATTCACACTCCGGACTCAAGAGCAAAGGGCTGTGGGTTTGAATCCTGGCTGGTATCTGCTGTCGTGCCCTTGGGCAAAGTGCGTCAGTCAGACTGTTTTCACTCATGTACCATGCAGTACATATGGGCACTCCCCCAGGGCACCATGGTCATGGGAGGACATGTTCTTAATTAACGATTAAAAATGAAATGAAAAAAGGAAACGTTCAGGAATATTTTCCACTGTGTCTCTGCGATTAGAAAAGGGTCCCCATTGCTTCTGTGCCTTTAAGCGTATGCTCTCCACAGAAGAGGCTGTTTCACGGTGGTACTGTATGTAAAATATGGATTTCCCTTCTCCATCCCTTTGTTTCCATCTGCCCGGTCACAGACCACACAGCAGTTGCAGTTTCCTGTTTGGTTTTTAATTCAGGATATGCGATTCTTTCTCAGTTAAGAACATTGCACCCTTGAACCCTTTCAAAGAGCACAAGTTTCGTACTGTACATGAGCTGCAGCTGCTGAGGAGGGGATTGGACTTCCACAGCCTGAACGACCGATCAAACAGAGCAGCATCATCTCCTCTTGAAACCAGCCCTCTCCCCTCATCCCTCCCCTCTTCCTCCTTCCCCCCTCTCCACTTTTTGCTTTTCTCTCCCCCCTTCTTTTCTTTCTTTCATTTAATATAAATAATCAACAATTAGCAAATCCACATTTATTACACAGCGTCTACCCAGATCTGTAAAGAAGATTATAGTACGTGAAGCAAGGGATTTAAAAACTGCCTTTACCTTATGGAACAAGTTGTACACTTTATAAAATATTTGATTGTTTTTTATTTCAGGCACCTGTGGTTTTTGTATGTTGATGGCGGATCATACATTTCATTTTGTGTTCCGTCTTTTGTGCTCATTTGCTTAATTTGTGTGTTATACATTTGGGTTGTTGTGGGCATCTGAATGTCAACAGACACAAACTGAGGGATTGAAAAACATGAAACCCATAGATAGTGGGGGGCCTTGATCAACTTTAAGAAACCATTTATTTGCATCTTCTGTAATCCTTTGGACATATAGTATATCCATCTTAAACCTTTGCTGGCGAAGAGCAAAAGAGAGTCCTAGGGGGCACAGGTGTTTAAAAATGAAGATACTGCACTTTAGTTCACAGGGTGCACCTTTGATTAATGGATCCCACAGTTCAGAGAACTTCTGGTAACAGTTTGGAACGTCATTACATCTTCTCTACCACTCAAAACGAAGGAGACTTTGGAAAAAGGTCATGTCATTTGTCTTTCTTCCAGCTACCGTGGGTTAAAAGTCATGTGTAAGCATTTAGATTTGATTTATTGAGGTGAAATATGAGTGTTTTGTCCAAAGTCTGGGTGTCCTTCCTTGAGTCTGACATAAAGTACTGTAGCTGTAAAGATGGATAAGAGGTGTTGAATGCATAAATTATTTTTAGTGATTTTTCTTTAAAGAAAAGAACTGCATTTTGCACTGTGCTTTTTTAACTTTACAGCTGGGGCCACCAGAGCTCTAAATAAGCTTTTGATGCAGAAGATCTGTCAGTTTCAGAAGAACACTGGTGGCTGGGTGTGTAGAATAACCATCTTTGTTTGATGGAGTGTTTATTCCCAGACTAATGCTGGGTAGCACACATTATTCAGTGAAATATTGCACAATAGTGGGGATAAATATTTGTAGTTTCAATAGAAAGAACACTCAAAACAGTTTCTGTGCAATACACTGCCAATGTTGGATATACAATGTCTGTGAAAATTATAATTGAAAACATTGTGCTAGACAATCACAAAAATGTCCCGTTACTTTCTTGGTCTTCATAAATTAATAGCCCATGCTTAAATTAATAATGGTTTAGCCACATTTTTCAGAAAAGGTAAACTGGAGTACTGCCAAATACGTTGAAGAAGGTGATGGTTTTTCTTTCATCGGGTTTCTCCTGTGTCCTCGAGAGAAAGAGAGTACGCCCTGCATTCAGACTGCTAGGGCGAATTGCCAAAAGTGCATCGTTGTGGTGGGATCACGGAGATGTGGGATTTGTGCCTGTCCTTGTCTGGTCAGTGCTTCTCTGCAGTGCAGGGCCTGGGAGGCGACTGCCCGGTCACGTCAGCAGGCGACTCACAGCTCATAAGGGGACAGCTCAACAGCTGACTGAGGCTGACAAAGCCATCTGGGATGTTTTGGATTTTCAATTATTAAAGAAGGGACAACTTTAGAAGCTGGGTCTGTCTGACACATCAGAACTTTGAAAGTTTCTTTCAGCAGTACACATCGAAATGTGCAGACAGAGCAACACCCTTCTCCAGCACCTGTCTATGCAACAGGGACTAATTGCTTGACGATAAAGTTAACCACAATTTATTATACGAGTTCTTTTGACTTTAACATAGAAAGATAAAATGGAAGATTGTATGCGGGCTACAACTGATAAGTCTGCATTCCCTTATGTCTATGCTCATGTCCGCTGTCCATCCAGACCCAGAACAATTTATGGTACGTCTGTTACGTCCCCAATATGGCTCAGTCTAGGTGCGAAAGGGAGACTAACATATGAGCCAGTGATTAAACAAACGGAAATACACGAACACAAAAACAAACACTACACTTTCCTACGACCCGATACCCTCTAAACCTCTCTCCCGAGAAAAAGGGGGTGGCAAAGCCAAAGAAAAGTTTTCCACAAGCTAACTTATGACACTGAACTAAGCTGTAACGGAAAACAAAACAAAAAAATTCCACACAAGAGCCACAACAATTCCGATCCCCACTACAGCCACATAAACAAACACGACAAATCTCGCGTTTAACAAAAACTACAAACCAAGTCTCACCAAAATTCGCCGTAGTTTCTCCCACACCTCTCTTCTACCTTTCTCCGGACGGCCCGTCACGGCATTTTAAAACCGGACCGCTCTCTTCAACCAACCCACAGAGGGAGCCAATGTAGGGACATACCCACCTCCAAAAATGGACCCCCGCACGGGAGGGGAGAAAAAAAACCTGACTGTAGCAATGTCTTTGTCCGAAGACTTGCAAAGAAGAAAATACTCGCATTTATTCAGTAATTGTTGCTTCCAATACAAGCTACTGTACTCGGAAGTGTGACTTTTGTGAAACGTGCAGTTTTATACTCTACATCTCCAGCTGACGACCCTCAGAATGACAAGCCTGTCAGTTTCAAGCAGAATGTTATACAATCCTATTTTAATTCTTTACTTACAGTATACATCCTAATGTATTTGTGCACTGTGCTGTTCTGTACTCCATTAACCTCAAAAGTATACCGTAGCACCACGCAGGGCGCTTTAGCAGGGCTGAGAACAGCGCCTGGGGGCGGGACTACGGGACTGTATATAGGGCGGAGGCTGGGAGACACTCTCTTCCCTTCGTGTCTGTGTGGTAGTGAAGGGTG